>NW_025318667.1:23947500-24287500 GCF_018153725.1 Drosophila mojavensis | reverse complement strand
TGCTCTTAGAACTGGAGACTGGAGGTAAAAAAAAGTATATGTATATATAAGGATATATAACGATATATATTATATATAGTATATCCTTATATATCCTGTAGTAGTAGTAGTATGTAGTAAGATGTTTAACCTTCTACAGCAGTGAAGCGTAAATGACAACAGAATTGAAAGGAAGTCAATCATATATAAATCATTACACTATATTTATGTATATCTGATAGATTACAGCACTTTTACCGGGTATATGCCCCTGTGTCGCATTTCACAGGCCTGCGTGTCGTTCTCTTAATTGGTCTCGTTTCACAAATTTCTTGATTATGCTCATCTAATTTGCGAGTGCAAAGATTGCCGAGGGCCCTTTGAAACGTTTGTGAGGCTGGCTTCAATTAGGATTCCGAGCGTATCACTACGTAATCCGATTGAGAGACCTTTTCGTACCGGAACTGAGCCGTTAGTCGGTCGGCTCGTAGTGCCGGGCAGCGCAGTCTATGATTTGCGTGCTTTGAATTATTTTTTCATGTGCTCCATTCATAAGGCGGCGCAGACCACTCGGAAGTGCGAAGCGTGCTCCGGCCGGTCCCTCCCTCTCTCTCACGCTCTCTCTCTCTCTCTCTCTCTCTCTCTCTCTCTTTCTGGAGAGAGCGCTGCCATTTGGCACAACTGCTGTTGGCCACAGTTAACACAACAATTTGTAGCGAAATTTGTTCGCTTCGTGATTTTCATTTTCATTTTCATTTTCTTCGCTTTTCGTTTTTTTCATGGCAACTCGAAATAACTCAAAAGCCGAGCCAGGCGGAAACTTCAAATGAAGCAGCACCTGCTGCAGCCATTTGGGCCAAAAACATTTTAAGGCGTTGTCACGTTTCGAAATGTTTTTGCAATTTCTGCCACAGCACGTGCAGCATTCGCTCTCACTTGCTCACTCTCTTTCTCTCTCTCTCTCTATCTCGGTGTTTTGATTTGGCTTGTTTAGCTTTGTGAAGCTTGCTTAAGGCCTTCGTGTCTATATATTCATGATCTGCCGAGACAACTATGCCTCAAATGTTTTTGTTTTTTGTTTTTTAATATAAATATTACTCTACTCTCTCTCTCTGTCGCTCTCGCTCTTTACTGCTTGTTTGTTTGTTACTTTTCGCATAGTTTGTGCAGTTGGCAAGGACAACAACAACAGCAGCAGCAGCAGCAGCAGAGTTTTGAGGCTAAAGGCAAATAAGCGAAATGCACGCAACACTCTCAGCTATTGGCCTCGTCTCTGGCACGTTCGCTACTCAAAGAGAGAGGGAGGGGGAGGGGGAGTGGGAGTGGGAGAGGGAGAGGGAGAGGGAGAGGGAGAGAGAGCGTGTGAGGGCGTGGAACAGTAACAAGAGAGAAAGCCTGCAGTTATGCATTGAAGCTGATATTTGCGCTGGCTACAAAGGACACTTTGACTGCACTTTCAATAGAGAATGCAAAAGGCTCGAACTGGCGCTGTGGGGGCGCCCGAGGACGAGCTCTGGACAAATAGCATCGCAAATGAGCAGCAGCAGCAGCAGTAGCAGAGGCAGCAGCTAACTGGGGAGCACTTGGGGCCACTTGCTCTATGCCGGATATCCCCCGAAGTATGCAATAAACTATTTGACTTTATGCGTCTCGACAGGCGAGTGCATGGAAATGAAATTAAAGCGTCGGCCCTGGCTAACGGAAAGGCAAAGGCGAACTGTGAAAAAAGGCCATAAAGCGGGAGAGGGGTGGCCGTGGCGTGTGGCGTGAGGTAAAGTGGAGCAGAGCGAACGGCAAAAGAAACTTCATAAATGGCAGGAGGCGAAACCATAAATTAGGCCAAATAGAGGCAGTGGGGGCAGTTGGGGCAGTTGGGGTAGTTGGGGCAGTTGGGAGATGGCCACGTTTTCGTTTGGCCCCTGCCAAAGCGAGCTCCTGGAAAACTGATTAAAAGACAAAAGGAAAACATATTTCAGCTAAAACCATTTCGCAAGCGATTTAAAGAGCGAGCGATTCTGCTGGGGAAACAGTTGACAGAGAGAAAGCAATGGACAGATATAATGCACAAGCGGAGAAAGTAAGTGGAAAGCCATTGCGAAAGCCAATCGATAGACAGATATAGACTAGCTAATACCCTGTAGTGAATATGCACACATACATATAAGATATACACATAAACATTGAAGAAGTAAAGCAAAAGAAAATATATAAAATGTAGTAGATAATGACAGACAAGCAGATACCCTGTAGTGTATATGATACTATGTGTACAATGCAATCGAAAGAGTTATGTATAAAGAAAAGGAAAGTATTATAATGAAATGTGGTAGATAGTGACTGACTAGCAAATACCCTGTAGTCGATATGCAATACACAAATTGGGAATATAATGAATAGATAAGCGAGTGAATTGAAGAAAAATAATAGTTAGTATACAATGATAGACTAGCGAATGCCCTATAGAATACATGTTTCTATATTCTAGTATTTTACATAAGGAAAACAATGGAATAAGAAGAAGATAGAGATTGGAAAAAGAAATCAGATAGATAGACTAGTTGGCACCTCTATACAAAAAAAAAAAAAAAAAAAAATCTTCTCCTCACTTTCTCTTTTGTTAATATCTGTATACTGACTATCAGATACCCTACAGTAGAATACAGTAGCGTATTCAAACATTTGGTAGAAAAAAATGTATACATCGATAAACTAATGAATAAGATAAGCAGTAAACAACAAGAAAAAATACTACTAGTAGAAAAAATATATACTAACAGATACCCTTGAATTGAAATGCTTGCACACTTATGCTTAGCGCTCTCTATCTCATTTATACATAATTTTAATCATATTCAACATTTATTTCTTGCTGTTCTAGGGAAGCATTACTTATACTATTTTGTTCGCCTTTAGAGGGTATAGACAAAAGTTTTCAGCCAAATTGCAGTTGATGGCTGTCAAGGCAAGCTCAGTTAATGGAGACAGCGCTAGAAGCTGCACTCCCCAAAGAAATATTTTTTCAAATATCAAAATGTTGTGCTTTAAGCTCTGTCATGGATATATACGATGTATACATTTATATATGTATATATGTAAAAAATCAATGAGTTCCTTAAAAGAGAACTCAGGCTTAGAGGGCGCGTTAGGCGTTCAACTTACATATTTTATAATGCATGCAGAGCTACTCCTTACAAGTGGGCGTGGTAGAAGCTCACACTCTCACGCCCACACTCAGCCACACACAAACATATGCGCACATTTACATAGTTACATTTGGGGCATATGTGTGGAGAAACAGAGAGAGGGGGCGAGAGGGCGAGGGAGAGAGTCGTCTAGCTCTGATTTGATGCACATCACATGGCTGGCCATTATGGGGGCTGTTTACGATCAACAGTGTCGCATAGCTGGGCGTGTCGCACACTTAATTGTGCTCCTCATATGGGGCATGACGCCTTGTTGGCGCTATTTGATCCAGCCGCAAAATGTAGGCCATATCGAAACTGGGAGCTAGCCCAGCATCGGCCACATCTTGTGCCCTTTCATTCGATAATAATAAATTTATTCGGAAACTGCGAACGGCCATGCAAATGGAGTGCTTGACGAGGAATTTTCATATTTACATATACATCTACATATATTACTACATACACACACACACACACACACATAGAGAAAGAGAGATAATGCATTCGAGTTGAGTTGAGTGTGTGCTAATGGCAATCGCCGAGTTGCCTAATGTTCGCTTCGCAGCCTGAATACGAAATGTGCGTCAGAAATGTGAATCAATAAAGAGGGCAGCCAGCCTGAGCTCATGTATTTATGATTCAACTTTATGAACTTGAACAATTTTTATGCTTAAATAGAATATTGCTTGTCTCTTGTTTTTTCTGCTTTTCAATTTTGCAATAAATAATAGAAAGTTTGTCTAGCCAGATGACGGATACATATACTATAAATATATAAAAATATATCATATCATATTTGTTGATTAGCTTGATGTTTGATAATGAAGCTGTGAGAGCTCAAGTAATTTCAGTCGAAGATATTAAAGACACGTCTATGGCATCTCATCAAAATTGCATCTAAACAATTAACATATGCATGTACATACATACACACCCATATACACACGTATGTACGTACGCGACACTAAAGCAACAAGAAATAAGCAAGCATTCAAATAACTAACAAAACTTACTGTACTCCTCGTCTAACACATTTGACTGAGGACTGCATCACCGAACAAGACGCAAAAGCAGAGCTTGCAAATACTAGTTGATCATGCTCACTCACTCTCTCTCAATGCAAGAGACTTCGGTGCTTTGTGTTTTTGTTTTCTGCTCAGCGCCTTGAGTTGAATTATACGTGTGACGCTCTCTTCACAGACTTCGTTTAAATACGATTGATGGTCGCTCAATGCGACAAAAAGTCAATGCACCAATCTTCACACTCACAGTCCACATTTACACTTATCGAACTCAACTCTCGCTGGCATACCAATACATACACAAAAGACTTTCGGCTTCATTCCACTCAACCAAACGGTCGGCGAACGTCCGAGCGAAGCAAAACAACAACAAAGCGGCTGCTAACCGAGAGAGAGTGAGCTCCTTAGGGAACCGTTGCAAGCGTGCTTGCTCTTTGAGTGCTTTCTTTCAGACTGTGAGTGGAAGACAGTGAGAAACAGTCAACAGTTATTGACGAGCTTTGCGCAAAAGACTCAAGAGTACATAGACCAATCAAATAACTTCATTGAATTCTCATTTGAGTAAAGAAAGGATTAAAGCTCTCAACTCACTGCGATCTACACATACAAATTTAGTTTTGCCAATACATACATATTTGCATACGTATTTACGTCTTATATGACCAAATAAACTTTGAATAGACTTGAATGGAATGCAGACAAGCAAATAAACGCTCGGACGGACAGACAGATTGGGAAGTAAATTTATGAGAGGATGGATGGATGGAGATGCGATCATTTTGACATGTGGACAGCTTAATCAATTCAGCTGCCAACGATGTGATAACGGCCAGGCGGGACTGAGCTGGACTGGAACCGATTCGATTCGCATGAAATACCACAAAACAGAGAGAAGAAGAAGCAGCAGCAACAGCCCCAAGACCTGCTGAACAGTGGACACTGGACACTGGATGCTGGCCGGATGCGAAGCAGTCCAAAGGTGGAATGGGATAAGCATTTAGAGCAAGATGTTTTTGAGTTTGTTGTTGTTGTTGTTCTTGTTGCTGTTGCGGATCTGTCAAATTTTTATGGAAATCTCTATAATAAATTGGTTTTGCCAGTTTTTATTCAAACGTGTAGTGAATTTTGTTTCCACATATGCAAATACGATTGCTTCAACTTAAATACGTATATAGTTCTGCTGCTGCCACATCTCTTTGTGGCACGTGTCTCCCATTTGTCATGGGCTGGGACGAGAACGCTGGGCGGAGGGGCGTGGCCAGCATCAATTTGGTTATATTAAATGTGAAAGTAATTGAAAAGAGCAACCGTGCATGATACAAACAAACAAGTAAGCTCCAAATGGAAGTGCTCGCACAACCAGATACCCTGTAATTGACGTGAAATGCGCAATTGAATAAAAGGGGACAGAAATTGGAGCTGTCATTAGATTTATATATTAAATTGTAATAGTTGTTATTTAAATTTGTGTGAAGTGGTGGATTGATTTGAACATTGATCGATAATTTATCGATATACCGTATACATCTGACTTTTTATTCTTACACTGTCCTTACTGAAATATACACACTTTAAGAAATTTGGATTATTACAGGGTATGTTTATAAGTGGGAATAATTAAGAAAAAGCAAAGCTAGATAAATATAAAATATAAAATATAAAATATAAAATATAAAATATAAAATATAAAATATAAAATATAAAGTATAAAATTAAAATAAAATATAAAATATGTAAAATATAAAATATAAAATCATTACTTTTGTATAGTATATATATACCTCATATGAAGTGCCACTATTAGCTTATCTACCCCGTCTAGGTCGAGGGTATTTGTATGCAATTTATATGCAATTGAAGCAGTTGCAGCGGCAGCGAATGCATTGCGCGTAATCAAGTTCGCATAGTTGGGCGATATTTTTTCTCTTTTGGTTTGTGTTTGGGTTTCGGGGCCTTTTCTTTGGCCAATGAATGAATGGGATGTGTTTACGCTCGGAGGGATTGGTGGTTCTCTTTTTAACTGTTATTTTCATTTTTACTCAAGTGCAATTAAATGTGAAGCGAACGCATCAGCTGGCTTGCCACAGAATGCGTTTCAATCGCTGCCACGCCCACCGCTGGGCAACAGAATCAATCACTCGACGCTGCCGCAGCTGCCAAGTGCGTAATGCTTTGTCATTTATACCGCTAACGGTTTGTTAGCCAAGCCACCAAGCACCACCAAGCACCACCACTGAGCCACCATCGTTTGATGGCCAGCGGATCAATCAAATGCCGGCACGCTCGAGCGATTGTTGAAAAATTGTCGGACATGTACAATAATGTTTATCAAATGCCATGTCCTTATGCGATACATAATGTCGAGGCGTGACTATGGGCCATGTAATACACACACACACACACGCATACACACAAATACATCTCTGTGTGTGTGTGTGTGTGTATCTATTGTAGCTTCAATCTGCTTCGCATTTTGTAGCACACAGTTTGGCGCGTGTGCTGTGTGCCGTGATTTTGGAATTGATTTGAGGCAGGACCAAGTAAAGATAACAAGCGACCGACAAGACGTGTGCGTACAGACTATTAGATACCCTGGACAGCGCTAAAAGCAGCTGAATTTCGATTGAGCAGGAGTCGATAGGTGGATCAGTCACATCTACTCCCATATATATGGGTTTTACAGGGTACAGGGTATATACAGTATATCGACAGCGGATGCCAGCTGACATAACATGTGCTGCATGCTGAGAAAAGAAGAAGAAGAAGAAGAAGCAGCAGCAGCAGCAGCCACATCCACGGGCGCAGAGTCAAAGTGCATTGGTAATGGCTCAACACAAAAGATAAAAGCAGACGGCAAAGGACTCGGAAAGTGTTTTGATTTATGTTAACGATTTATTTTTCGGCTTCAAATTGCTGACGTTGGCAAAAAGTTGGCTGGCATCGCATTGCCGTTAAGCCGAAAACTTTTAAGCCAGCTGCTTGGATAAATTGTTAATGGCTTGGTAAATTGCTAAATTGTATAAAAAGTGCTTGTCATTGTTGCCAAGAATCGTGCCCAAGAGCTGAAGATAACATTATGAAAGAAGAAAACAAAAAATATAGCTAAAATATCTGTGCGATTTGTGCAGAAGGAAATGACTCCTTGAGCTCTGTAAACATTTACTCCACAACTCCTATCTATATACACTTCTACTAGCGTTAGTAGGGGACATGAACAGGATGTACTTAGATGTATCGAATGAGTTTATAAATGTATTTATTTATTTACTAGAGATTGGAATTCATATAAAATACATATTGGCTTAAGAATTAAGAACTCGGCATGATGAAAATATTTTAGGAAAATACATGAAATTCTTCAGATTAAGGCAAGTTATGCAACGTAAAACACAATCTTCGAGCTTTGCAATGAAGGATTACCGACTGCATAATACTCTTTTAGGGATCATAAACAACTCAAGTTAAGTCAAAGAGCTGGAGAGAAGTCGGCAGTGGCTGAACTATCAAATAATGGAGCTCCTGTTTCGGTATATACAGTAGAATTCGGTTATAACGACTCTGCTTATATCGCTCGTACGACTATTGGCACGAAATTTCTGGTCCTCAGACAAACCTGTATGATTATAGCGTCTTCCGGATATTACGACGGTCCTAATTCTGAATAGCCATAGAGACCAGGTCAACAAATTTTAAATTGCAAATTGAATCACAATTTTGCCCAGCTCTAATTAGTCGTGGGTATAGAGCACTTAGAAGGAATCTACAATAATGTTATATGCAACTCAATTCTATGGTTCTAAGAATCCCTAACTCAAGCTCCACAACTGTCTAAGAGACAGAGTATTTCAGCTACAATTAAATTGTTAGACCCAATATGCTCATTTCCTCTCGTGAATGAGTATAAAAAGTGTTAAAGTTAATATACAAATGAAAAGTGATATAAATAAAGTCAACTATGAGCAAATTTGCTTTCAGAATAAAAAGTTAAGGGACTCGCAAAAAACTTGAAGCTTTTCCGTTCAATTGAGTGGATGATGATGCTCATGCTGAAGATGATGATGATGATGCTAATGTCATATATTTCTCAACAAGTTGCATATAAATAACTTTGGTTGCTTATCGAGTGCTCAATTAGCTGTGCATATCATATGTCACATCGCCTCAACTGCTGCCAGGCGAGGGAGTGTGTGCCAATAATTGAATCAAAATATATATGTATATATAATATATATATATACATATATATGGAATATTGAGGCGCGGCAGGTGGTGGTTAGCTGAAGCTGACCTGGAATCAGAGTTTCGCACAGCATTTGATTCGATTTAAAACGCCTCGTTGGCGCCTCCACGCGCCAACTGCCGCTTGGCATTGCCGTCCGTCCGAGTGTCCCGTGAGTCTAGCAGGTGGCAGCAGTTGTAGCAGTTGTATCACTTCTCTGGTTGGCTGTGTGTGAAAGAGTCGTACGTCTGTCTGTCTCTGTTTGCATTTGAGCTCTGGAGCGCACTTCATTGCGTTTGCCTTCGTGACAAGAGCCGCTGCTGAGCGACCCGAGCGAACCGAGCGACCCGAGCGAGCTGAGTGTTTGCCAAAGGCACGTCTACAAAATGCAATGAAGACGCTTGCGTCGACACCAGCTCAGCAGAGGGCTCAGCTCAAATATTGACTTGCGATGCAATTGACTCGCTCTCCATCTGTCTGTCTCTCTCTCTCTCTCTCTCTTTCTCTGGCACCAACTGCTTGAATTGACATTAAAGACAATTTCTCATATCAGTGCGCTGCATTAAATATGTACGTTAAACGCAAGCCACAAAAAATAAAATATGTATATATATTTGGGTATATATATAAATAAAAGATGTGCTCGAGTGCCATCTCATTTATAAGGCCTGGCATCGCTTTCAATTAGAGCTTGCCACACAGCAGCACACTTCAATTAGCTCATTTGCGGCATCAATTCGCATATGTGTGTGTTCGTGTGTGTGTTCCCTTTGAATATGTCAACTGTTATTCGATAGCTCTTCACAGTTGGCTCCCAGCTTCATTTCAAATGCTGCCTCAAGTGCCTACAAATTGCTATCATTCGGCTTTTCAATTATGTATTCGATATATGCGTTAGATCAAATAAGATTATCCAAGATGTTTATGTTTGTCTATTCAGATAATTGATTTCTCTTCAATTCAACATCTATTGTTGAGCAAATTAATCATGTTATTCTTAGCAGCAATTGATATCTCTGTTGGAGCTATGATGCGAGAAAAATTGCCTTGGATTATTTTAAGTTGTTTTTTTTTTATACCCTGAACCCATTGAAAATGGGAAATCAGGGTATAATGGTTTTGTGAAAAAGTATGTAACGGGCAGAAGGAGGCGTGGCAGACCCCACAAAGTATATATATTCTTGATCAGGACGACGAGCTGAGTCGATATAGCCCTGTCCGTCTGTCCGTCCGTCCGTCCGTCCGTCGATCTCAGAATTGCGCCATTACGCTCTAAAAGTTTCATTAAGATTGTATATCTACAAAAGAAATTATTCAACAAATAAATTCTCATAATATGGCCCACACTGCAGCGCAGCCCAAACGCAGCCGCTGCTTACTGCGCAGTTAGCAGAGCGCGTGCTTATAAGTGCATGTGTATGTATGTGTGCATAAAAGAAGTCCAGAATGATTAGAATATCAGCTTAGAGGGTTCAGGGTATCTCCTAGTCGAGCAGTCTCGACTGGAGTCTTCTTACTTGTTTTGAGCTGAGTTTCTTAACAACCAAATTAAATACTTTACATATTTTACATCAGTTTATACTCAGTTTTAGTCAGTTTGTCTTCCTTTCAATCTATTTCTCCATCGCATGCATATTCAGGTCACGATAATGGGTGAAATCGGCATACCATAAAACCAGATCAGGACATAAAATGCTCTGTTCGCACTCAAGGACTAGGAGCTTCTTCTGCTGATCGACCATCGTTGATGTAAGGCTCTAATGATTGTTCTATATTTATTTGAAATCCACATACTAAAACTTTTATATTATATACATACATCCTTGTCCAGCACTGGCTCTGTCAGAAAATCAGATACGGCTAGAATCTTGAATGAAGTATTAAATAAATGTATATAAATCATTCTCTTGGCACACCCAAGAAACTTGTAGGTAGTCCTTAAGAGCTGGGGGAGTTTTCGGTTTAGGTGAGAGAGCCTTTGATAAGAAACACAGTCAATTCAGGGCATTGCTTGTTGAGGTCTCAAATATCTACACTTACATATCTAATATCAAACATCAAATCTGAATCTCTTTACTGACAAATATGCAACTAAGTGAGGCAATCCCACATACCGAATTTCATTTTTATCAAAATCATATTCATTTTGTCCCACTGTGCAGCTGATACAAACTTGAATGTGGCAAAAAACCGCAGCTAAGCGCCTCAATTTTAGATATTCCATGCGTCAGTTGCAATAAAGTCTTACACTTCAGCGAACACACACACACAAACTTAGCGCAAAGGTGTAAAATTTCTTGTTGCACCTGCTTAGCATGAAATGAAAAGTAAAATTTAGTTGAACTCAACAGAAATTAAGTGGATTATCCAGCGACCGAGTTGAACTTCTTGCGAACTTTAACGCAAATAGTTTCGCACAGCACTTGACTCTATATATATGTATATTCGTATATGCTATACCTATATCTACATAAATCTATATGGATGCTTTTATATGCGGATTGTCATTTCGCAACTGTTTCACTGCAAACTTTGCGAGCTGCATGAAAATTGTGGTAAAAGTTTCGTGTCGTCACATCGAATAAACTGCCACATATAAATTATAATCAAGAGAACTTAAAGGATTTTTGTAATAAATTAGGAATAACATTCAGAGAGAGGGAGAGAGAGAGAGAGAGAGAAAGATAGTGAGATAGAGTCAGGGATAAAATCAACGATAATGTGCTAATGGCGCTGCTCCGCTGGCAGGGATGAGGCTATCAAAGGACGCAGCTCCATGTGAATAGCCATGAAATAACGGGACTTTAATTAGATTGTGTCAAGTTTGAATGGAATGGAGCGATGGATAACAGCGCTGATTGTCAGTCAGGAGTGAAGAAGAGCAAGATAAATAATGGAATAACAATGTATGATTCAGCACAGAGAGAGTATGTGGTGGTTATCGATAGAAATCGATTTTTAAATCGATCGAGAGACTGAATAGTGAAGAAGTGAAAGAGCGAAAGAGATGAAAAGAAAACGAAAAAAAGCGCATATTTATAGAAATTGAGTTTCAAATCGATCCAGAGACTGAAAATGAAGAAATGATGGAAAAGAGGTGACAAATAAAAGGAAAGGATACTGTATACCGATAGACGTTGATTTTGAAATCGATTAAGACATTGAATAATGAATGTATATAGCAAAAATTCGTTATTCAATTTCCTTATGGATTTAAAATTCGATTTTTATCGCTATACAGTTTCGATTTTTATACCCTGAACCCATTGAAAATGGGAAATCAGGGTATAATGGTTTTGTGAAAAGTATGTAACAGGCAGAAAGAATCATCGCAGAACCCATAAAGTATATATATTCTTGATCAGGACGACGAGCTGAGTCGATATAGCCCTGTCCGTCTGTCCGTCCGTTCGTCCGTCCGTATGAGCAAAAGGATCTCAGAAGACATAAGAGCGATATAGAGAGCTGAAATTTGGCATGCATACTCGTGTATACCATAGGCAGTACGAGTTTGCTTTATTTTTTTCGATAACTCATCCGATAACTTTTTATCGAGAATAATCGAAAAATCGACATTGTTTTTTCAGCCTAATTTGAACACTTTTAGACCTGGAGACTTCAAATTTGCGTTGTATATAAAGTTAATAGATGCAAAGATTTTGTAATATACAGATTTTGGAATGTACACACATATGATTACGCTCTGAAAGTTTCATTAAGTTCGTATGTTTACAAAAGAAATTATTCAACAAATAAATTGTCATAATATTGCCCACATTGCAGCGCAGCCCAAGCGCAGCCGCTGCTTACTGCGCAGTTAGCAGAGCGCGTGCTTATAAGTGCATGTGTATGCATGTGTGCATAAAAGAAGTCCAGAATGATTAGAATATCAGCTTGAAGGGTTAAGGGTATCTCCTAGTCGGGCAGTCTCGACTGGAGCCTTCTTACTTGTTTTTTTTTTTTTTTAATTTTCTTTATTTTTCCTTCACTTTCAACAAAATAATAAATTTGATTAGATTTGGGCACAGCATAAGAAATCGATGTTTATCGATATTGTTGAGGAACTATGATTAAGCTTGATAAACTTTCCTTTTATATATTTTAGAGAAATAATATATGTCCATACTATCAGATATCAGAACTTGAGCTACTTCAACTTCAACGCCTTGAAAGACTATTAACTCTAAAAAAAATCTGAGCATAATTATTATTGTTCGATTATTTATTTGACTTTGTTTATATAACTACAGTGACGCTGCAGTCTTTTTATAGACAGTGCGAAGAATGTCACATCTTATAAAATGACTTTTAACTAACATGCATGTTAAATTGAAAATCATGCCAATAGCAATTAGAGGGCGAATAGAGACAACTTGGATTGCATGCGACATGTAACAAACAACATGTTGCGTAAATATGTATGTATATGCAGTATATATACATATACATATATATTAAGTATATATATGTATATATATATATATTTCTGTGATGACTTGCAAGCTGCTTCAGCTAGAAGATTACAGTGTGAAACGAAAAGCTGTCAGCCTAACGAAGCATCACATGACAGAACATGTACATGTGCACACATACATACACACATACTCGTCAATAGAGGACACAGAGAGAGAGAGAAAGAGAGAGAGAGAGAGAGAGAGAGAGAGAGAGAGAGAGAGAGAAAGAGAGAGAGAGAGAGAGACGTGTGTAAGATGCAGGTTGAGCAATTTGATAGCTCTGAAAAATCTGTGAAAATCTGTTGGCACTTTAACGCATTTTGCTCTATCGCATGCATTTTGTTGTTGCTGCTGTTGTTGCCCCACTGTTGCATGGGGTGGGGGAGGTGGGCCAACAGTGCGGCTCGACATGGGAGCCAACGTATGGCAGTTTGATGCTCAGCATCAATCATTCATCATCAATCATGGGACAGCAGACGGCAATAGTGCGAGGCGATATCCGAGGAGCTCTGCTCAACTGCGTCGCCAGTTGCAAAGCTCGTTACTGGATATTTACGAGTAATTTGAATGAGCCCGTGTCGCTGAGCCCGAGGACAGATCTTAATCTTATAGCTAGCTAGATTAGAAATGTCTCTCTGTGAGTGTGCATGCGTGTGTGTGTGTGTGTGTGTGTGTAGTCGAGTCATGCGGCAGGGCGCAAAAGTGTTGCAGATTCAGTTCATGATGCGCCGCCGTTGCTGCCATAAATTACAGCAGACACGCCGCTGACATCATGCCACGCTTTGAGGCGTGAGTTTTTAGCATATTTGCAATATGTGCTCATTGCTACCAGCAGCAGCAGGCTTGGGGCTGGGCGCTGGGGGCTGGGGGCATGCTCCAAAAAGAATAAGGGCGTCGAGCAACTGCTAAGTGCATAATAAAATTTTATTATTATTTTTCATCTTAAGGCGGAAATGAATGTCATGCAAGTGCTGCACACATACACACACTCACACACACACACACACACATGCACAGCTGGAGCTTTACACTTCGTTGCAGTGGCAAATTTGTGCGTCAGTTCTAGATTCGCCCTTACTAGAGATGGCCCAAAGTAGCTTGAGCCATCAGCAGAATTTCTTTCTTTTTTTTTTTTTCTATAACAATAACTTTATTAACTTGGCTTTTATACCACAAAGCAGCTAAGGCAAAGTCTCGTTTTGATGTGAAGAATAAGTGTTGGAAAGGAGTGTTGGTAAAGTGTGTGTAAGATGGGCAATGCTGAGATGGAAATTTTGGATACATATATTATAATTGAATGAGCTTCAGAAAGAACTTGTTTTCTGTGAGAAAAGTTAAGACTTTGAAAATCAGTTCATATATGTATATACGTATGTACATATATATGTACATACATATATAGAAAAGCTGTTAAAAATCTCCTTGAAAATTGAGAGACGTATTCTAACAGTAATTAATTTCCATGGAAGCTTTATTGAAATCTAATTTTCAGTTAAAAGTGAGATACATAGGTTATCTCTAGAAACCATGTAACATAATCTATATAAGCTATGTACAGCAACGTCTATATAACAGTTACAGTTGCTTTTAGAACTAGTAAATTCATAGCTCATATAGATATATCTAATTGTAGTTAAGTATATAGTATCTTCTAGATATCGACTACAAATTAATCATGTATCTATCTACCTATCTAGTCAGTATGCCAGCTAGTCTATCTGATTCCCTTTATATATTAGATGTTAATCGAGATATGAAAATCGATTATTACTTTGGTTAGATTATGTTGGTTTAGCTAAGGTTAGGCAGAGGTTATTATGCGCTGCAGTTGGCTTATGTAACACAGCTCGGCCTGGCTGGAAGCCAAGTCAAGGTTCTATTGGCCCAATGCCGTTGCCGTTGTTGTTGTTGTTGTTGTTGTTGCTTTGGCCATATGACATTATTTATTATTACAATGGCATCGTTACTTTTCGTATCACGATTAAACGCACATCTCTAATAGAAAGTATCACACCCACACCCAAACACACACCCACACACATACAAGCATATGAGTTCAGTTGCTGTCGCTGGCTTTCAACAATTCTTACGCATGCCCCAAGTAAATGGCAGCAAATTGCATTTTAATCACATTGTTGTCCTCGTTTGTCTGTGTGTGTGTGTGACATTCACAAGTGCCAAACACACACACATTAGAGAGACAGCCATTTGGCCTGCTAGTCTGGGGCTGAGCGTGTGAGGCTGGGCAGCCCTTCGCTTGCAGCTGAGAATTGTTTAATGCTCTCACTGAAGGGTTTCGCATATCACAATACAGTTTAGAGGTTTAGGTTCCGCTCGCCCCACGCCCACTGCGAGTGCATCGCTGTCAAGCAACAATTGAGTTTCGAGTGGGATGTAAAGTGTCGCTTGATTATCTGACAATTGACGCACAGAGGGCAACTGAATTAGTTTCGGTTACACTGCTTCACTCTGTAAATTACGCACCGAGTGGAGAGGCGGGATGAGGAGACGGTGCTGCACGAGGCCCGTCGCATGCTGAAGCAATTGATTATTGGACGTACTCTGTCAAACACAATTGAAATCATCCATGACAAGTGCATAGCATACATAACATAGCGCATTCATAAAACATTGTCTGTTGTGCAAACGGCGCTCAAACCTTGAAGCGGCCTTTCTATGCGATTCTCTTGAGTTTACATAAGCGTTGTGCATGGAATCTATTCAATGTGACTTTACCCCAATAAGTGATGATGTAAATTTTTATATTATGTGATTATTCGCCTTCCTATGCAATTCTCATAAATTGAAGCAAGGCATTCAAGAATATTTGCATGAATTTTATCAATTAGTTATGAAACTTTTATGCATATGCTCTTGGCATGAAATGATATATGTCACCTTTCTATGTGATTCTCTTGAGTTAGAATTAGATTTATTCTTATTTATTCTTATCATCCCGCCCTACTACCTTAAATGATATTATGATACCATCTTTCTATGTGAATCTTATAAGTTTACTTTTCAGTACATACATTATTCGAATTTATTATTAAGTATACTTTTACTAATTATTATCTATTTTATACTATAAATGAAAGAAACTTAATTTTAATTGTGATATGCCATGCAGTTTTCAAGATTATCCTAGAGATAGTTTAACTTATTTAGATAAGAATATAATCTTATATCATATTCAAGTAAAGGAAGCTCAACTAATTTTTATACCGCCTT
Source organism: Drosophila mojavensis (assembly GCF_018153725.1). Lineage (NCBI taxonomy): Eukaryota > Metazoa > Arthropoda > Insecta > Diptera > Drosophilidae > Drosophila > Drosophila mojavensis. The sequence goes on along the minus strand of NW_025318667.1, from coordinate 24,271,410 downwards.
ACTATGCGACTCTCATGAATTCAAGTGAGTTTTATATTATTATGAATTTAAGTTTGATTTTCGATTTCATTTTGGTTAATATTCTCAGTTCATATCCTAACTAAGACCTCTATCAATTTCAAGTGAGCAACTAAATTCGCACTGTCGCCTCGCTATGCAATTCTCAGGAATTGCATAAGCCCTAATGATTCGATTGTGCATTCTCTATTAAAGCATTTTGCTGGCAATCTCATTTGACGTTATTTCAATTCAATTTCATACTTCAATTTACATAGTCGCGCTCTGCTCTCAGCCCTGGCTTGGCTCTTCGACATTTCGCTTTTCTCTCCTTTCTTTTCTGTGCTCGCCCCTGCCAATAGTTGGCAATAAAATACTCGTGAATGTGATTATGGCCATCCAGAGCTGAGCACTAAATTATCACTTGGGCTGTGTAAGGGCGGGAGAGTGTGAATGTGAATCTCTATGAATGCTGTATTTAACGACCTGGAATGGCTGAACTGTGGTAAAGTTCTACGAACTGTTTTAACTGGCTTAAACAGATTTGTACGCAGCTCGAGGGAGCTGCTAGAGAGGAAATAGAGAAGAAATTCAGACACATACAAATGCACTCAGAAACACACGCACACCCACACGCAGGAAATGTAGATTAGTTTTTTTTTTTCTGTTCTATTCCATTCTTATGACCAATGCACGTTGCGCATACGGTTTGCTTTGACATTTTAATTAATAGCCCAGGCATGGGTGTGTGTGTGTGTTTGCGAGGTCAGCTGAGTGTGCAAAAATTGTAAAGCACCGTCGTGTTAGTGCAGTAAAAATTACAATAAATATGCTTTAAGCCTGCAGCTGGAGTACAGTGAGCTGCGATGCCCGCCTCCTGCTCCACAGCAGCAGCTGCTGTTGCTTTTTTTTTTTTTTTTTTTTAATTTGTCTTTTTTTATGGGCAGCGAGGCAAAGTTTGCCTTTTCCATTTTGTTGGCTAGATCTTTGCCATTTGACTGGGCAGCAGCAGGAGTAGGAGTGGGAGCAGGAGTAGGAGCAGCAGCAGCAGGAGTAGGAGTAACAGCAGCAGGAGGAGCAGCAGCAGCAGGAGTAGCAGCAGGAGTAGGAGCAGCAGCAGGAGCAGGAGCAGCAGCCGCAGCTAAAGCAGATTTGCTTCATTTTATATTTGGTGCTGGCTTTTATGTAAGCCAGCTAGCTGGGGCAGGGGCCGCTGGAGTTGGCTGTTGGCTGCTGGCTACGTGTGCGCGACCAGAGATTAGCTAAGCAGAATTGACGGCCAACGCGTATGTTATCAAGTGTGTGTGTGTGTGCGTGTGCGGATGTGAGTGTCGGATTGACAGACGAACAAATGTGGAAGATCGCTTTGCTGGCTGCTGTACATGGCATTAGACTCGTTAATAAAGCTGCCAGCGACTGCGGCGGCCAAAGTGGCATTTGGGGACTTTTATGGTCGCACTGTTTTTGGCCAAACAGCAACAAAAGTTTTGGCTCGTTAAAATAAATTTCGCTTTTGTTGGTGTCTCAGTCTCCTGTTTTATTCCCATTCCCATTCCCATTCCCAGGCTCCTCCTGCCTGCCTTCACTTTTGTTTTGTTTTGTTCTCTTCTTCTTATTCTCTTTTTCTCTTCGCGAAATTTACGCGCTTTGCCGCTTTTATCGCGCTTCTGGGAGCTGCCCAATTGCTGGCCGCTTCAGTGCTCCAACTTACTCAGCCGAACAAGCGGAAAGCTGTTCGCAATTAAACGCCAGCGAAAGTCCTTGGGCAGACTCAGTTTTTTTTTTTTTTTTTTTTTTTTGATTGAGTTGCACTTGCGCGCTGCAAACTGCTTGGCAATAATTTTCGATCTGGTGCAGCTTGACAGCAACTTTTGAAGTTGGCTCTCACCAGGCCAAAGCCAATCAGCTACAGCTGCAACGGCAACTGCAACGGCAGCTGGGAGCTTTGCGGTTAGTCGAGCTTAGCAAGTTTTGGTTAGTGCAACGCCTGCGGATAGCGACTTATCTGTACACGTGGGCGGGGCCAAGTAGGCGAAAAGTTGGAAATTGTTTTTATTATCAGCGCAGTTTGTACAGCTTCTTCGTCAGCTCTCGCCAGCTGCGACTTGTTTCGCATTTTTGCGAGATTCCTCTGTACGTGCCTAGCACTGGAGATTGTCCGGCATTGCGCGGCTTTCAAGCTTAGGCTGCCTTAAAGACAATTCAAACATATTTCAGCATATGTGAAATACAATTTGAAATTTAAAATAAACTTTTTTCTTTCTCTCTCTCTCTCTCTTCTCTCTTTGTCTTGTGAGAGTAGTGAAGTGAACTACTTTGTTGCTTGAAAATTCTATTGTTGTGCAGCGATGTGGCATGTGGCATAAGTTATTGCATTCAGCAGCTCGGACAGCTCGGGCAACTGCTGACATTGTCTATTGGAGAATAAAAATACTTCGTTTCATGCATGCAGTGCATTGGAAATGCGTTAGATAGCATTGTGGCCAAAGTGTGGGAGAGAGATAAAGCGCCTTTGATGCCCCTATGTTGGGGCATTAAATTGTTTAGTCGCTCGTTGGATGAATCACTAAAAGCTGTCAAAGTGATTCTGAAAGAGACAGACAGACAGGAAGAGAGAGAAAGAGAGAGATAGAGAGAGAGAGAGAGAGAAAGAGAGAGAGAGAGAGTGAGGGGCAAAAATGGATAGATAGATTGATAGAGCGAGAAAATGAGAGCAGGAAAGAGCTATAATAGAGTGAGATGAACGGAAAAAGCGAGAGATTGCGAGAGCGAGAGAGTGAGAAATGATAGAAGGAAAATAACTATAGACGTAGAGCGAGAGAGAATAGAAAAGAAAACGGAAAATAGATCGAGAGAGAAACATACAGAAAGAAGGACAGAATAAGAGAGAATAGAAGAGAGAAAGAGTAAGTAAAATTTAGAACGAGAGAAAAATAAAGATGAAGAGCGAGAGAGAATGGAAGTTAGGTCTAAAAACAGCAAGAGAGAGAGAGAGAGAGAGAGAGAGAGAGAGAGGGAGAGATACAGAGAAAGAAAAAGGTAGAGAAATAAAGAGATATAGGAAGAAGCAACGAGAGAAAAGAATACAACAAATAAGCGACAGATAAAAAAAACCGGGAAAGAGAGAGATAGATAGAAAGACACAATGTCAGAGACTGGGGCAGCAACAGAGAGAGGGAGAGAGAGGAAGAGAAGCAGAGTTGGAGCTAATCCCGCATTTAGCGGGAAAATATGACATACAATGACTTTTCAAACCCAGAGAAAGACAGAGAGAGAAACAGGAAAAGGTGAGGGAGAGGTAGTTACATGAATAGGCCTATATATAAATAGATAGACCGAGAGAAAAAAGTACAGGACAGAGAAAACCTAATGTGATATTGCTGTTCTGTTTTCACATATGAAGACCTCCACCCATAAGAAAGCCTAACAAGCATATTTCCTGCTCTCAATTGGAACTTGTGCCCGTTTCTTTGTAGCTGCTCCTTTCGTATACACAAACGAAGTTTTCCTCATTCCCATTTCCTCTTCCATTTCGCTTTGCATTCAAATTCTGTTTCTCTTCAAGTGACTCAATTAGCTCTACTGGCTCTAATGGGTATCTTCTAGTCAGGCCGCTGTGCCGTGCCCTGCTCTGCCCATCAGCCGAGGCGAACACAGGAATCGCATTTGCTTAACACGTGCACCACAAATACATATGCGACATTTCGCCCGTTGCTGGCCATGCGATGTAATCCATCTTAATTTAAAACTGACTTTTCATTCGTACTCTTCTTCTTCTTCTTCTTCTTCTTCCTCATCATCGTGTTATGTAAAGCTGCTGTATGAGTAAATAAACTGTTTTGACTTGCGGGCTTTGGCTGTGCACAAGCCTTGAATATGTTTTTTTACACTGCGCGTCATCAGTATAGCGCACTCACTCTTCGCACTCTCTGTTAATGCTGAATATTTTCTATATTATAGGGGTTAGAGTTTTAAATATTTTTTTTTTTTTTTTTTTCTTTTAAGTAAGGCTGAAAGTTGTAGCACTTCAGCAAATAATTTAAAAATTAAAAAAAAAAAAAAGCTTACAAATAACGGTTGCTAAAAATGCGTCATTAGCATAGCATATAGAGGAGTCCTAAAAGTTTTGTTCAATAAAATTTTATTTTATTTTTCTGAAAAAAAAAAAAAAATATATATATAGTATATATATATATTTTTTTTTTGTTTTTTTTTTTTTTTTTTTTTTTTTTTTTTTTTTTTAACTGAAAAAAGCCTATAAAGAACCGTTGGTAGCGCATCGCAACCTAAATTTATTTATCCTAGTGAGCATATGTCTATATATACATATATGGATATAAATTATCTTTGGTGGGTATATATCTGCATATATGGTTAGAGATTTTCTTTAGAAAGGTGAAGTGTGGACGTGTATTATGCAGTCGATTACATCCGTCTGCCACATTCAGGCATTGCGCGTGGCGCCCGAATGTATGCAGCATAAATTTCAATGCCTTGAAGTGCCACACACACACACACACGCACACATACCTACAAAAAGAAAAAACGAAACGAAGCGAAGCGAAGGTCAATTGTAGACAAGTTTATTTAACTGGGGCATTCGCTTACTTTTGCCGAGAAAAAATTCGCTTTGCTTCAGGCGAATAAATTCAAATTAAAATGAAATAAATTACAAAAATGCGCTTTGCATACACAAAGGGGGGGGCAGGGGTGTATGAGGGGGCGGTGGGGGTGTTGTGTGTTGTGGTCGTGTCAAAAGGCAACGTTAGTCACGTACAACAATCGCCGCTGTCGACGGCAGCGCGCGTTGGCATTTTGAGCATCTTTTGTTTGAAACATAAATCGTAGGCGAGTCCGGCGACAAAACAATGTTTGCGCAACCACAGTGGCTGCTGGCGCTGCGTGCCGCCCACACACAATTGCCACAGACTGTGTGTGTGTGTGTGTGTGTCTTGAGCTGTTTGTCTATGTCTTGACTGCGGTTTCGCGTATTTTTGCTTCTCTTTTTTTTTTCACCATAAATTCAACGGGCCGCCAACAGCATTTTACATTTATTTCACATTTCGGTTGCCTTTTGTTTCTGCCACGCAGATAAGCGCAACTGCGACAGGCAAATCAAGCAGAAAGCACAAAAAAATAAAGAAACTGAAAGAGAGAGAGGGAGAGAGAGAGAGAGGGGAGAGAGAGAGAGAGAGCGGGCACTGAGACTGTGAGTGAGAGGGACGATTTGATGACAGATGGAGCAACTGGGCGAATGGCAAACAGACAGACTGTCAACTGGCTGCTGCCTCAGCTGCCTCAGCTGCCCCGATACCGTTGGGATCTGTGCGAGGGGCAGAGCGCCGCAGCGATGCGACAAATGATATCGGGCCAGGCATTTGTTATGCCTCGTTTCCTTAGCTCACATTTGAATACTTGGGCAATGGGGGAGATTTGCCGGCTCGCTCCAATATCTATTGTAATTAATATACCCTACCAGCGAGCAGAGACGGGTATATAGGCTGCCAGCTGGAGCTATTGCAGAGCTCTGAATAGACGATGCCGATTGAACAGGGTATAGCGACGCCTATTAGACCCGACTCTCTACTTGTATCTGTCATTGTTGTTTCTGGGGCTTTTCTTTTACTCTGCCCCTCCTACTCCACCGCCTCCTGCTCTCCTTTTTTTCTTTTTTTTTTTTTGTATATATAAATTGTACACAATCAAAGGCTCGCTACTTGAATTGAATGTTAATGTAATACGATTGGTATAATAGATGCTGGACTATGGGCGGCAGAGTGCGGTTGCTGGCGCTGGGGGCGTGGCGCCGAGAAGTTTTGGAATGCAGCAAATTGGAAATGTTGCTTGGTTAACATTGAAGTATTAATAATTGAAATTGGCTTCAAATTGAATTGGATTTGTTTGTTTGCTTTTTTGCTCGCTCGCACTCTCTCTTTCTCTCTCTCTCTTCATCTAACCATGCGGAATCGAATAGTGAAACCCAAACATAGAAAAAAGAACCAAGAGCTGAAAATGCGACGGCAAATATTGGCACGGCAAATAGAACTTAACTCCATGTATACATAGTGCTCAAACAGAGAACGAGAAATCGAGTAAGACAAATTGAGAGAGATTTTTTCGCATGCTTTTCATTTAGTGAAATAATTAAAGCTTTAAATGTATGAGAAGCGTATAGAAAGGATATCCAAAAAGAATCAAAATAAATGGAAGATTAAACAGAATTAAATTTTAGATAATCGTGTATTGAGCGAAAGCAGTAAAATTGTTTTTTAGACTCGTTGACCAAGTGAAGGGAGTATATATGATTCTATATCCGCTCACAAAGTCAAAAGAGTATATAGGTTTTGTACCATGCTCGGCTGTATATGTGAGCTAGTTGTATAATGGAACGGACCACAATATCTTTAAATATAAGCTAAGACTGTCGACAATCTAAGGAGGCTGGAGAGTCCAGGCAGCCATTCCAGGGGACAACCCAACCCAACAAGAAGTGATATGGCTCAGTTCATATTCGGACGTGAGTGAGTTTAGACCTATTGGTACTAAAGTATATAAAATATATTGCTTTATTGAACACAAAGTTATTCATATACACAAGAGCCCAACACAGCGTCACTAATTGCTAGTATTCTAGTGTGGGAGCGCATAGCTTATATAACATGCATGAATGGGGTCTTATTATATTGTATCATATTTGAATTTAAACCAAGTGGACTATAAAATCCAGTTTGGTGTAAATATGAGAAATTTAGCTTTGGTATAGGAAAGTCAGGCATAAAATATCCGGAATGGTCACCTACTTCAGTCTAAATTTTGGGTTATGTAGAATATGCTTTAAATAGTGATCGAAGAGCCTGACATTGTCTGAACTGCAAGGGGCAATCGCTTTGCTTGATACTATCTCGCAAGTATCTCAATACCGACCAAATCGATTGAGGAGAGGGCTTGCCCTACCTATATCTTCCATATGCTTTATAGGTAGAATGATTTAATTTTCTTGATGCCTCAATTGTGATCCAATTATGACTTATATACTTAAAGCACTCAAATATAGAAACAGAAGTTCCGAGGATAGATCCACTGAGTTTACCGTCCGGAACTGCAGCTTCTATACTTCATGTGGTCTGCCACGCCTGCCATGCCGCCCATTGCCTACATTTCAGCACAGCCTTTATGGAATGATCTCATCCATTTCCAATGGCCCTCACATGAAGGCGAACGCCTCTAAGTTCATATTTGCTCAGGCCCATCGTCGATTGGCTTTTAAGTCGACAGAGTTTTCGGTGCCATTGTGCGAGTGGCTTGGGGTTTGGGTCAAAGTTGTGCCATTGGCCGCTTTGTGGCTATTGACAAATTTCCATACAAATAGCCAAATAGTTTCGCATGCTCGTCGGCCCGTTTTGGCCATCGTGAAGCACTTATGACAATCTTGTGCCTTTCAGGCAACAAAGTTTCAAATTTAATTCAATTAGTCCTCGTCGCTCCGTGCTCCATTTATGGCTGGCTTGGCAAATATTTAGTGGTACATTGTAAGCATCTGACCAAAAGGCCGTTTTGTGGCCTGGCCGCAAAAAGAAAACAGAAAGGCAAAAAAAAAAAAAAAAAAAGAAGCACAACAGAGCAAGCAGAAGAAGATGTTAGCTGAGAGGAAAAAAGAAAAAAAAAAAAAAACAAATGAAGGAGGGCGCACGTAAAGTCGAATTGAACATGTGTTCGTGGCTGGGGCAGGGGCTGAGGGGGCGTGAGTGGACGTTTGGACGTATCTTGACGAGCTCATCTTGTGCCTTTTAAGTGCTCGCCCAGCCTGTTGGACCTGATCTAAGTGCCCCGCCCAGCAGAGAGCAGACCCCTGGTTCCATATGAGTTTTTCTTTTATTTCTCTGGTGTTTTTTTTTTTTTTTTTGTGGCGGTTTTTGCTTCTCTCTTATTCATCTTTATGTACATTTTGGTCGTTGTACATTTTCGGTGATTTAACAGAATTGATGGCACGCTTTCTGGCATGACTGGATGTCGCGGACTCGTGACATGGCCAAAGGAGGCCGGCATGAGGCGGCGCGAGGAAGAGCCAAAGCCACAGTCAAAGCCAAAACCCCAGCCAAACAGCGCAAGAATACAAGAATTCATAGATGCTCAGATTTGGGCAGAGGAAAGGATTACGATAGATAGACGCACGCGCCATTTGGAGCCATCTAGATCCATCCAACTAGCAGTCGGAGCAGACACAAGTACCATAAATAATAGCGGGATTTGGTCGAGTGAAAGAAAGCTGCCATCTTCTATGGGTACGTGTCGAAAAAAAAAAGAGTGGGTAGGGTTAACAGGTAAAGGGGGTGAGGCTAGGTAAATCTGTCAATCTGTATGAATGCGGATGTGATAAATGGCAGCCATTGCCGCTGTGCACCTAGGCCATATTTTACTTAACTATTGCAAAGATTTATCGATTGCGACACGCGCTCGCACAGAAGTCAAGCAGAAACGCATTAAGAAGCAGACAATGAGAACGAAATGGGTTACGAAGAGACACGAGAGATACAGGAGGAGGGGAGCAGCTTGCAGGAGCGAGACTATTGTGGGAGCAGTCATTGAGCAGCATTCAGTGGGCGATAGCGCTTGAGCTATCGATAATCACGTGATTAGTATCGATTTCGATGCATCAGGGCGGGCGCAAAGTTCTGGCATTCAGGTATGGAAATGTGATTCAGAGGCTGCCCGAAGTCGAGTGTTAATTAAAGCAGCGTTTGCCATTCGATTGCCAGGGGCTGGTCGGGGCGTGACCCCACTCACCATAGTCGAAGCTGAGGTTGAGGCGATGGCATTTAAAACGACACTTTTGGCCACTTTGAAAGCGGAAATTAGCTTCCAGCCGGGTCTGGGTCGAGACTCTCTGATTGCACACAGAGTGACGGCCAGCTCTTGGCTGCTGACTTTGGCTAACTTTGCACAGTTTCACCGTGCCCTGTGTTTGTCCAGATAGCTGGCTGTCCTGCCCTGCCCAGCCCCGCCCTGCCCAGCCCTGCTCTGCCCATGTAGCATCAGTTGATTGCCAATCGATGCCTTTGGCCTTGGCGTCTCAGTTTATGTGTTTTAATTAGCTGCTGTCAAAGCTGGCCGGGATATCCGCTGAAATGTGTATATTGTCTGCCTGGCTGAATTTATTTCTGGCTTAAAGCTCTCCTTTCTTTCGGCTCTTAAATGCCAAAGCGAACATTTTTGACTTGAAAGGGCAACGATGACGTCCAAGGCTGCAACACGCACCTTTATAGGGCACGCACAGCAAAAGTCAACAAGAAAGAAAGAGAGAGAGAGAGAGACAGAGAGGAAGACATAGAGTGAGAGAGAGCGAGAGAACTCTCATAGTTTCGGCCACGCACCACGTGGCGTATGATCAACCTTAACAAATCGGTGTCATGCTAATGACCGATTAGCGCCGCCTGGTGGGCGTGCTGAAGAGCCACTTCCTGCTCCAGCTCCTGCTCCTGCTCATGCTGCTGCCGATTGATGACCTGTCAGCCACTTGGGCATGCCAATGGAATGCCAGCAAATGTCGACTAAAAGCATTGGATTGTGAAATCCTTAGAGACTTGCAAGCTAATCCGAAAGGATTTCACTTCACTCACATTTGAATCTGCCTTTGCTTAGCTAGGTTGCTCTCATATTTAAATGCGGCGTCTTTCAATTGTCTGCAATCTGTTTCTATTTGATTTGATTGATTTTTTATCATATGATATATGTATATGCATATTCATTTGCAGAAAGCCAAGTAGGAAGCTGACTTGATTTGACCACAAAATTTCACATAGTTTAAGGAAGAAATTAATAGACTGTAGATTGTGCAAAGTCATCGACTGAGGCTGAGCTGTCCTTATTCAGCAGTCAACATTGACTGGGAGCATTTTGGGCTGTCGAAGCAGTTACAGTTATGTATCAAACATCTTATTTCTACTGCTGGAGGGATAGAATATTGCCATAAAATAAGCAAAGCTATTTATTATCGATTAAATTACCAGATATATGGATTATTCATTTAAATGGATCGAACACATGTGTATCATGCATATCGATCACCCATCATCAGTTTGATATCCATATCAAAGCCATACTAAATTGATGAAATTAATAAATAAATGGATTATCTAGTGTATTATTGAGATCGATTTATTTCATCAATATCATATACATATCGACAGTGCACAAGTATTTATTATTCATATATAATAATAAACAATTTTTTATTGATAATACATAATACGACATATATTGATAGACAACATATATCGATATTTCGCATATATCGAGTAGCCGTATATATTAATATTCTTTAAATATAGATCATCCACAAATATGTATCGATATACATATGTATGTATATCGATAGTCCGCATATATCGGCCATATATTTGGATCATCCATATTTTCACCACAAAAGGCTGATAAATCAAACTGAAGTATACAGGATTTATACCACAAGATATATAAAATATGAATGACCTATATAAATTAATTATCGCTATAACATATATCGATATCACATATTTACAATCCATACGTATGACGTATATTATTAGTAAGCAGGTATCAATATATGTATATCGATTATTCATATATAACGGTCATCCATATTCTTCACATAACTCCACTATGTATTTATGGATCATCAATATATATAGATATATATCAATATATATAGATACATATATCGATCATCCATATTCTTCGCATTCAATTTAATATTTTGTGCATAGTTAGGGATATTTGATATAGATCTTCAGCTATTTAGTCAAGTCAACCTACTTCCTCTCAGTGTTTCTCCATCAAGTCTCTCACTTTAACTTTACTATTTATACTAAGTAATTGCATAAAAGTGCATTGCTCACAGTCAGAGCTGTGTTAGCTAAATTTAAGCTCAATCTCTACTTCAGTTGCTCTTTAACGAACTTTGTGTAGAGAACTTCGTACCGAAATAGCCTTGTTTCATTCCTCTTTGGGTACATTTGGACTATTTTTGGGCACGTGCAGTGGCCGCCCTCAATTTACTGCTGGTCACTCTGAGTGGGTGCTAAAGCCAAAGCCAAAGCCAAAGCCAGAACCGGAAACTAAACACTCCCTTACCATTTGGAGCGCGTCACTTTTGGCATATATGCTGCTGACCATATATGGCTAACTCGAGCCAAGTTTGTTTCTGTTTTTTTTTTTTGCTCTTTTTTTCAACTGTGCGTAAAATAAATTAAATTGTGGCACGCAAAAATTTGTTAAACTGGACGTTGCACGACCAGGCGGGGGGCGTGGCAGCGATTAAGTCAATGCCACGTCGCATAACACACGGAAATTATGAAGCGACCCCAATTGTACAGGTGTGCGTGAGACTCTCTCTCTCTCAATCTCTCTCTCTCTCTCTCTCTCTCTCTGTTCTCTCTCTCTTTCTGTGTGCGTAACCTGGAAATTGGATTTCGCTTTATGCAAATTTATGCGCACAGATTGAGTGACATTAATGGATGATGAAGTCGACGGCAATGTCGCCTCAGCCGTCAACGTCGCTGCCGGCGTTGGCGTCAGCCAAATATCAAAAATGCTGCGGGCGCCCAGCTCCTAAGATCCCGTGGAGCTACCTGGATTTCGCGTTCGCCACGTGAGTGAGACTGCATTCAGGCCAGGCTCAGCTCGGCTGCATTGAAAAAATTAAACAAATTGCACACAAAGGACACAACTTAATTGGAAGTCGTAGAAAGGATGACGGGGGGAGGGTGGGTGGTCGACAGGTGAACGGCATTGGCATTGAGGCGTTCTGTTGACACGCTCAGCAACTTTAGCTTGCTTGTGCCATCTGTCCCTGTGTCCCCCTGTCCCCCTGTCCCCTTGCCCCGCGCGCCAGCTGGCCCGGCGTCTGCTCATTAGGGCCCGTCCGTGCTTCTTTTTTTTTATGGCCATTTAAAACATTTATGGCCAAGCATTTGAATGGCAGGTGAGACGGCCGCGACCTTGCTCATTATGCTCTTGTGCTACATATTTGTGTGTGTGTGGCTGTGGGTGTGAGTGGGTGTGTGCCTTTAGGGTGTGCTTGTATGTGTGACTGCTTGCGCTTGCTGCTATTCTCATGTCTTGTTAAGGGTATATTAGCTTTGTTATGAAATGAATTAGAGACTTATTTAGATAAATGCCTATATATGTATATTGTTTATACGATATATAGATAGATACATATATACTACATATTCATGATCATGATGTACATTTATATTCATGATCCACATCTATTGAATGAAGTTTACACGCTGTGTGGTGTTATTTGTAGTATTTCTAGCACATTTGAGTACATCTTTTGTAGTATTTTTGGTATTTTTCTAGTATTTTTTATATTTTCAGCATGTTTTACTTGCAGATAATTTTCCATGTTTAATTTGCTTCTATAGAAGAATGTGAAATACTTTTAAAACTATTGCTTTGTAGAAGTTGTATTAATTTCTAGTATATTTGAGCATATTTAGTATTTTTATTATTGGTATTTTTTCTAATTTGATATATTCTCGTATTTCTAAAGCATTTCCTCGAGTACACCACTATGTGCTCTATGGTTAGTTCTTACACTTTTTGTGGTAGTTATTCATAGTATTTATGTTTTAGAGTATTTCTAGTATTTTTCAGTATTTCTGTGGTGTTTTATTTTATATTTATGTATTCTGAATATTTTGAGTATTCTTAAAGCTAGGCTCGATTTCACTGATTTTAGTATTTTTAGTATTTCTCAAGTATTTTATGGTGATTGTCTAGTATTTTGATATTTGTGTATTCATATAAATGCACAGTATTTATTTAAAATGTATATGAAATAAAATACTAGAAATATCTATATGCTATATCTATTTGACTGCTTCAAAGATCGAAAGCTATATATGTATATACTTACATATATCCATACCGCACTCATGTATGTACATATGTATGTGCATAGAATCATCATCAATATCCGTTGTATTTACATATACAAATATCATTTGCATAAACATATAGTAAGAGAAAATGAATTTTCCTTAGTTGTTGGGGCAAGTCCCCATCGGCTGGCTTGCTGCCCCAGTTAGGGTAGTGTATTTGCAATTCGGTGTGACAGGGATTAACATTTGTTCTTGTTAATTGTCTGTTTGCTGAGCAGCCGTGGAGGCTGGGCTGTCGCCACTTGCCTCTTGGCTGTTGCCAGTTGACTGTGGGCTCCATTTGGGCCCTGATTGCCACTCTTGGCAATTTAATGCGTGCTTTCACAATTTTTTACAGCAACAATTTTCAGCAATTGTTTTTCTTGTATTTGTTTACTCTCAGTTGTTGTTCTTCTCATTTTTTTTTTTTTTTTTTTGGTGCTGCTCAAAATGTAATTAATATACGCATTTGCTGTTGGTGGGCACAGAATTCTCATTAGACCCATTGCCCCAAGCCATGAATTTTTTTTTTTCAGAGCTGTTGTTGTTGCTGTTGTGTGCTGAATTATTTGGAAAGTGCTTAAGAACACAATTTGCCTAAAAGGAGACAACAGCAGCGTTTTGTTCTTTATTGTCAAGTGGATTCTTAATATGCTCCACTTACTTAATCCATTTTATATTCTCTTTTTTTTCATCCCATTTTAACACCAGCCTGAGATGAAACAAAAACTCGCAGAACTTGGTTCAATTTTCTCAAGTCCGTTAGCAACGATTTAGATAAGCTAAATATGCTAATGTCGTTGAAGCTGTTATACCTCTATGAAGAGTGAGCGAAGATGAGAATGCTGGATGTCGACTTGCCACCAAATTTTATAGAATATAGATTAAGCTGTAAGCCTTTCTAGTTACCCTCTAATTTTCGATAAGCATATGAACGGGAATTTCACTTGAAGTCCCTATACCATTAGGGGTCTCTGAATTGACGTCAGCTATAACTATTCAAATCAATCTATTGATTTCCTTTCTTCTTCTTTATTTCTTCACTTTTTATTTTGCTTCTCGCTTCGCCTGCTCTCCTATTTGGCTTATAGGTTTCTTTCTTGTATTGCTTCTCGCCTTAAACTTTTGTTTTCTGTTCGCTTATCTAGTTTCTCATTTCACTTCTTCCTTCGCTGCTTCGTTTAGAGCTGCTCGCATTTCTTTTTACTTTGATTTAATTTAAGCTTTTCGCTTTATTTGCCTAAGCTTCTCGCTGATTTGTTAGCCCTCTTCTTTAGTATCGCTTATCGCTCCGCTTCTCATTCGAATTCTTACCTAGAATTGCTCCAACTAATACAGTTTAGCAGACTGTCAAGTCTACGTTAAGCTTCTCCGTTTCGCTTCTCTCTTTGCTTGCTGATATATATATATATTGTTATATATTTGCAGTGGCTTGGGTCAACTTCCATTCGTAGCTCATCAGAGCTCTAAGCTGTTCATTGGAATTCGGCTAGACTTTGTTTGTTTGAGGTCTACTTAGGTCTTTGCTTATTTTTCCCACTCGGGCGCTAATCAAATTGGTTCATTTTAATTTCGTGTCCGGCATTTAGTAGCCCTGGCACGTGCCACCAGCCAAACAAATTCAATTACAAATGCGCGACACTGGCTTGGCCCAGTGTGTCTAAGCTCTAACTGCGCAGCATCTTCCCTTCCTCACTCTCTCTCTCTCTCTTCCCCTCTCTTTCACTAGTTGTTCCAAGTCAACTTGGGTAAAGTTTCCCCACAATAAAAGGCCCATCAAAATTTGAGAGAATTGCTAACTGAATGGACTTCTACCTAAATTGGTCAAGGCGAAAATAAGATAAGCAAATTGTACATTTAAAAATTTTTATATTTTCTTCAATTTGTTATTCCTTTTCTTTCTGCATTTTTTTTTCTCAGTTTTTTTTTTTTTTTTTTTGTTAGAAGTGTGCACTTAAAATTTAATATAATTACCTCCATTTGGGAGCCCTTCTTGCCCATGGAGCCGCCACCCGTGTGGCCGCCGCTTTGTGCGGCGTTCATCGTTGAATTTGGAGCTGACTCTGTTGCTCTATGGCCGAGTTGTTGCAGCTGGCGTCTGGCTCTATATAGAGCCGACTATCGGCAATTGCTGTTCTTGCTGTTGGTGTTGTTGTTGCTGGTGAGTCACAAATTATGGTTAGCCAATAAATCGTGACAGCCTCCCACTGGCAGCTGTTGGCCACTGCCAATACGCGAGCTGCGTGTCTCTCTCTCTATTCAAATTTATTCACTGCTCAATGGTAACCAGAGTCCATTTATATATATATGTATATGTATATTATGTATATCGTCTTAAATTATGAACTTTAAGCTTTAATATATGGCACTAGCTTTAACTGTATATGAAGTATTAGAAAGTTAAACTTTGAACTCGTATGTATGTATATACACATGTTTCTTTGCTTCGGCACTTTGACACGCGTCTAAACTCATTTCGCAATGCATATATATCAATTTATATATATATATTTAGTGTGTATTTGCTTTAATGTTGAGCTGTCCGGAGCATTGACACCAACACTTGAGCATGATCTGTTGGAACAATGGGTAAACAGCTTCAATGACAGATGACAGCGCGGCTGAGGGGACAAAGCTGGCGAGCTGACAGTGACAGCGACAGCAACTGAAGTCAAAAACTTAAATAAAACAACAATAACAACAATAATAATAATAAGATGAAGAATAAGAAGAAGAAGAAGCAGCAGCAGCAGGAGCAGCAGCAGGAGCAGTAGCAGCAGCAGGAGCAGGAGCCGAAGTGGATGAAGAACAATAACTTTCTATGTTTCATATAATGTAACCATATACGAAGCACTTGAATCGCTCCAGCTACCAAGCTCTCAGTTGCCCAAGTTGCCAGAGCTGTCAGCTCCCATTTCCCATTTGCCATTTTCCATTTCCCATTTCCCATTTCCCATCCTTCAATCCTCTCGCGTAGCGCGCGTATCACTTTCTATTGGCTGACTCAGCGCTCGAAGGACGAAGCGCGCGGGCAGGACGAATGCCGGTGCTTGGCCCTGCTGCAGTTGCTCAACGTCGCGGCTTAGTGGCTTAATTGATATCCAGCCGAGCTGCCCAGAGCGCTATTGCGAGTCGTTTGTCTTATTGGAACTAAATTTAGCCAATGCGAAATGTATTTAAAATTAAAATTAAATGCAGAAAAACAATCAAATACAAAATATGAATATAGAAAAGACTTAGTAAATTAAAAAAGCAATCAAATAAAATATATAACAATTTTAATTAAATTCATAGCAAAAATAATACAAATTTAATTGCTCAAAGTGACGGGCTTCACAGACGTGCTGTCTTTTTATTGAATTTAATTTATATACCAAACAAATTTAGGCATAGTTTTAGCAAGTTTTCACAAAGAGTGAATTTGATTGTCATGGAAAAACATTCCAGCTAAATAAACCAAGGTCGCAGCTAGAGAAAATTTAAATATATTCAAAATAGGACAGGTTGGTCTATATATTCTACAGAAGAAATAAAGGAAACTAACTAAAACGTTTCAGTCGGGCGTTACCGACCGCCGGATGCACATTCAAGGCTCAAACGCTGCCAGAGCCTGATCCATTTTCCGATTTGCCACGCCTCCAATTGGTATGTCTTTTCATATGTGTATATATGATATATTTCATTTTTACTAAACATTTCGGTATATTACAGGACACCCTAGTCTTTCTACTTCAACATATTCATATATAAACTGGGAATTCCATTTGTATGACAATTAACCTTCAGCTTTACCCCATTTCCCACACTCCGATTGGGCATAGTTATATCCGCCATATCTTTATGATCTGATGCTGTCAACCCAAGCATTTATTACAAACTTTAACACTCTAATACTTCGACTATCACATTTTCTGAGCTACTGTAAAATGCATATTTCGTTTTGCCACGCCTCTTATTGGACGAATTGGGGGATTGTAGACACTTTCAAATTGGAGGGTGTACACGAGTATATGTTCCAAACATAAAGTCTTTCAGACGGACAAACAGCAAGAGGCACAAATCCAATATACTCATTTCGCTTTCGTGAATGAGTATACAACAAATAACTGCAAATTGAGAATTTAAAGAATTTTGAATTTATTTTGCATTTGACATCTGGTTTTGGTTTTGGCTTTGGCACAGTTGACGCCTTTTGTGCTAATGAAAAAGAGATGCCATCAAATCAGCTGGCAACTGCCAGAAATGTACAGACACACACACACACACACACATACATGGTATATGTGATAGTATTTCGCCTGGCCACAATAAGAAATGATAAGGATAAACGCATTTGCACGTAGCACAACAAGTTCATTTGATACTGCGTATTTTTGCTCTTAATAAGTTTAAGCAACGAAATGGGAATGAGACGGCAATAGGAGTACAAAGAGAGAGCGAGAGAGCGAGAGAGAGAGAGAGAGAGAGAGGATGGTGAGCGAGTGTCGTAAAGTGAAATGAATGCATTGGGGACATTTTGGGGCACATAAAAGCCAAGCAAAGCGAAATATGATGAAGGCAATTTATTGGGACTGATCCAAGCCTTTGATAAACACAACGACAGCAAATTTGCGGGGGAGTGGGGCAAGTGGAGAGGGCAACAATAACAACGATTGTAGCTGGCATATGTGAAAATGTCGGAAATTTGTGTTGGATGGGAGTCCGGTTGCTGGTCAGGGTCAGCGACTGGGCCATCTCGACTTGTTGTTGTTGTTGTTATTGTTAAGTTGCTTTTGTTAGCTGGCAAATTTGACTAAAAGTTTGCACAGAGATTTAGCAGGGTGAGAGAGTGAAAGAGAGGGGAGGAAGGGAGGGGTGGCGTGACATAGGCAATGGTTGCATTGCTGCTAAGCAAATTGGGCTTGGGTTAGCGTCTGGCTGCGTATCAAGTTGAACTGTGAACGTTTTGTTTTTATGCGTTTGCTACGTGATTTAATTAGTTTGCCTCGTTCGGCAATTAGAGGCGACTGCCAAAGGCATTTGTCTATGGCTAATTACCAGGCATTATTAACATATTGTTGCCTCTTGGCCGCTGCCAGCAACGTGGAGAGATGCCAGCCTTGTCGTCGCACACGTACAATCCCCAAACAGAAACCCGAATAGACAAAAAACACAGAGACGAGAGGCTAAAGCTGAAGCGATAAGCGCAACATCAACGCCGTCTGCTAGTTACTTTGATAAACAGCGGCACAAAGGCAGAGGACAAGACGAATTCCCTGGAGTCAGGGGCTTCAAATGGACTAAAACATACATATCTCTTGTTGAGTTCATGGAGCTCTTCTATTAACTAGAGCATAATAATGAGTGGATAATAATACCCGATAACTCGAATTGGCAAGGAAATCAGTTGTTTTTTTTTTTTTTTCGATTTACACAGAAGTTCAAATTATCGAGAATTATTGAGAGCGAATTTCTTTCAAGGGGATAGAATTTTTTCGATTTAACGTGATTTTTGATTTAGCGGGGTACGAATTATCGAGCTCGACTGTATTTGTGTCACATTCTTGAATAATATTCAAAGAACTTAACGATAATATCCCTAATTACACACTTTGCAGCAATCGATAAACAAAGTCGACTATATTACAACAATAAGTATCACAATCGATATCTTATATGTTGTTGCCATGGAATTTTGAATCGATAATCTATAGGAATAAGAATCAATCAGCTCAAAATATATATATCTCTAAATATAGCAATCGATTGCGGTAATTTCATTCAAAGAACTAATCGATATCGATGAATAATAATAGAACAACTTGAATCACTGCATATTACAATCGATATCTATTTGTTTGCTCTATAATTTTTATTAACTCATAAAACAAACTAAACGATACTTTTATCGATTTTTTCAATTCGATAGCCGAGAGATATGGATGTAGAGCCGTAAATAGACTCCATAAATGTCATAAATAAAGCATTTGAAATGCAAACACCCGCTTGTGGCACAGCTGCTGGGCATATATGAAATGCCGCAGCACGCAAAACAAAGAGAAATTCGCTGAAACAAAAAACAAAAGAGAAAAACCGAAAAAAAGTCACACAGATTTGCAACTCTGGTAAGACAATCCCAAATAAATAAGGTAAGAAATCAGCATGCAGACGGCGAACTGTATTTCTTCTTATTTTTCTTTTCTGTTGGCTGAAGCAGAGGCTGAGCAGATGATGGGGCTGGCAGGTGGGAGTTGGAAGTTGAAAGTTGTGGAGGTGGGGTGGTGGGGTGTTGGGGTGATGCGGAGGTGGGTTACGTTTTAGTGCCAGCAAATAAAAAAGAAGCGTGGCATGGCATGCAGCACAGCTTATTTGGGGGAACCAACAGCAGCACCACCAAGCGTACCACCAACACCAACACCAACAGCAGCAGCAGCAGCAACAGCAGCTGGGAGAATTCGGGCATCTAGATGCGCCCGGGGGCGGATTTGTTGGCGCTGGCAATCAGCAGACCAAACCAAACCAAAAAAAAAAAAGTAAACCAAAAGCAAAGATTTGCTTGGATTTGTTGCAGGAAACCGAAAAAACGAAGCGAAAATCAAAAAACGCAAAGCCACTAGCCGGAGCAATTTGCAACATTTATTTAAACAATCTGACGGCAACGGGCAACAAAGGAAACCAATTTTGATTGAGGCATTCTTCTTAGGGCAAATGGATCAGATTGCGATTTGACTTTGATTGCACAGCAGCAACAGCAGCAGCAGGAGCAGCAGGAGCAGCAGCAGGAGTCGGTGCCACAGCAACAGCAGCCACAACAGATGCGAGTCTTGCTTTATCTTGGCTTAGCTTGATTGGGCAGGTTGCTGTGCTGCGCCTTAGCCGAATGGCTCAGTTTATTGATCTAGGCGGCGACTGGTCGTATACTTAATACACAGCAGCAACAGCAACAACTGCTGCAAAAAAAAAAAAAAAAAAAAAAACAAAAAACATGGTATATACATATATTGAGTTTCATTCTATTTATCATAAATTGTTTTTGTGTTTGCCATTCAGTAGATTTTGAAGTCATTGAAAATTTGTTTCACATTTTTTGCACATTTCGTTTTTCGCATTGAGGTTAAGCATGTTTATTGTTATTGTACTTTTTATATTATATAAAACAACCATATTTATTTTTTATATATTTCCATTTTATAACTTATGGGAAAACATGTTCTCTATTTTTAAATTATAATTTCAAAATGTTATGTATATTTTATAAAATTTTGTATAATTCTCATAATCTTTATAGTTTATAATTTAGTTATGTTGCATAACATATAGTAATTTAATATTTCATTATATTTGATGCTTCTTTGTTTATTTTTGTCATAATTAAATTTTATTATTTCCTTTCAAAAATTAACATAAAAACTAAAAAAAAAGAATTTAACATAATAAAAAGTGATAAAAAAAACTTTAAAAATTTCACGAATATTTCCAAAATACCATTTTTTGGGGTATGAGACGTAGAACTATTTTAAGTGAAAACTTTATATTCAGAACAGTGTTTCTAATAGCTATATAAATATATGCATGAGAAATTTCCTAGGCTAATGGGAATCGGAGTGGATAGCACCATAATCGATATAACTATCAATAGTGAAGTATAATGTTATCGATACTTAACTAAAATGCCATGACTCAACTAGAATAGCATCTGGGGAAGAAGAAGCGTATTAAATTCAATTCGAAAAGCAGAGCCAGCAAATTAGCTATTAAAGACTTTCACTCATATAATTATATGTATTTCAAAAATTATATTTCAAAAATAAAAACCAAAACCTTGCATACAAAAATCTCTAGTCGGTTTGAAATACAATTAAAGCCTGTTTTTAATAAGCCAAAAAAAAAAGTCCTACGATTAAGACAACCTACTCAAGCTCGGTTAGTTTGATTTGGCTTGTTTGACTCAAATGATAATTCTAGTTGGTTAGATATAAACTTAACAATTAAATTTTCAACTGTGGTAAAATTTCTCAAAAATATAAAGAGATCAGCTGAAGAAAATTACACTTCAGCTTAAAGAAATCCAGTAAAGCTTTATTATTATATTATATTATATAAGTACATACATGGTGTATATACAATCTATTGCACTCAGCTCGAAATATATTTTTCATATTATTACAGATAAGTCAAAAAATTCCGCAATCGACGAACATTATAATAATCCCATTTATTGAAGTAATCATTTTGCCATAAGTCTATAGACCTATATGGACCGATAAACCTCTATTAAATCTAACTATACGCCTAGCCATAAACAGAATTGAAGCTCTCTTAAAAAATTAAGCAATTAAAATCAATTTAAATTTAAACTTAAATCTCATAAATAAAAATTCAGTTAAGCTTTTTCTATTAATTTGTATTATTTAAATTTGAATTTGATTTTGATTTTTAAATTAAATACATTTTTTATTAATTCTGTATGAATTGGATTTTTTGATGCCATTTTGCTTTTTGCTATGTTTTGTTTGTCTCATTTTAATTAATATGCACTTCATTGTGTTCTTTGTTTGTTTTGATTGGAATCACACACACACTCACAAAACTTTTCTAAATTTTTAATGAATTTCTCAATGGTTGCCGTCACTGAGCAAATAATTCTTTGTTTAAATATATGTCAACTGTCACTTGTAATTAAAAAAAAAAAAAAAAATGTGTAAAAAAAATGCTAGACTTAACGCACAGCTCGAATGGGCGTGTTAAGTAAACACACACTCCCGCACAGAGATAGAGATAGACAGAGAAAGAGAGAGAGAGAGAGAGAGAGAGTGAGTGATAGAGAGAGAGAGACTGATAGAGGGAGAGGGAGAAGGAGAAGGAGCGGAAGATACAGACACAGACTCAATTAGAGGACGAATTGAATTTATTGCAATTGGCAAGGCGCGCAAAAATTCAAACGGCCAACGATCTGCTGCTGCTGCACGATTCGCGTGTCGCGTCGATTCGAGTTGCGCGCGAGTTGGGGCTGTGCGTCGGTGTGGCACTGCGACTGCAGCAGTTGACGTTGTCGGCAGAACTGAGAGGCCGTTGAAGCGAACGCACACGCATGTGGCATGGACGTGGCTGGCGGCTGGCGCGGTTGGCGTCTGTTTATCACAGCATGCGGCAGCAGGCTCTTCAGCCAGCTTTCGCAACATCTGCATGGGAGCTTTGCTTTCGCTTTGCTCCTGTGGCGCGTCGTGTGGCACGCAAGCTTCACAGCTGCCACATCACGTGCCGAGCTTTGCGGAATGCGGCGAGCAGAACGGAAATAAAGGCAGACAAACTAACTAACGCTATACAAATGGAGCTTTAACTCTCATAACTCTGTGGCATGTGACATGTGGCATGTGGCACTTGATAACTGCCACAGCTCTGGCAGGATCCTGAGTTCCACACTTCAACTTCAACTTGCCGTGCTTTGACCTTCGTTGATCGAGCACTCGCGCTGTTGCGCATACGCCACGTTGCCCATGCGATTTTCCTAAGCCCATAGCCACGCCCCCTTTGACTGCCCTTCAAGTTACCGGTTTCTTTCTTTCACTTCGTGCCTGTCATGCTTGATAAGCACTTTTGTCGCTCCCGCTTGTCGCTGTGTCAACACTTTTTCCAACTCAATTGAAAACAGTTTCGTTCTGTGTCCTTTCTCAAAATGTGATGCCAAAAACTTTTGCGTTCGCAGCCTCAAAAACAAACCTTCAACTGCCCTCGAGAAATATTCTTTGTGGCACGTTTCATTTTCGTTTTTTTTTTTTTTTTTTTTTTTTTTTTTTTTTAACGGAAAACTCGATGTTCTCTCAATTTACATGAGATGTATTGGGCTGCGAGGAGGTTCGAGTGCTGCAGTTCAACATGGCGTATGCTTAATGCGGCGCACTTCACAAAACATATGATTTATGTGCTTCAAAGGATGCAAAGTCAATGACTCTCACACCCATAACGGTTTCAGTTTTTGTTGCTGTTATTTAGTCCGTTGTATTCTATTTGATTGCGGCAAAACCAGTCAAGAGCTTTTTGTGGATACCATTTGCAGAGCTTGCAAGCTTTCGCCAGCTATTGGTGCAACACTACGAATATCCTGAGCTTGAAAGCTCAGTGACTCATGTATCTGGGACAGCTTTCAAGCTTTTTTCTCTATGAAAAAGTCGATTGATTTTAGAACCTTCATAAGCACGCAGGAAAGCTTTTTAAAGTTTTGTGCAAACTGTAAAGCATTTTCAAATTTAGCCAGTCAGTTAATAAATCGAGTCAACGAGTTAGTCAAATTATCCGTAAGCCCGGCAATAACTCAGGCAATGTGGAGGTGATCTATCAATCAGCCATCATCGTCTGTCAATCACTCATCAGTCAGTAGTCCTCAATCGGTCAGTCAATGTGTAAATCAATCTTTTATCAGTCATCCCTCGTAAGACATCAATCAATCATTCAATCTATCTATTACTATTCATTCGAGACCTATCAATAGACAGTCATCAATCATTACACAACGGTCATCAGTCATCAGTCATTAGTTATCAGTTACCAGTCAACAGTCAATAGTCATCAATCTTCAATCATCAATCATTAGTCATCAGTCATCAGTTATCAATCGTCAGTCATTAGTCATCAGTCATCAGTCGTCAGTCATCAGTCATCAGTCGTCGGTCATCAGTCATCAGTCATCGGTCATCAGTCATCAGTCATCACTCATCAATCATCAATCATCAGTCATCAGTATCAGTCATCAGTTATCAATCGTCAGTCCTCAATCATCAATCAGTCATCAGTCAATCGTCAGTCCTCAATCATCAATCAGTCATCAGTCAATCGTCAGTCCTCAATCATCAGTCGGTCATCAATCATCAGTCGTCAGTCGTCAGTCGTCAATCAATCTTCACACATGATCAATCAATCTTGAATCACTCTGCCAGCTCAATCAGTGATCAGTCCGTTAAGCAATCATGAATTGGTGAGTCATCTGTCATCTATCAATAATTCATCAATCAGTCATCAGTCATCAGTCATTTGGTTGGTCTTTGCCATTTAGTTGACTCAGTCAGTGAACGAAAATCAATCAGGCGGACAATCCACAGACCATTTGATCAATCCGGCAATCAATCAGTCTAACTAACTGTCGCATTGATTAGTTTCATATGAATTCATATGAATTCGATTCGAATATTGTGATTCATGCCACAAGCCGCTGCATACATTAAAATTCTGAACAACGCTGTCTGTCACATTGGCTTTTAGCTAGCTACGGGGCTTAACTATTGATTGATTATTATTGTTATTATTGTTATTATTGTTAATTTTGTTATTATTGTGGGTACAGGGAATGTGACTAGAGATTTGCAGGACCTGGATCTGTCAACAGCTTGCATGTACTGTGGCGGCTCCATTTGGCTGTCCCTAGGTGTTCGATTCTTTGGCTGACGTCAAGCAGAAAGATGTTGCAAATTTTAGTTATTATGGTATTTTTTGCTACTTTTCACAGCACAAGCAGAGCAGAGCAGAGTAGGGCAAAGCTGAGCACAATTCCCTGAAGGTGCAACAGGAAAATGAATTCAAGCGTAAGCCGCGACAGCGACAGCAGCGTCACTGCGTTTAGAGGGCCGTGCGGTTTATTGTGTGGCTTTGGTGGGTGTGCGAACGGCTCGGTGGTTATCTGGGCCAAAGAATTGATGGCAGCAGTTCCTTTGCCGCGTCTAACGAATCCATCAACGGCACAAAAGATGAAGAAAAATGGCAAGCTAAGGCCAAGATGGCCGACTCACACTCACACTGCCAGCTACACCTACACAGATGCAGAGCACGTAGCAGGAAGTCGCTCATTGCGGGCGCCCACAAACGGATGCGGATGCGGATGGTGGATGGTGGATGGCGGTTGGCGGTTGGCGGATGGCGGATGCGGATGTTGTGAACGGACCCGGATATGTTGACAGTCACACTGAGTTAACGTCTCGCTTGGACTTGTGGCAAATGCATTTGCCATGTTGTGCAACAAGCTGTCCGAATGTCGTTGTCCATTTGCAGCATCCATTCAGCAGCAGCAGGAGCAGGCGCGGCAGCAGCACTCCGGTCCATCCTCAGCGTCAGCCATCATATTAAAGCTGGCTCTCTCTCGCCTTGCTCTACTGGGATAATTTGATATAATACCATTTGGTAATTGCTTGCCCAAGCAGTTTCATTGCAATTTACAATTTGAATCCCCAGCTGGGAGTTGCTAATGATGACAGTTCATCTCTGCCTGCATTTCTGCCAACGAATTCGTTGGCCATGCCATAAAGGGCTTAAGCAATGTGATTACCTCTCTGTTCCTATATATACCACATAAGATTTAAGAAAAACAATGGATTCGTCGAGCTATTGTGAAAGGTATATTAACCGGGACAAACATTGTTTAAGGGATCAGAGATGATTTTTAGTTCGTCTTGCTTAATTCGTATTCTTATTGTTGGTCTGATTAGTTATTGTTTAAGTATAGAGTGTCTAGGTCTTTTAATTGGTGAAAATGGATGCATTCATAAATAAACTGGACAATGAGATGCTCGAGCAGAAATATATGAATTAGTTGCAATTTGATAAAGTTCTAAATGATATTGAGAATATATATAGAACAGAAATGAGTTGTTATAGCTGCCTCAGATCAATCTGAACTGAAAATAAAAACATTATATATATGTATACATCAAGGCAAACGAAGATTAAACATCTTTTGATATTTATATAATAATTAATAATAATTATATTTTTATATATATTTTTATTATTATATTTATATATGTATATATTAAATAAATCTTATACAGTCGAGTCTCGATAATTCGAAACAGAAAGGGATCCGATTTTTTTTCGATTTACACAGAAATTCAAACTATCGAAAATTATCGAGAACGAATTTTTTCAAGGGGATAGAGCATATTTCGATTTATTGTGATTTTCGATTTAGCGGGGTACAACTTAACGAGACCCGAGTGTATATAGTTTAAGTGCAATATATTTAGCTGGTAAATTTCCAGGCCAACTACTTCGTTCATCAGACTTCTCCACTAACTCCTCGAGGCCCATAAAAATGATCGCTATAATCACACATATTTGTTCCAACGAATGTAAAACTAAACCGAAATAAAACTAAAATAAAATTATAAAAAAAAAAAAAAAAAAAATATATAAAAATTAAGCTAGAAAATCCCATCTTGAGGTGAATTAAATTATTGCTTATCGCAGCAGAAATCATCAATGCACTGAGGAGTCATAAAAATTCTTCGAGGATCAAGCCTTGAATGACCAAAGAACTTCAAATATTCAATTGCAGCATGCAGCTCGAGGCATAACAAGAACAAGGAGCATAAGCCATGAAATTTTCTAGCTAGACTTGGCCTAATCGATTTGTATAGCGATGTTCTGCATGCCTGCGCCTCGTGTGGTATTTCATGTTATTGGAAATTCCAGGCGAGCAGCGCACTCAACTTGACAGGCCAACTCCTGGATTAGCAATTCAAAAACTTGTAAACTTGTTGATAAAAATAAATATAAATATAATATATACATACATACATATATGTATATATGGTATATATTATAGCAGGCAAATAACTTCACGCAACGAAAACCTCTGGCTCAATATCATATGACATATACCTCCAGCCACACCCTGAAAACCAATATACCCCATTCAGCTGGCATTGAGAATCGTCTATGGCCAAAGCCAGATGCTGGTCATTTCCAATCAGTAGATCAGATAAATTCTGTTTGCCCTTAGGCAAAATATTTGTCGTTTGACTTTTGTTAATTGTTTATGATTTCCTTTGTGTTTGTTTGTGTTCAAACAGTAGTCAGGCACATAGACTTCAGTAGCAGTCACAAGTGAGTAATTGTGTGTGTGTGTGTTTCGAGCAGCACAAAAGAGATTTCATTTTCATGAAAATGCGTTGGGAGACTATTTTATTGAGCATTTTCTGCTGTCTGGCACTTGGAGTGGCCGTGGGCGAGAAGAAGGATGAGGCTCTGCAGCTACCACATAATATGTGGTTCCATGGCCCGAATCGCATGTGCATCCCTTGTGGTGCGTTGACAGCTGGAGGAGTTGGCGCTAATGGTAAAGTAAATGGTTTCAGAGGTGCTGGTGCTGGTGGTGCTGGTGGTGCTGGTGGCGCTGGTGGTGCTGGTGGTGTGAGCGCATTGAATAATCCCGGTAAGCAGAATCAGCTGGAATTGAAATTGGAATTTAAGCCGCAGAAGCCGTCGCTGTTGCGCACCACCAGCTTCAACGAGGCCGCACGCTTGCTTGGCTTTAAAGGCAAGTCGGCCATTTGCCCGGCCGAGAATTCCCGGGATGGGGGCTACGAGAATGTCGACGACTATGATTATAATGATAATAATGATGATGATGGGAATGGGGATGATGATGGGGATGATGATGGGGATGTCGCTGGTGAAGATGATGTCGATGTTGCAGGCTCTGATGAGGATGACAAAGACGAAGAATTCGCAGATCACGCGTCCTGCATACTTCGCACGATCTATAAGAATAGCAAAAAGCTGACAGAGGATTGCAAGGCGGTGGACCAGGGTATTGTGGATGCCAGGTCCGCGGCAGCCCGTCGAGTGTCGTTCATGTCGAAATTGAAGGGTGCCAAGAACAAAAAGCCGCTGCCGAAGCGCCACAACTATTTGGTCCATGAGGACGACTACTCGGACGCGGATGATAGGGATTGGAAGAAATCATTATGGGAATCGGACAAGCTGGAGAGAATGTGCGCGTCAGGCAGAGCAGCTGAAGAAGCTGAAGAAAAAGCAGCCGAAGAAGCAAAGGCAGCCGCAGAAGCAAAGGCAGCCGCAAAAGCAAAGGCAGCCGCAAAAGCAAAGGCAGCCGCAAAAGCAAAGGCAGCCGCAAGAGCAAAGGCAGTCGCAGAAGCAAAAGCAGCTGCAAAGGAAACATATGCAGCAGTCGGCAATAAAGCGGATGGAAACATGTCTGAGGAGCAGTCGTTGCAGCCAGATCGTCCGGGCTATATCGATCACCCATTCTACAGATATCTGCCGATACCATTCGTTTTGCCATCGACTCGTCTGGTTGTGCCGCCGCTCTTGCGTCTACTGTCGCATGGATCGGCAATGCCGTTGCCGGACAGCGCGACCGCTCCGTCGGAGAGGCATCGCTACTTGCAGGCGCTCGACGAGCTGCGTCTGGCCAGGGCGGTGAAGGCTGCGTCCGCTGCCTCGGCTGTGAAACGTCAAAGGCAAGAGAATGAAATTCACCTAAAGCAAAATGTTGGGGCCTTCAAGGAGAATCTGCGCCGTCTGCTCACAAACCAGGCTGCCATCGAGCAGCGTGTGTCGGGACTGCTCTCTGGGATTCCAGAGTAAACTAAATTTGATCTGTTTGAAATGTTCTTTGCTGTTATTGTTGTATTTGGTTTGGTATATGAGTTAATAAAATTATGTTGTACGTTATACTGTAGTGTCCAAGTCATCTGAACATACATACATGCATATATGAAAAGGCAGCTTCATATGCTTAATTTTTATTCAAAATTTAATAAAATTGCAATAACATTTAATTAAATTTAATATTCTCTACAAACGTAAAGAAATCAACCGAAAATATTATGCTCACTCGCTCACTCACTTTGAGCCAGTGTCCTCATTCCTTTTCGTTTTTCTGTTGAGCGCCTTGAGTTGAGCTGTTTGTCTGACGCTCTATTACGAACAAGAGACTCAACTCAGTAAAAAAAACTCAAGGCAAGCAAGACTCACACTCACACATACACTCAATTCGCGAGCGCTATTGATATGCTCAGCGAACTTAACTCTCGCTTGCATACCAATACATACGCACAAGACTTTCTGCTTTATTCCACTCAACCAAACGGTCGGCGAACGTCCAGAGCGAAACAAAACAACAACAAAACGTTTGCTGAGCCGATCACGAGAGAGCTCGTTAAGGAGCCGTTGCAATCGGTTGCTCTCTGAGTGTTTTCTCAAAGTGTGAGTGAGAGACACTTATTTGCAGCATCGAGAAACGGTCAACAGTTGCACACAAGCACACAAATAACACATGCACACACACACACACATAAGCACAAGCTCTGCTAGCTGCGTAGTTTACGCAACGTAATTACGTTTGAAGATTCTTATTCAAACGTAATAATAGCTTTCGAATGTATTTGGCAAAGCACAAGGCTTTGGTACTTGATGTTGTACGTTTTTTTTTTTGCAAATTTGCCGAAGAGGGGCGTGGCATCGAAAATCTACAAATTACTAAGTTCTTGTATTCATTACGTAAACGTTGTAAATTTGAAATCTCTAGCTCCAATGGTATAGAAGAAACAAAGTCAAATTTGCAATACGAACTGCTTTACAGCACGAATTTGTACGGACGGACAGACACTACCTATTTCTACTCTGCCCGTCGACCTGTTCTCCATGGGTGCTGCCACTCCTCCCTCTGCTTGTTCCAGTCAGGCCATTATACCCAGTTTTCCCATTTTCAGTGGGTTCAAGGTAAACAAATAAATAAGTTATAATCCGTTAAATAAGTTTGGCGTGTGCAACAATAGCTCTTGTATGTGTATGTGTATGTACATACATACATAGTTTCATGCCCATTCATTTGCTTGGGTTAAATGGAAATGGAAATTCTTGGTCGTAGTAGGCTCTGCATGCTGGGAAAATGTTTAGGCAGTTGATTTCATTTGAGATTCCAGTTCAGACTGGAGACTGAGCCGCTCCGAGTCACATCGACAGCATGGAAAATAATAAATTTAAATATATTTTTGTGGCATTTATTTTCTTTGCTCTATTTGCTGGCTATCTGGCCAGGACCTTCAGCGTGCCGGAAGAGGAAAAACGCTACTTCAACTACGATGACGACGATGGCACACGCACTGTGGCAAAGCACCGCCAGTCCGGACCGTTTGGCCAAGGCAGCCGGACTCTGAAGGGGCGAAACAAGAAGAGTCACTGGAGCGATTTCTCTTCGGCTGACAAAATTTTGGAAGATGCAGAAAAGGAGATCGAAAAGGTTCAAATGGCTAAAATGCAGGAGCACATGGATGACATGGGCGATGATGCCTATGCGGACTTCGAAGTCGAAGGCAAATATGTCGACAGCGATGGCAATGAGTATTCGCCGGATGATCATTCGCTCAGCTCAATGAACAGCGATGCGAGGATGCGCGCATTAGTCAAGGAGCCCAAGAAACCCATGGCACGCGGGGTGTTCAACAGGAGCAAGAATAAGCCGAATTACAGCGAGTATGACGAGCCGCCGCGCGACCAATATGAGGATCGATTCCAGTACGGGCCATGAATTAATCAGAACTGTTATATTTTATGTTAAAGAAAAAAAGAGACGATAAATAAATATTTGGAGTTGGGGCTAAATGTGAGTTCAATGTCTGACAGCTGTCTTGGTATGAAGTCTTATAGAGCCCTATGGAACTGTATAGACGATGGTCGAAAGTGCTTTTGTACATATATAAATATGTATATTAGATATATGATAGATAGATCCAGTAGTCCTCATAGGTCCGCCGTCCATTTAAGTCCTTTGCGCTATATTTTTCTATATCCCTCAGTCTTCTCACTTTCTCAAGTTGCTCTTTTTTAACCCAAAGTTTTTACTTGTTCCACAGTCTTAAGCCGAATCTCTTCTCCCGCAAGCTCTCTATATCTGGTCACATTCTGGGCAGCTATAACGAGTCTATGCTAGCATCGGTGGTTGTATACCTCTTCCTCTATCTATTTCTCTTCCGCTGTCTCTATCTCTCGTTCTCTATGTTTCTCTCTCCCACGCTCTGTTCTTCTCGAATATTACGAGCTGTCAGCACGAACCGAAAAGATCTGGTAGCACCCGTGAGTTCTGTTGCAGACGAAACTTAATACCAAACACTGTATTTAGGTATTTTAAAATGGTATTCAGTCTGGTCACACTCATGTCGCCTTTTCCTTTTCCTTATTCTTGACGAGTTGACAATTCAAAAATAAATTCATAAATTCGCTCTTAATTTCATTCATTCAAATTCCTGGAATATCAGACCTTGGCAGGGTATCAGCCATCAGTTGGTCGGTCGGTCACTCCCGTCTACATTTCACTCACGGAATACGCTTGAAAGTGGCTCCTGCTTGTGCATATTATACCCGACTAGAACATCCAAATGTATATACTGCATGTTTATTATATGGTATAGCTATTCTATGCTCTTTACAGCTCAAGCGGCAAGCAGCATGACAAGCACGTACGATAAACATCAATGCAGTACACGGAGTACATCGACTATTTGCTGAGATTCGCTTAATGGCTTAATGAACACGATAAGCACGCACGAGACACGAATCACGAATCCAGCAGTGAAACGGATCAAGCGCTCGTCCACAGATGTCCACATTCGCATCCGATTGTTGCATGGCCAAATGCGCCGAATGGCATGGAACCATTTGAAGGACTCGTCCGGCCATTGAATGAACCCGAATGTCCAGCCAAATCAGTTGGACGCTATTTAACCGACAGCCGCGACAAATTGGCAAACGTGAATGTTGTCAGGCGTTGCGGACAAATGGGATTGTCTTCCAGCTGCCGGCTGCATCGTGAGTGCACTGCATATGTGTGTGTCTGTGTGTGTGTGTGTGTGTGTGTGTGTGTGTGGGAACAATAGAAAAGGATTTGCAGCGAATTGCTCAGCCTTGCTATTGTCACGAAAAGCGCACGAGTGTGAGTGACTCCACTGTGTGTGTGCGTGTGTGTGTGTATGACTATGAGCATGTGGTTTACGTATGTGTGTGCCTCGCACTCTCTCTCTCTCTCTCTCTCTCTCTCTCTTTCTCTGTGTGTGTGGGCGGCCATGTTTGCCAGCTTGCCGCTTGAGTTCCTTGGAAATCGCTCAAAGCCATTTTCAAATTGTTTTCGCAATCACAACAAAATCGATTTGTAAATATTCGCTATTAACTTAAGCTTTACATCACAGATACACACACAGGCGTGGCCACGCCCACTTAACACGCACACGCACACACACACACACACATGACTGGATGACATAAAGTGTTCTTATCGCTCTTTTGTCTACTCATCGGTTCTTGCCCTGGCCTGGCCGCGCCTCGCCTCGCCTTGTCTTGCCTTGTCTTGTCTTGCCTTGTCTTGCCTTGTTTTGCCTTGCCTGCATTTGACGAGCTCGCCTCGGCATCTTGGCCGACAATTACAGCTCGAGCTCCTTAGCCGAAAAGAGCCTGCAAGGCCCCAGCACATGTCCCGACAGCAGTGTCTAGCTTACGCCTGGATATTGTGATTTATATCTGCTGATAAGCGCAATTTCACCATCGATTTGTAAACGCAAATGTTTCGCCTTCTGGCCCAGCTTCCACTTCCACTTTCACTTCAGACGCTTATTGTTTTTTTATGGCGCTGGATTTTGAGTTTATCCGCGAAAATTGTTTATTGCTGACATGTTTTTTTTTTTTTTTTTTTTTGCATACTTTTTTTTGTTCGTTTCAGCGAAATTCTCGCCGTGACAAAATATAATAATCGAAATGAGCAAATGTTTCGGCGTATTGATATCAAATATGACAGGGTAAAGACAGTTGGGCGGGTTTATTTTTAAGCAATTTATTTGAATTTTAAGGGCGATTTTTGGAGTAAGAGAGAATCATAATAAATATAACAAGTAAGAGTGCTCTAATCAAGATCCCCTGACCCCTGCAGAGAGCTTATGTTCCAATTGTTCTACGCTTCTCTCATGAATACATAGCTAGCAACACATGCGGGGTATTCATAAACTCTAAAAATTACTAATTATCGATTATTATCGATGCGCTATCGATACAAAATAAGATCAACTTAAACTGCGTGTAGTGTTTACGGACGGACAGAAGTACTGATGGATAGTACTATATCGACTCAGCTCTGATTGAGAATATATATGCTTTATGGGGTCAGCCACGCCTTTTTCTAACTGCTACATGCTTTTTCGCAGGAATTATTTTACCCTGATTTTCCATTTTGAATGGTTTAATATTTCAGGATATAACAAAAAAAATTGCTTAAGCAGTAATCAAATATTAAATAATTATTAAATATTTTTTAAATTTAAAATTGAATGTTTAATTAAAATAATTGCATATAAATAAAAATACAAATATAAAATAATGCATATAAATATAAAATTAAAACAAGTAAGAAGACTCTAGTCGAGACTGCTCGACTAGGAGATACCCTGAACCCTCTAATCTGATATTCTAATCACTCTGCACTTCTTTTCTGCACACATACATACACACGCACGTATTAGAACGCCCTCTGCTGACTGCGCAGTAAGCAGCGACTGCGCTTGGGCTGCGCTGCAGTGTGGGCAACATTATAAGAATTTATTTGTTGAATAATTTAATTTCTAGACGTACAATCTCAATGAAACTTTCAGAACATAATTATAATGTCAAATGTATGTACATACCAAAGCACAAGTCTCTAGTACTTGAAATAAGCCTTTTACAAAGGTGAGGGTGAGGGGGTGGATATAAAGGTGGGAAAATTACAACAAAAACCGAAATTATATAAAATACATATAAGTCTACATTTAAAATTTGGAAACTCTAGCTCGAAAGGTGTTGGAGATATAATTAAATAACTAGCTTTCGATAAGGTTTTTAATCGATAATAAAATATCGGGGGTAGTTATCGATATATAGAGAAAAACTTGATATGCGTGTGATATACACGGACCTATGAAAAAAAATTTCAAGTCTCTAGCTCTTATATCTTCTGAGATCGACGCGTTCATACATACGGACGGACGAACGGACGGACAGACAGACGGACAGGGCCAAATCGCCCTGATCAAGAATATATATACTTTGTGGGGTCTGCCACGCCTCCTTCTGCCTGTTACATACTTTTAACAAAACCATTATACCCTGATTTTCCATTTTCAATGGGTTCAGGGTATAATAAATATGCAAATGTATTTGCATTGCTTAAAAATGGATTCTCATGTCAGCCAAGTACTGCCCCTATATAT
Source organism: Drosophila mojavensis (assembly GCF_018153725.1). NCBI lineage: Eukaryota > Metazoa > Arthropoda > Insecta > Diptera > Drosophilidae > Drosophila > Drosophila mojavensis. Next base: position 24,237,509 of record NW_025318667.1, on the reverse strand, counting down.
AGTATGCTTCAGGCAATCAGTTTGATTGTGAATAAATTACTAAGCTCATCTATTGCCTAATCATTCACAATCAACTTTGGCTTTCACTCAGCAGAGCCAAACGAATAGCTGGCACTCAGTTTTCATTTATATCTGCTTCTTTTTTTTTTTTTTTTTTTTGGCCATAATTATTATTTGATGGCATTGAGCATATAAAGTAGAGCGTGCAATGCCGTGGATGGCTGTATTATTATGAAAATTGAAAATGTGCGCTATGTGCGGCTGTTTAATATCAAAAATATCTTGCATAGCTGCCGCGCAACATGACGTATACTTGATGTTGCTTAGATGTTCTGTTTTGTTTGCCAGCCTGAGACTGCGTGGGGATGCCATCTGACTGCCTGCCTGTCTGTCTGTTTGTCTGTGTGTCTGTCTGCCTGACTGCCTATGTGGGCATCTCATAAAAGTCTTTAAAGCTTGCCACGTGAATTATAAGCAGAAAATATTGTGGACCTTAACTAACCTTGCCACGAACCGTTGCAGCTTGCACTTGAGCTGAGCTGAGCGTGCTCCCCCGGCTCGCTCCTGTATGCGTGTGTGTGTGTGTGTGCGTGTGTGTGTGGGTATTTTTGTCAGTTTTGTAGCAAGGTCGAGCCCGGCAACTGTGCTGTGAACTTGAACTTTTGTCAGGCCAAGACTAAAGCAGCTGCTGCTGCTGTTGCTGTGGCTTTAATTACGGCAGACAGCACCTGACGCTAACCTTTTGGCACTCGGGCCCAAGAGCTGCTGCACCCACGCGCAATTAGACACAAAGCGAGATTGGAGTGTGAGCGGTGTGTGTGTGTGTGTGTGAGAGAGAGAGAGAGAAGGGGGGGAGGTTGCACAACTGGGGCAGAAATTCTTTACACGCTCGTCGCATAAATTGTCATGCAGAGAAATTTGTGCATACTTTGAGGCGGCTGGCACGCATAATTCTATTCCATTTTGCGCTATTTACTTAAGAGGCGTAAAACTTTGCCATGAATTATGCGACGCACAGCACATCTCACACACACACACACACACACACACATACACTCACAGCAGCAGCAGCAGCAGCACCAGCATAATCATATTCATGACAATATAATGGCATCGTTAGGATAGCTCAGGCCCTGCCAATCCAGGCCAGGCGCAGGTAACCCAGCGAGATGGAGATGTCACTTTGCCGCCGGCTGTCCATTAGCCGGGAACAGCACAAAAGAGACTTTTGTCTTACGACTACTTGCTGCTTGAACTTATCTGCGCTCCTGTTGCTGCTGCTGCTGCTGCCGCATTAATCATCATAACTGAAAGAAGATTGCCGCCGCTTCCAAGGGCTAGAAACAAAGGCCTTATGAAATCGCATTGCTGAGCAGACAGCCAAAAATTTAGATTGAGCAGATATCTTGTATATATTTTACAAATAAGCAAACATTGAGATAGTGAAGAGGCAGAGAGAGAGGGAGAGAGAGAGAGGGAATGAAGAAAGAATAGACTGAAATGAGGAAAGAGATTGACAAACAACGGGCAAACAGCTGGGAAAATAAGTGTGGGGGCAAAGGGGCAGAGACAGAGAGAGAGAAAGGGAAAATATATGAAAGAGAGAGAAAGGGAGAGAGAATGAAAAAAAAACGAGACAGAAAGAGAGAGAGAGAGAGAGAGACAGAGAAAGAAAGGGTGTAAAATATAGCTTCATATGGAGGTATAGAAAAAGACAAACGAGACTGAATCATCTTGATATACGTACATATATATTTATACAGAGGGAGAGAGCGAAACAGGGAGAGAGATAGAAAGATAGAATGAGACAGAGAGGTAAACTATGGAAAACATATTGAGATATAGAGAAGGAGAAAAGAGAGAATGTGAAACAGATTTTCATTTATATATATGGAGAGAGAGAGAGAGAGGCAGAGAGAGAGAGAGGCAGAGAGAGAGAGAGAAGGAGGGAATACAGCGATAAAAGGAGAGGGAGAATTAGATAGTCTATGTGAAACAAATCTTTAAAATTGGTAGAGCGAATATAGGAAAACAAATTTCATCAAATTGAGAGAAAGAGTGTATGAATTGTGTAAGACCCCTAAGGTAAACTTGATATAAATTCCCAATTTGTATTCAACTTTTATGGCACAAAACTAATATTCCCTTTTCCCTAAATTTACGAATATTATTATGTTCAATGTTCAATGAATTGCTCTGCAAATTCTCTGCGAAGCACCTGAACTGCCAGAGCTTAGCCTATTCCATGCTAGCATATTTCGAATTCCATTTCTGATTCTCAATTGACATATGCTAATGGGAAATAGACATATTTTTGTAACAGATCTTCTCGCATTGTAATTTCGGCTTTGGCCTCCTCTCCCCATTTCGCACACCAAGCTGATATACATACATACATACATACATATGTGGTTGCCATGTCACAGTTGACTAATTCTGAGGCTGCTCCCCAGGCATTTGCTTTGATAACCAGCTGATATGATAGCGAGCAGCCCAGCTAAGCGGCTTAGCTATTGTAATACCCAAATCATGGCTGAGTAGTTTCTGCAATACAATAAGCGCATTAAATATGTAACAAAAAAAAAAAAATATATATATATATATATATATGTATATATATCTCAGTGCAGCTGTCGCTTCTCAGCTTCTCTGCCCGCACCTTGTCTTCAGTTTGTCAAATAATTTAAGTTTTCGTTTCAGCTCGCTTGTTGATCAATCAATTGAACACAATTCGGATTGGAGTCTAGTGCTCAAAGAGTGAGGAACGAGACACACTGTAGAGGAAATTACGTTGTTATAAATCAAAGATGGAAACAAATTATATATATACTCCAGTCACTCTCTCTCTCTCTCTCTCTCTCTCTCTCTCTGAAGCCCTAGCAAAGCTAATAGCTTGTAAATACTGCTCAAATATTAATCATACGTCGTGTGGCACACACACACACACACACACACACACACACACACACAAGGGAAGCCCAAAAGGAAAATGAAAAAGGTAACAAAAAAACTGAAAGTCAACAAATTATTGATGTATTCCGTATAAAAATATATAGTATAAATTGTAATTAGCTTAACAGTTTCCACTTACCGAATGCTGCATCAATATTTAGTATTTAGTATTTTTTTTTGGGTGTACATTTAGTATTTATTATTGTATTTGTTGTTGTTGTTGTTTTTTTTTTTTTTTTTGTATTTTAATAGACACAGATACACACACAAGTACATAAAGTATATATTGAATTGGTTGAATGTATATTGGATATATATATATATTTATATTTATGAGTTGTTGTTGTTGTTGTTGTTTGTGTGTGGGGGGAATAGAAGAGAAAAAGAATAATTTATATTTTAAAATGATTGCATAATTAAATTTTGTTATATATATAGAGATATATATAAACAACATATGTATGAATATTTTTTATATGTATGTGTCACTGTCTGTGTGTGTGTGTGTGAGTGTGAGTGTGTGCGTATTAGTAAAGCAAGCAAGATGTTAGCGCAGTAGATAAAAGAAAATACACTAGGGATTAGGACAACTACATATACATATACATATATACACACATACATATATAGAGATATACAATACATACATACATATAGAGATAGAAACATTTTCCACTTACCTGCGCCAAACCAAATCTAATAAAGCACAAAGCAACTGACAGCTAGAAATGGCCAAGCCATGGCCAAAACGCCAGCAGGCATTGGCATTGGCATTGGCAACTGTTAAACGCTGACATCTATTGATTTTGACAATAAAGTAAGTAAAAAAAAAAAAAACAAAAACAAGTAAGAAAGCGCTAGTCGAGACTGCTGCTCGACTATGAGATCCTCTGAACCTTTCGAGCAGCTGATATTTCAATCATTTTTCGCGTCTTCCTGCTTACACAAGAAACACACACATTTCGTGGTGGGGGGTGGATAATAAAAAAAAAATCGAAATTCTATAAAGTACATATGAATCTGCATTTAAAATTTAGAGACTCTAGCTTTAAAAATGTAAGAGATATCATTTTATAACTCATTTTCGATAAGGTTTTTATCGATAAAAAATAACGGTATGATTTATCATTTTGGATGATATACTCGAATTCCGCGCTATATATACGCACGTTTAAAAAAAGTCTCCAGCTCTTATATCTTCTGAGATCGACGCGTTCAAACATATGGAGAGATGGACAGACAGACGGACAGGATCAAATCAACTCAGCTCGTCGTCCTGATCAAGTATATATACACTTTGTGGAATCTGCCACGCCTCCTTCTGCCTGTTACATACACTTCAAGAAAACCATTATACCCTGATTTCCCATTGAAAATGGGTTCAGGGTATAAAAAAAAAGGGTAAAATGCAAAACTTTATTTGATTGTTTGGCACCCGCAACCCATACAAAAGATATGCGACTCTAAAAAAACATATATATACACATAAATATATATATGTATATGTATATTTATATATATACATATATATATATTGCTCTAGGTCCATTGGGAACTGAGCTGCCTGCCATTGCCGCAATCAGCTTTAACTGCTCTGCCATATTGTTAGATATATTTTACATGCCAACGATGCTCTTTCTCTCTCTCTCTCTCTCATGTTAGTATGTGTGTGTGTGTGTGTGTGCGATACGAGGCCTGCGGGTGCCTGTTGCCACAACCAAATGTCACGTTTCGTTTTTATTTCAATTTGCAATGTGAGAGCGCTGAACAAATCTGATTTTGAACTCAATCAAGCTTGACGCTCAAGGCAAACGGTTACGCCATATTGTACAGCTTCCACACACACACACACACACATGTGTGTGTGACTATGGCAACAGCAACAACAACTTGGCCAGCATTTAATTCGATTAACGTGTACAACACTCAATGCGACAGTCACTCACTCAGTCAGTCAGTCAATCAGTCAATCAGTCACTCAGTCGGCTCTCTCGCTCTGCTCTGCTCATTCAGCATTGTCCACGCAGTCAGTTGTCTGCTTGATTCATCAATTATGCGACCGTTGTTGCATTTGTTGCATGTGGCATGTGGCATGTGGCATGCGGCATGTGGCATGTTGCTGCTGCCAGCTCTGCTTAGCTGACATGGTAAACAAAGCAAAGCTGCGCTGCGCTGCCTTCCAATTGGCCAAAATTGCATAACTTTGACAACGCCCATATGGGCCACGCCCTTCTGCCGTATGCAAAAGATGCAATCAGAGGCGCTCGGCTAACAAATCCCACAAACAACTTGAAACAACTTTTATACCGCCGTGTGGGGAGTGGGGGAGGTAGGTGGGCTTTGGCTGAGCGCAGCTGCCGATGCGTAAGATTATAAAATTTCGATTACCGTTATGGCATGCAGTATACATATTATAATGCATATAAGTGTGTGTGTGTGTGTGTGTGTGTGTGTTCCTTCAAAATGTCGACTCACATGCGAAGACAGTGAAGCAAAGCACACGTTTCTAACATTTCTCAAGCGATCTGCTCATAATCTTAATTCCTGTCCCTCTCTCTCTCTCTATCCCTCTCTCTCTCTCTCTCTAAATCTGACTCTGCCTCTCACACTCTGTGTTGCTCTTGCATAAACAAATTTCAGTTAAGAGCAGAATATATATCTACATAAATATAAATATATATATTTATATAAATTAGGTATGCAAAGCCAATTTAATTTTATTAAATAATAAAATAAATTCAATGTAATATTATAAAAATTATAACATTTTAATTATATCTTTAAAAAATTATAAAAATTATTGAATACGTAACATTTAAGTATAAAAGTAAAAATATATATAATACATACACTTATTCCAAAGAAACCTATTAAAATAATAGTTAATTTTAAACATATTGATCTGTACAAATTTAAATATTAAAAAATAATTAAATGTTACACAATTTTTAATGATTTTATTACTTAAAAAAAAAACAACTAACTTATAAAATAATAAATTTAAAAAAAATATTAATAACTCAAATATAATATAATTATCGCTCCATTCTATCAAAGGGTATAAAATATGTTAGTTCATCTTGTATTGTTCTTCTTGCTCTTCATCCGCGCTTTTCGCCGCTATTCAAACTAGATCCTCTAAATTTGGAACGTATACTCCAGTATACCTTCGTCTGATAAAGTGTCAACAATTTTCCGATAAGTTATATGTTGAAGCCTACAGGAGGCCGTCCTAACGCCCATTTTGTCCCCTTTTTTTCAATGAGTTTCGGGATTAAACACAAAGTGGGAAAATGGGAAAGCATCACGCAGTCTGTTAGGCCCGATTGAGCTCAATATGATTTCATATAAATTTATTTTATAAAATTTGTCAATATTGGAATGTACTTATATATAATATGAATGTAATTAAATATAAATAATTTTAAATATATTCAACTAAATAATTGCTTATTTAATAATTTCTAAAATTTAATTTCTAAATTTAAAATTTAGGGTCAAGCAATTATACTGAAGCGTAAGGCCTCTTAGTTATCTTTATGGATTTCATTCTCTTTTATTTTTCTCTTGTTCGATGTAAAAATGCTTTTCAACTTTGGACTATGCTGAGAGAGTAGACAAATACATGAATTCTTTGAAAGCTTCCTTCGGTTGCCCATACTTCAGCAGGTCATGTGACTGCTGCATTTAGTTATTTGTCCGACAGAGAGAGAACACACATACACATTCCGGAACACATATGAAATTCCGGAACAAAAAGAAAAAAAAAATCTAAATAGCATATTACATTCCAGCTGGGATTGCTTTGTTGCAACTATTTTCAGATTGAAACTAAAAGATTTGTGCTTGGCCCGAAAGCATTTGCTATATGTGATTGACTGACTGACTAATGCACAATATCCGTTCACAATTTTAAATGTAGAAAATGTTAAAGAAATGAAAAAACTTGAAAATATATTTAAAGTAAGAAAATTCATAAATTTGTAAGCTACGAAATTGTTGTAAGAGTCTAAAGTAAGTCTAAGACTTAACTAAAGGCATTCATGCAATTCGAGTCGAAGGCAAAGCATTCCAATATGTACTTACATATGTATGTGTGTGTCTGGCATTGGATCCCAGCTGATGAAAGTGTGCAGATTTGAATCCATGTGAGTTTAAACAAGAGAAGCAAAAGCAAAGAATAAACTATAGGAAAGAAGATGAAGAAGATTGTGTCGACTTTGCATGGGCATGCAGCTGCTACCCTTCCCACTCCCCACCCCCCTACCCATCCACACTTCGTATGGCAACTGAGCTGAAAGGCTGCAGCGGCAGCTGCCTGGCCCAAAAAATTCTATTTTCATTTTTATGGCTTACATAATCAGATGGCTGCACTTGCCACTTGCCACTTGCCACTTGCCACTTGCCGCATGCCACTTGCCACTTTAATGAGCTTGTTTCACAATGCTCTACCCAGAGCAGCAGCCTTTGGCAGCCTTTGACGTCATTGAAAGTGTCCTTGAAAACGGCTATAAAAATAAATTATTCAAAAAACAAAAAAAAAGGGTAGAAATTATATTTGAAATTAAAATTAATAAAAAGAATAATTTGAATGACCCTAAAATACTTCCTTTATGTTGTTTTGTTTTGCTTTTTGTTCTCCTCTGTTCTTATCTTAATTGGTTCGTTCACCTGAGCGATTCGAATTGAATTGAGGCAGCTCGTTATTGAACGGCACTTACCTGCACACGTACTGCTGTCCGGCTGCTGCAAATCAGTGTACGGCCATTCACAGCAACTGCTGGCAGCTACAGCTAGCTGGAGCAGCGATAAGCTCAACTACATATATGCAGCATAATAGCTAAAGTTTCCTTGCTTGCGCGAAAGCTAAGCTTCCAATTAACACGGATGCGTGGGCGGAGCTTAAGAACATTATGTAAACAGTATAAGCAGTATATATACATATATATACACATATGCATAATCAAATGTTTATATATATATATTGTCTATAAATAAAAGAATCTTCTAACCGAAAAGTGACAGACTATGAGATACCCGTCAACCAATTGCTATGAATATAGCAACTAAAATTAATAATACAAAAAAAAGTTTGTTAAATATGAAAGACAAGCTTGTTTAACTTTCAAATGAAATACCAATAAAATTGTTTATGTATATACATTGAGTAACATCAATATTACTTTTTTTTCAATTTTTTCCGGTTTATATATCATTTTTGTTAGTTATGTTAAATATATTATATTGATACATTTTTTTTATTGATTGATTTACTTATTTATTTATTTATTTATTTATTTATTTTTTCAATATACAATTTAGCTTTTACACTTTTTTAATTTAAATTAATATTATGTCTTATAGGCGTTTAAAGTTGAAAAGTAAAAAAAAAAAAAAAAAAAAAAAAAAAAAAAAATGACCATATATATTGACTGACCATAAATAAAATAATCTTCTAACCGAAAAGTGACAGACTATGAGATACCCGTCAACCAATTGCTATGAATATAGCAACTAAAATTAATAATAATACAAAAAAAGTTTGTTAAATATGAAAGACAAGCTTGTTTAACTTTCAAATGAAATACCAAATAAATTGTTTATGTATATACATTGAGTAACATCAATATTACTTTTTTTTCAATTTTTTTCCGGTTTATATATCATTTTTGTTAGTTATGTTAAATATATTATATTAATACATTTTTTATTGATTGATTTACTTATTTATTTATTTTTTCAATATACAATATATAGCTTTTACACTTTTTTAATTTAAATTAATATTATGTCTTATAGGCGTTTAAAGTTAAAAAGCAAAAAAAAAAAAAAAAAAAAAAAAATCGAGTATTAATGTTACTCACTGTATACATATTAATATTTAAAAAAAATGAAATTAAATAAGTTGCCCGAAATAAGCAGCTGGGACTAGTATCCAAATGCTTTGCTCATACAAAATTTTGATGTCCTGAAAATTCGAAAGATCTAAGGTTTCATGAAACTAAACTTCAAAAATAGTTAACATGATTTTACTATATGAAGCTTAACTACATAAAAGTCAGCAGCTAATCATTGATCTATTGATTTATATATAGTTACAAAAGCATATTCATAAAGCATACCAACTCTTGCATATGTGAATACCCTATAAAAAGCATAAGCACATGCTCTGCAAGATATTTGTTGTTGTTTTTGTAACTCTACATTTGGTATGTATATTCAGCATAATTAAACATTTCATCAATACCACAGTTGAGGTTCGAGCACTCGATAACTCATTGACATCTTAAATGCAGTTGTGAAGACTTGAGACCATGTTTTATGATTCCAAGAATTGAACTTTTCACAAGAGGAAAAACAAAAATATTTCAAAGAAAAAAGTAAGAAAATAAACGAGATTCAAATTTCTGAATTGTTGCAAGCGAAGTTTGAAGGCAACTAAATTAAATTACAATAATCGATTACAATTTATACATACATACATATATATATATATATATATGTGTATATATAGATATACCTTAGATGCAGTAGCGGGCGTGGCTGGCTGTGCTGATATTCGAATCGCTTGCAATTCATTAATGACTACGATACTTACGCAAATGGCAATTTGATAAATATATATAAATATATAGATATATATATATAGATATATATGCATATGTAAGAGTGATAGTAGTTGGATCATAGCATACGATATGCTCGGCATAGCATAGAAGCATAGACGTAATTGCAACTAGTAAATACTTTCAGTAAAGACTAGAATTTAAGAAGCTAAGAGTTAAGTTCGATAGAAAGCTAAGAGAACTGTGTAAAGTGGACAGAAAATTGAGTGGAAAATGTAGATGGAAATGGAAAATGCTGCAGCTAGTGTCGTAGTACAAAGTAGCAGTAGTATTTGCCAGAGAAAAATACCAGAGTAAAAAGTGTGAAATGGAATGAATTAGGTATGACAATATGGAGCATAACTCAAGAAGTTGAACAAGTGGAAATGCGAAAGCCAAGTCAAATATTTTGTTAGCTAATATGCGCGCCAAAGAGAAAGTTGTGCGCGCACTCTTCTATTGAAACAAACAAGTATATATGTATATATATATATATAAAGAGATATCACATACATATATATGTGATTGTGATCTAGATGTCACGCATTTTGCTACTTAGTTAAGTTTAGTTGTGAAATATTCAAGTATTTGTATTGCTTTCAGTAAGCTGTTTGTGTGTTTGTTTGTTTTGTTTTTTGTTTTTTTTTTTTTTTGTTTGTTGTTTATTGCTTTCTCTCTTTTTCAAATTGCATTTTGTTGTTGTTGTTGTTGTTGTTGTTGTTGATTCTTTTTTGGTTGTACTCACCCCAATGCGGCCCAGCAGCAGGGCATCCATTTCGCCGCCATTTTGTGCCACCGGCACTGTGGTTATCACGGATATGGTCGGCTCCTGTTGCACACTCAAGTCGACCGACATTTTCTTTTACATATATTATATATATATATCTCTCTCTCTATATAAATAACTCGTTGTTGTTATTGTTGTTGTGAAACACGCTTGTTGTTATTTTGTTTTTTTATTGTACTCGTTTAGCAATAGTCATTCATTATTTATAATTTATTGTTTATTATTTATTACTCAGTATTATTATAATTATTATTACTATGTTTATTGTTGCATTTGACTTTTGTGTACTTGAAAAAACAAACTGCAAAAACTGAAAAACACGTTCGAAACGCAATCGCCTTTAATTGACTTACTCTATAAATAGTCGTTCGTAGGGGTTGTATCGATCGAGTCAACGGCTCAGCTCACCCTTCACGCGATGCCGCATGCAAAAACGGGTTGAAATCGTGTTGCATGCGCCATACATGTCAACTAACTCAACTATCAAATACCCTCTGAAAATGAGGTAGACCCGAATTTAGATTGCCTCACTTCGAAAGTTAAGCACAAATTCATCATTTTCAAATGTAAAATCTACAAAGAGATATTCTTTAGTCTATGCAGCGCTCAGGAAGTGTGGAAAGAAAAGTTTTACAATTGTTCATTTCCATTTAGCTAACGTTTAAGCTCATTCGAAAGTAAAAATACAAATTTGTATTATATAAAAATTATTATAATTTTTTTTTTTTTTTTTTAGAAAAATATAAAAAATATGAATATCAAATACAAATTTGATAAGTATGAAGAATTATGGACATAATTATAATAAATCTAACAAAAATCGAAATATAAAAAAAAAACTTATAATATATGCTTGGGCAACTTAATATAATAATTATAAAAAAAAAATAATTGTTTTCATGGAACAAAATTTAAAACTACAAAAAAAAAAAATAAATTAAACATAAATTCTGTTAAAATAAATAAAAAATAGTTAAATAAATAATAGAATAATAATAATAATAATAATAATAATAATAATAATAATAATAATAATAATAATAATAATAATAATAAAAATAATTTAATAATTTAATAATTAAAAAATTATTTTATATTTTGTAATTATTTTGAAAATACTAAAACAGTTTTTTTTTTTTAATAATTTAAAGCTTATAATTTAATTTAAAACAAAAATATTTCACAATATATCTCAAAACTATTAAAGAAGGATTAATCAATTTCTACAATATTTTAAAATTTATTATTAAATAAATAATTATGAGCACAAAGAATAATTATATTTGTTGCTATTGATCCCAACCTCAGGGAGTCTTAGCATTAGTTTCTTGCTTATGCTTTAAATGCAAAAAAAAAAAAGTCTGGAATTATATTCAATATTAATAGCGCTTTAATAGCGCACATCCAATTTAATTTGTGTGTGCTCGAACGACTGCGAATGAGCATCAAATGTCGTTGTCAATTCGCATAGGACAGACGCTAATTAAAGTTTTGGCATTGGGCAAAGTTATGCGGGGCACATCCATATTGCCCTCGGAGAGCATTTGGCACCCACGTCTGTCAATAAACACCGGAAGACATATGACAACAGGCAACGGCAGCGGCAACAACAGCGTGAACGGCGAGTGAGGGTTGAGTACTTCGTCCTGCTGTTGCCGTTGCCATTCGTGCTGAGAGGTGTGGCTACGCGGTTGCTGTTGCTGTTCCCGTTGCCGTTGCCATTGCTGACGTATTGAAATTTTCATTTCCTAAGGAGCAAAAAAAAAAAAAAAAAAAAAAACGAAAATGAGAGAAAAATGTGTAACGCTTGTTCGCTGCAGAGGACAAGCCGCGCCATGGCTTGCCATGCCACACGCGTCGTATGCGCAATTTGTAAGCGTTGAAATTGGTATTAACGGAATTACACGCGCTTTACGAGCAGCGAGAGCATGGGACACAGCCACTACCACTGTCAGAGCCACTGCTTCAGCTGGCCAGGTGACAACGCGAGAGAAAAGCGAAATTGTCTTCACACACACACACACACACATAGCATATATTTATATATATATATATATATATATATTGTATATATATTTGCTGTACTGCATGTATGCCACATGAGGTTTGCTGATGCCCGCCAAGTTGTCAGCGCTATAAAGAGTATAAAATGTTATTACTATATGCATTTATGGCTTCTGTCATTCAAATGGGAGCCGTGCACTGCAGCTTCCATATAAGAACAGACGAACGGGGCAAATTACTTTCCAAAACAAGCAGAGAAGTAATTTCAATTTGTTTTAATTCATTGAAGTTGGTGTACAAACTTTAATAGGATTTTTGATTATCTCTCATTTGTTTTTTAGCAAATAAAACATGGCATGGTATGATATGTGTTGCAATGGGAAGTGCCTGACTATAAGATACCCAAAATCCTATAGCATATTACAGTTGTTAACATTCCTGGCTTTATCTTCTAGCACACGCTATGCTATATTTCTACCAAAATAGAACTTTTATTATTTCTAACCTAAAGTTTCCACTCATTCATAAAATCTGATCAAAGTAATATTATCTAAAATGACAGATTTGTTATCCATTTTAATCGATTTCGAAATGTTATCGAATACTTCCAGAACTTAAGTTAACCTTTCGACCACATCTTCTTCTGTTACAGACGCTATAAAGTAAGTCAATCATACCCCATCATACTGATCATGTACAGGGTATGAAACAATTCAGCTCTCATTGCAAATATGAATGCATAAAAATAAACATTCCAGTTGAATGCAATGCATAATTGAATGTTATTAAATTGATTCGATTATGCAAATTATAATATTTTAATTAAGGTTTTTTATGAATCAAATTTGGATTTATTATAATCAATGTTTGAGGGCTTGAGGTCTACAGCTTTGCATAACAAATTTTCAATATCATTCATGTGTGTGTAAATAGTAAATAACTTGAAAATATATTTCAGTTTATTTACTTAGAATTTAGATATACAGTATATATATTTGATCTGATAGATTATACAAGTTAACAAGACTCTTAGTCCTTAGTCTTTAGTCTTTAGTCTTTAGTCTTTAGTCTTTAGTCTTTAGTCTTTAGTCTTTAGTCTTTAGTCTTTAGTCTTTAGTCATTAGTCTTTAGTCTTTAGTCTTTAGTCTTTAGTCTTTAGTCTTTAGTCTTTAGTCTTTAGTCTTTAGTCTTTAGTCTTTAGTCTTTAGTCTTTAGTCTTTAGTCTTTAGTCTTTAGTCTTTAGTCTTTAGTCTTTAGTCTTTAGTCTTTAGTCTTTAGTCTTTAGTCTTTAGTCTTTAGTCTTTAGTCTTTAGTCTTTAGTCTTTAGTCTTTAGTCTTTAGTCTTTAGTCTTTAGTCTTTAGTCTTTAGTCTTTAGTCTTTAGTCTTTAGTCTTTAGTCTTTAGTCTTTAGTCTTTAGTCTTTAGTCTTTAGTCTTTAGTCTTTAGTCTTTAGTCTTTAGTCTTTAGTCTTTAGTCTTTAGTCTTTAGTCTTTAATCTTTAGTCTTTAGTCTTTAGTCTTTAGTCTTTAGTCTTTAGTCTTTAGTCTTTAGTCTTTAGTCTTTAGTCTTTAGTCTTTAGTCTTTAGTCTTTAGTCTTTAGTCTTTAGTCTTTAGTCTTTAGTCTTTAGTCTTTAGTCTTTAGTCTTTAGTCTTTAATCTTTAGTCTTTAATCTTTAGTCTTTAGTCTTTAGTCTTTAGTCTTTAGTCTTTAGTCTTTAGTCTTTAGTCTTTAGTCTTTAGTCTTTAGTCTTTAGTCTTTAGTCTTTAGTCTTTAGTCTTTAGTCTTTAGTCTTTAGTCTTTAGTCTTTAGTCTTTAGTCTTTAGTCTTTAGTCTTTAGTCTTTAGTCTTTAGTCTTTAGTCTTTAGTCTTTAGTCTTTAGTCTTTAGTCTTTAGTCTTTAGTCTTTAGTCTTTAGTCTTTAGTCTTTAGTCTTTAGTCTTTAGTCTTTAGTCTTTAGTCTTTAGTCTTTAGTCTTTAGTCTTTAGTCTTTAGTCTTTAGTCTTTAGTCTTTAGTCTTTAGTCTTTAGTCTTTAGTCTTTAGTCTTTAGTCTTTAGTCTTTAGTCTTTAGTCTTTAGTCTTTAGTCTTTAGTCTTTAGTCTTATATGTATTATAAGTACATTAGGACTTTTTTATGCCTCAGGGAGAAGATGCCTCTAATGGCCCCGCCCAATTGGTAATCAAATTGGTCCTGAGACCAGATACGCCCCGTTCGTAAAAAGCCGTTATACGTGCATATGTATGGGTGAGCTGTTGTTGCTGCTGCTGTCAGATGATTGACATAATTGCCGAGCGAATTGTCCAGTAAATTGAAATTGAAATTGAATGATGGCGGTCAAGTGCGCGACAGCCTCGCACTTAGCGTGGCCCCACTGTGCCGCTGCCATAAATGCCGTCGGCACTTGAGGGAGCTAAGGCTGAGGCGCTGTGGCCTGTGGCATCGCACGCCTAATGCAAGGCGACACATGTCAACTGCCTGCACATGTAGATAGGGCATACACACATACATATGTATGTATATATATGTACATCTATATAGTATATACATATATAGGGGATATCTGGGTTAGCAGCTTGTGCCGACACTCGACGCCCACTTTTAAGGCGTGCTAATTTGTGTTTAATTTGCATTTTAATACGCAATATTCATAACATATAACGGCTCGCTATGAGTGTGTGTTATGGTATATATATATACATATGTGTGTGTGTGAGTGTGTATATATTGTGCATAATATTCGTTGCAGCATAAAAATATGCAAATCACAGGACGCTCAAGCGCCAACAGTGCGTTCCATAATTATGCGCACTCGTGTGTGTATGTGTGTGTGTGTGTGTGTGTGTGTACGGCTTGGCCTTCGTTGTTTTACACATGTTGCGACCTTTTCCTCCATTTCCATTCCCACTTCCACTTTCATTTCCATTGCAACTCCAGATTCTCGCTTGCCTGCCATTTACAGCATTTTCATTTGATACCCTGTGATATCATTTGATACGGTACCAAGGGTATATTGTGTGGAATATACATAATTACATACATATGTATATATTTTGCACATATTTGTTTCGAATGACAAAAATTTATATAATTTAGTTAAATTTTTAAATTCTAGATATAAGATCTAATATAAAATTGCATTAACAATACAAAAATTTAAAAAAATTAAAGTGTAAATTTATTTTTAATGCTAAATAATTTAATTTTTCATTTTTTAATTTTTTAATTTTTTTTTTTTTTTTATATATATAATTTTTTTTTTTTTTTATCAAAATATGATGCTGAAGGATATTAAAAAATATAATTCATATAAAACAAATTCATATTCGAAAATAAAAAAAAAATAAAAACATTTAATAAACCATTAAAATTTGTTTTTTCTTGATTTTTTAATTTATTTCCCTTAAAAATTCCTCGTATCAAAAGAGGCAGCATTATCGGCCTGTAGGGTATTGCAAAGTCGTTCACTTTACATTATTCTCGAATATCTCTTAAATTAGAGTTTAATCCGTTTACCTGACCCAAGTCGGATATCATAAGTCAATCATATAGACTCCATGTGCTTTCAGTGTAGGGTATTTAATAGTCGCCACTGTTGCTTTCAGACCACTCAACACTTAACTGGTTTTCTCGACTATTTGTTTTTTTTTTTTTTTTTGGTTTTTTTTATGCCAAGCTGACGGGCAAAAAGTTTTGTGGCATGCTAAAATGGCAGCCAAATGGCTGTGGCCAGACTCAGTTTGAGAGCGGCACAGAAATTATGCATGAGCGCCTCAATTCCCAGCCAAATGCTGCGACACACCCGCCCGCCCAGCCAACCACCCAGCCGCGCGCCCGTCTGAAAACCAACTCGGCTTAAACAACTAGCCGTCCGCCGCTGGCAGCCATCGAAGCACCTTTGCTTGGCATGCTCCACTCGACTCGGCGTCCATCTGGCAGTTGCCACATCAAAACGAAACCGAAATGCAAATAATAGACATGGACTTGAGCCCCAGTGGGAGAGAGAGTGAGAGAGGGAGAGAGTAGCCGAAACCATTAGGTATCAGGGCAACCGCAGCTGTAACATATATACAGTTAGATGTAACATTGTTGCCTGCCTTGCCCTGCCCTACCCTGCCCTGCCCTGCCCTGCCCTGGTCTGGCCTTTACTGCCCGCCGGCTTTGTCTCCAAAAATGGGCGCACATCATTTGCGCTACGCGCGATTTTCCTCTTGCAACATATTTGTGAAGCGAAAGCGAAGCCAAAGGCAAATGGCGTGCCATGCTTCGTTAGTTGCTAAACACCCCCCTGCCCCTGCAGCTGCCCCGCTGCCACGCTGAAGCATCATGCCTCATGCCTAAGCGCCCTCAGCGTGCACAAAGCCAAGCTCACCGCAAGGCCGAATGGACACGCCCACATTAAGAAGCTCTGCTAAAGCAAAATGTTCCACTTTGTTTTTTTCTAATTAAATTGCAATAACCAACAACAAACCAGAGCGGGTGAGCAAGAGTGTGAGAGAGACTGGCAGGGAGGGGAGGCGAGTGACAGGGGGAGAGAAGCGCAAGGGGCGTGAGCGCTCGCTAGAGAAGCACTTTAACTGCCAAAGTTGTCAGAAAGAAAATAAAGAAATTTTTGGGACGCCGTCGCGCGCCGCAACGCTTCTTTGGCCGCAGCTCATAATTACGAGCACTTTTCCAATTTTTGGCCATATTCATGTGCATACACACACACACACACACGCACACTAGGGGTGCGCATGGGCGTGGCTATGCAATAATTGAAATTTGATATTGTTGTAACTTTTGCTGTTGTTGTGCTGCGAACGCTTTGCGCGCTTTGCGATTTAACAACTTTTTTTATTGACGAAATTTTCGAAAGTATTCGAGCGAACACTAAACTGCCTACCAAAAAGCAGCGCACTGCAATCAAATTGTTGGGATTTTTGGTAATTAGTCGAGCTGTATTCCAAATCTAAAAAGTAATTAGGCTGCCTAATTGGATGAAGCGACACAGTTCAGCTAGTCAGTAGAACTTTTTTTTTTTTTGATAAAGCCCAGTGATGTGTGCGATATACCCTGTAATCAGTGAATGTAGGCAATTTGATGATGATGAGCTTATGTATGATGGCTACATATGTGGCATGGGCATGTGCTGCAGATAGACAACCTTTTTTGATTAAAGTCTAACTGACAAACAATCGATATTTATCGATTATTGATCGACTATGCGTAGCTATGATTTGCTGTGAGAGACTTGATGAGATGAGCGAATATTTGAAGGATCTACAACTTTTAGCACAGTCTAACAATATTTCCAAGTCAATAATCGGAATATGCAGAGTCAATCTGAATAGAATTGTTATCGATTTGAAGATCTCTTTAGATTCCCTTTAGATTCTTCAACAGAAGACAAATATTACGACTCGTTTCAGAGATCTCTAAATTAAATATCTATTTTATTCATGCATCATGAATATTTTCTTGAAATTTAGATTTTATATAGTAGGGATTATATCTATTTTTTTTTTTTTAGTTAAAAAAATTTTTTTAAATTACAGTTATATTCATTCACTTGTGAAATGTGGCGGCTAACATGTAGTTACATAAATCCGAAATGAAATATTTACAGCGCTTTGCATCTAGCTAAGTGATAGCTGTGCATACTGTTAGCAGCCACTGTTGTTTAATTCAGTTTAATATTTGCTGCTGCTGCTGCTGCTGCTGCTGCTGAACCGTGTTTCATTCCATTAGCTGCAGATTTCCATGTTTCGCTCTGATACAATTTGGGATTCAGCTCAATGCACCTGGGACTCGAGCTGAGCAGCTCGCGCGATTGAACTGACAGCCAGAGAGGGTGACGGAGGGGGGTGGGAGGGGTCTGTGTTGCAGCGTTCGCTCCGCACATGCAACAAGGGCAAACAACAATTGCGGGCAGTTAATTAAAATGCACTTCTGACTTATTCATATTTATTTGCGCCCGGCTGGCATATGAGATATGCATTCTTAATACCCTCAGCTCTGGCCACGTGTCGGCAGACAGCTGTACATGTGTGTGTGCGTGCGTGTGAGTGTAACTGCAACATTAATTGCCGCGCCGACCTTGAGCACCAGCCAGGCAATGCCTCATCCCGCACTGAGCCGGCAAAAGGCAATATCAAGTTGCCGAGCGACCTTCTTCCAAAGAATCTGGCAAAACAAAGCAAAGTCCTTGCTGCTGCTGGGAAGTTGCCCTTGCCATTGGCCTTGCCCTGGCTCTGGACTGGGCTGGACTGGGCTGGGCTGGGCTGGGCTGGGCTGGGTTACCTGCATTACCTGCAGGCCATTGGGATTTATGCGCTGCAACAAAAGTGCTGCAATTTGTTGATGAGCCTGAGGGCAGTCAAACTGGCTGCAAAACAAGCGCTTATCCTCACCCCTGCTATCTGTTATGGGCGCGCCGCCCTCCCCACCCCGCTGGCTCTCAATCAGCATCGACTCTTCGTCTTGGACTCGGTTCGGCAATTGTTTGAACAACTCGTGCAAATTTGTTGAGCCAACAAAACCTCGAAAAATTTGCACATTTTGATCAAAGGCCGCAACTCAGCTAACCACACACGCACACACACACACACACACACACACACACACACACTCACACACAGAGAGAGCCTCAAGCTAACCACATATGTAAGTTCGTGCGAACTATTGGAATTTTTCGTCTGCCGACCTCGAATCGAAGCCGAATTTAATGCACGGAAATTGATGTTCGATTTCTGGGACTTGTAATTGAGCAGTAGATAGCAAGCCGAACAGCAGCAGCTTGTCTGTTTCAAATACGTAATATATATGGATATTACAGTTATTCGATACAAGCGGCAGCCAGTTCAAATATTTGACATATCAATTGGCAATCAGAGCGCTCGCAATAATTACAATTATCTATCCATATCCAGATATAGGAAAGAAGCCAGAGTAAATAGAATTTGTTGAATTTATGCAATGGAAATGATGAAAATTGTTGCCTTGACTGGGCGTGCGTGGGCGTGGCAAATGCAGTCACTCACCGACTGAACGAATCGACAGTCGGCCATATTTTTGTTTCATTTGGGCGAGCGGCGCACAAAACTCAATTTGAGTAAATAAATATGACGAGTTTTTCTTTTTTTTTTTTTTTTTTATTAGGAAATGCAGGCAGAGCCGAAAGACAGCTGAACTTCAAACGGCTTTGCCTCTAGGGGGTCAACGGACTGAGTTGAAAGGGAGCTGAACAAATACATCTATATACATGTATATATATATATATATATATATATGTGTGTGTGTGTGTGTGTATCTACTTTCTGAAACAAAATTGATGAGTGACTTGTGCCGCTGGCAGCGTCATCCTCATCCTCATCCTCATCTTCATCCTCATCGTCAGAGTCATCGTCATCATCTATCTGCCAGCCATCTCGTTGCCCCTTTCATTCAGCTGCTGCGCTGCGCTGCGCTGCGTCTGCTGGCAGTTTTATTGTGTCTCCATCGGGCAAATCACTTAAGCGCACTTAATTATTTGCACAAGTTTCGCTAGCGTCTCTGCCACGTCTCTGCGCTGGCCCAGCACGTCTCACTTTCCGTTACATTTCAATCGAAACGTAGCCGACGTAGCGTCGCATAACGTAGCGTATGAGTGATATGACACGTAATCAATAAATAACGCCAAGCGACGACGACGACGACGGCAGCAACTTGGCGCGACAAACTCTAGCAGCTGGCAGCTGAGGCAGGCAGTGCTTAGTACTCATTAGGCCTGCCTACGTGTCCCAATTTGAGTTCCAGTTTCAACTCCAAGGACCTCGCGCCTACGCCAGCTCGCCTCAGTCTCAGTCTCAGTCTCAGTCTCAGCCTCAGCTTTTGGATATTTTATGCATAATTACTTTTTCAGCAGCAGCAGCCTCGAGGACTGTTTGCTTACTGGGAAAAGCTGCTGTTTGTTGTTGTTGTTGTTGTTGCTTGCTGCTGCTGCTGCTGCTGCTGCTGCTGATTCAGTTTGAGTTGCGTGGCCTCGGCTTTGATTTGGTTTTCATTCCCGTTGCCACGGGGCGTATGATTAATATGCGTGAATTAAGTCAAATCGAATCAATCAAGCCAAATGTCGCCGTCCGACTGACAGCCAGCAAGAAACACAAAGCAAATACGCGTAATCGTTGCCCCACAGCCACCTCAACAGCCTCTCAGCCTCCTGATCCTGCTCCTGCTCCTGCTCCTGCTCCTGCCCCTACTCCTACTCCTGCTCCTGCTCCTGCTCCTGCTCATGCTCCTGCTCCTGCTCCTGCTCCTGCTCCTGCTCCTGCTCCTGCTCCTGCTCCTGCTCCTGCTCCTGCTCCTGCTCCTCCTCCACTTTGGTACAGTAAGGCCTCGTCTCATTCAACTACCAATTGGCAATTGGCAAATACACAGCCAGCCATAATCTGCATTTGGGAATGGCCAATGGCAGAAATGGCAAATGGCAAATGGCAAAATATTGCCACGGATCTAAAGCCTTTCGAATGGCCAAGGGCGCAGTGCTCTAAAGTGCCAACTTCCTGACTCTGGGCTAATGCATGTGGGGGGTCAACGACAGCGACAACAACAACAATAGCAACAGCTAGAGCAACAGCAACAACAGCAACAACAGCAACAACAGCATAAACAACAAGCATCAACACCAGGATATAACACACAATGTGTCACATACTAAACTTTTATTACTTACGCACACACACACACCCACGTACACACATACACACGCACATTCACACTAATGCAATGACAGTTTTATTACTGACCAAAACGCAGGCGAGGCCTTTTACTGCCCACTGTTTCCTTTCTCTCAATCTCACTCATTCCTGCTACCCCTCTCTCTCTCTCTGTCTCTTTCTCTCTCTCTCTTCATAGTCCGGCAAATGGTGTCAATTTTTATCATGTGCTCTGACCGTGAACCTAGACATGCCGCCAAAAAAAAAAAAAAAAAAAAAAAAATGAAAGAAAAAAATTATATACAACCCCGCCCATTTGCCCACTCAATCCACTGCGCGTATCAGTTGACAATGCACAGCGGGCATATCGATGCTCGCATCGAGTTTGTGCACTTAATTGATTTCAGCTGTGAGTTTGAACTAAATGTATTAAATTAAATTAAAAATAAATAAAACCATGCAAATAAATTTTAAAAATTCATAGAAATATAGAAACAAGTTAAAAAATAAAATATATATATGTTAAATATCTAATAATAATTTATTTGTTGAAAAATATATATACAAGTAAAAATTAAAATTTAAAAAAAAAAATATTTATATATACAATACTTAGTTAAATATTTTATTTTTTAACTTTTCTTTAAGTCATATTTATATAAATATTTTTTTTTTTTACTTGCATATATATTTTTAAGTAAATATATTATTATTAGATATTTAGCAAATCTTTGTTATTAAGTTTTAAGATGTAACAGAAATCGAACCAACTTTAATATATTTATTTATTTATTTTATCGTTAGTCTTCAGTTTTTTTTTAGAGAAATTATAAAATGTATTTATTTTCAGTTTTAACTACTAAATACAAAATTTTTCAATTATTTAAGAAAATTAAAAACAAATATATAGAGAATATCTTAAAATATAATAAAAGCGAAAAATACATATGTATATATTAAAACATTTACTTTTATTTATAATCTAGTATATACGTCCCGATTTGTAAGAGTATTCGGCATTCGCTAGGAGCTTGTATTTATTTGTAGTTGATTCTTTTTGCTCACTTTACTTATTCGGCTTAGTTGGCGTTTATTTGATTTATGGCCAGGGTCGCTAAGATTTCAGCACGAGGTCCGATTCGGTATTACCAATCGCAGCAGCAGCAGCAGGAGCAGCAGGAGCAGCAGGAGCAGTAGGAGCAGGAGCAGGAGCAGCCGCGGCTGCCTTAGTTCGAGGGGCGCTGGGGTGGGAGAGCGGACTTTATATATACTGACGATGTTGCTTAATTAAAATCAACGCAAAAGCCTTAGCCTAAGCCTGACCAATTTGCTGACAAAAAAGAAAAGTAAAGTAAGGAAAAGGAACTGTCTTAGCTTGGCTCAAAAGGGCTTTAAGTCGACTTTTCATTTTTCCTTTTTTTCTTTCTTGCCTAATTGAAATATTCAAATACTATGAAAATACTCATAATTACAAATGTTTTCACAGAAGAACCATCTATGAATTTGAAATTTCCAAACTCTGATGTTTACCTTGGCTACGCTGCTGCAAAGTCACTGGAAGAGTCGTGGCGAGGGGGCGTGGCAAAAGGGGGCAAAAAGTTGTTACACGATGCTTGGCACTAGCATTGGCTGAGCTAAATGCTGGAATATAGTCGCCAAATTTTTGGTATTGTTGCCTAACCACGGCCACGCCCACGGCCACGGGCGGGCCCCCCCACGTTTGTTGGCCTTCACTCTCGCTCTTAATTTGAATATTTTAATATTAATGAAAAATGCTTTTCGGGCCAAAGTTTCTTCGGCTGTTGCTACCAATTTGCGGCTTTTGCTAATGAAAATTAAATGAAATTGCTTGAAAAGCGGGGCGTGCGTTTAGCATAAATTATTGCACTCTATCCTGTCTCAGACACTTCAACGGAGGGAAGGAGGAAGAGAGTGAGAGAGAGAGGGAGAGAGGGAGAGAGAGGGAGATGTGGAGTGGAACCCCATAAAAAAACTCTGTTCACATAATTAAGTAACTTATGACAAAAGGAAGCAAAAGTTCAAACATCAAAAGAGCAGCTTTGACTCAAGACTTGGAAGTAGAAAGCAGATGAAGGGCTAGACGTCTTCTTCTTCTTTGTCTGCTCTATTTGTGTGCCCACCTTTTGATGACCAGGTGAAATTGAGCTTGGGCATTAGGCCCCAGATCTGAATGCCATATGCAATGCATAAATCAGCTCCAGCTGCTCAGCTGACAGCTGTCTGCCGCACACACACATACACACACACACACACACACACACAGGCGCACACATAAACACCTAGATTCCTAGCGATACGTTGATTTGCATTCGTTGGCTCCTTACCTGCTTTTGGTATCGACCCGCATAATTGCTTGTTATTCATGAATTGGCCAAATGATTCATGATAAGCATGTCAAAGCGAAGCTGCTGCATATTTCAAAACTCTGTCCCACTGTGCTGGGGCTCTCTGTCCCTAGTCCCAACCAAATTGTGTATATACAATCTTTCCAGCTTCATCAAGATACAAACACACACACACACACACACAAACACTAACACTAACCATCTATTGCCGGCAAGGTTGTCAGAATTAATCTCTATAGATTTTATTAACAATAAAATATGCGCAGTAGGGCAACAGAACTAGTATATACCCTAAGGATATTCAGGAAATATTCAAACCCATTTAAAGTTCTTCATTCTGAGAAAGAAAAACATGCTTAAAGTCAAACTTTACCTCTCAGATTTTATTGAGAATCGCAAAGAAAGGCGTTATTAAAAATAGAGTACACTAGTGTACACCCCAAGGTGGCATATTGAATAATAAAACTTGATTAAACGTTTTTACTTTCAGAGAGAAAAACACATTTGATAACAAGCTTTAATCATAAGATTTTACTGAGAATTGCAGAGAGAGGCGTTATTAACAGTAGGGTAAAAAAAACTCGTGTATACCTTGTAAATTTCTAATGAATAATTAACCTACATTTTTAACTTTGAGCGGGAAAGTCTAGCTTTAATCTTAACAATTCACTGAGAATCGCATAGAGGGGCGTTGTTAATAATTATATTTTTCACCCTTTTATCTAGACTCTTAGGAGTCCATCTCTGAGTATTCCATTGAATGGCAAGCTAAATAGAGCCGGAGCATATATAACAATATACAAATTTAATTTTGTTCTAAAGAGTCTTTCCCTTTCCCTTTCACTCTCTCTCTCTCTCCCTCTCTTCGCTCTGTTTGCAATTAGCTAATGTTGCTGCACTTTTAAAACTTCGCTCGCCACTTTTTATCTAGTTGATGGGCAGAGCTTATGAAAGCGAACCAATTGGAGCGTGGCCCGACAGGTGGGTGGCCAGAGGCGCCAGAGGAGCCATAGGGTTCGCCTGCCTCGACTCGCCTGGGTCGACTATTGGCTTAAAAGCGAAACGTATTCAATTAGGTGCATATTGTTCATAAAGGAAACTGCGTCCAGATAGGCCCACGCCTCGTTTCATAAGTAATTCATGAAGCCCTCGTGGACCCTGATGTCAGACGGCTGATGACGAACGCGTTCTTAAAAAGCCATCAGCCCCATCAGCCTGCCGCCTCCATCGAGCTGTGCTCGACCAGGATAAATGGCGCTATGAAGCAGTAATAATTGCTGGCGCTTAATACCCTCACCGAGGATATCATCAGATGGCTATCCAATTTCAAGAGGTGCGGTTCGGTTGATCATCTCTCAGATAAACCGATAAACTTTAAATATTTCTTATTACTTGATATTGTTTATAGAGTCTAGTCATATGAATACATATGAATGATTGAATATATATGTATGAATATGCCAATAGCAATAAAAAGTTTACTTTACTGAAAGGAATTTTCAGGATTTACTCCTCCAATCCTTAAGTTCATTCATATCTATCAATCGAATTCTCCTCTTAGCCTCTTAGACTTTTTCGCATGCTCCGCCATTTACAGGGTATTTCATCTTCGATCAGTGCGTATCTCTTGTCTGCTGTTGCTTGTTGTCGATGCGTTAATCATACGCCACGTTGCGCAGAATCTGACAACGAATGCAATTAATTGAGAAAACGTAACCAGAGACGGTCGGCCAGCCAGCTGGCCGGCTTTGAAGAAACGTCGATGGAGACGGAAGCACGCTTGTCGTGGCCCTGGGTGGAAGCCACTTCATCAGTCAATGGCTGAGCGTTAATTCAATTACTTTGGCCAACAAGAACCTGGCCTAAATATCACACACACAAAGGCGTCAAGTGGAAAATCAATGCAGGAGATTAACAATTACAATTCGGTCAATAAGTGAGGGTAGCGAAAGAGAGAGAGAGAGAGAAAGAGAAATAGAGAGAGTGGGAGAGGGCGATTGGGAGAGCGAGACAGAGAGAGAGCACATGACACAATAGGCGTTGTTCATAACGATTTAATGTTAGGCCTAAACAATAACTGTGTGTGTGTGTGTGTGTGTGTGTGTGTGTGTGTGTGCGTATGTGTGTGTGTCTGTGTCTGGTGTTGCTTAGATTTATTTCAAGTGGGCTTTGCCACTCAATTGCAGAGCCAGCGAGCCAATGAATTGTGCAATACAAGGCCACGATGAACCCAACTGTTATCGATAGTCATTGTGTGTGAGACACATACATACATATATAAACACATATACATACACACACATAATGCACAACTTCTTCTTCTTATCCATTGGGGTCTCTCCCCAAAAAACTTGCGTACTTTTTATTGATGGCGAATATTACGCCAACTAAGCAAATTAAATTGTTTACATTGGCAAAGGGCAGCCAGCATCGCAAGGTAGCCAGACGACAGAGCAGAGCAGAGCAGAGCAGAGCAGAGCTGAGCTGAGCTGAGCAGAGCTGAGCAGAGCAGACGAGGCGAGACAACAATGAATGCGAGCAGACAGGACAATGCGACTCCGTCGCTGCCTTCTCTTGCCACACTGGAGACACAGGAGACAAATAGATGACCACAACTTTTCATATGCACTGTGTGTGTGTGTGTGTGTGTGTGTGTGTGTGTGCGGCGCAGCGGGGCAGTTCGGCAGGCAGATGAGAGGAGATGAAGACAATATACGCTGGGATATACATAGTTTCGGCAAGCACAATACAGTGAGCACTGGCTATAGCTATATGTATATGTATAACAATGGATACATCCAGTATGTGTGAAGCCTTGCAAGAGTTTTATTTGAAGTTCTGTGAATTGCAGAGAGAGAGAGAGAGAGAGAGAGAGAGAGAGAGGCGAAAGAGCGACAGTAATAATGTGTTAGCTAAATGAGAATCGCATAGAGGGGCTTACAGTGTGACAGTGCTGCCACTCATCATTGTGCAAAGTGCATTTCATTAAATATTTATAAATGTTTCATCATTTGATTTACTACTTAATTTCCCCCTTTGCACAGATTCCAATTATTTATTTAAATTAAGTTTCAGCTGCGGCGCTGCCAATGCCAAAAAGTTGCATGAAATGCAACTGCAGTTATGAATATTTAATAGGCCCAAGCATCAACTGTATACGAATCACTGAAGCTGTATAATCGCATTTATTTACACTTAACTAATTGTTGCAAGATTAATTAACCTTTGACTTTTATGTTGATGAAATAAATGAAACGAAACGTTGACAATGTAGCTCAATTATATTTCATGGAAAAGATACGTGTGTTGCTTGGAAGAAGAAGAAGCTTGTCCTACCGGCTAAGCATGGTAAATGAGAGAGAGAGAGATCAGACGATCAATTTAGCCTAGATCGCTAGACTTATTCAATCGCTATAGCTATCTATCTATATGAATTAATTTTTATTTTATTTTTCATTTAATTTCCATTTCAATATTCTCTCATTTTTCATTACACTTTCATTTGCTTTCAATTTCCATATTCTCCCATTCTCAACTCTCTTGCGCTTACTAGTTTCTCTCAGTGCATCAACTATCAACATTATTCAATGCCATTTGTATAACCTTAACAAGTTCACTTTACTTTAAATATTTTTGCATTCCTTTTAAATTAAAATATTTTTAAATATTTAGGGAATCGATTTAGGCATATATATTCTTGATCTGCGGCAGCATTTGAGTCGATATATTCCTTTCCAATTTGTTTCAAGAGGTCTATAGCAAACCGGGTCTAGGAGTTTGGCATATGTAAATAGGTAAAGCACCCGCAGCTCAATCATCAAGCTTGATCGATATCATTTTAGCGATATATATCGATACTGTGCTGCAGCTGTTGACAAGCTTAAGAACTAAAATCAGCATTTGGTAATTAGATTGTGCCGAAGCATACGAAACTTATGAGTAAACCTAGTTTTAGTAAGCCTTTTCTGTTATTAATCGCTTTTTTAGTAAACCTCTTTATTTTTGTTTGTTTTTATTTCAATTCTTTCTTTTAGTAAACTTCTATTTATAGTAAAGCTCTATTTTAGTAAACCTTTCATTTGATAAACCTCTTTATTAGTAAAACTTTTTATTGCTAAACCTCATTTTTGGCAAGCCTTTCATTTAGTAAACCTCCTCGGAAGTAATTCTTTCTTTACGTAAACCGATTTTTTACTAAATTGCTTTTTCAGTGGACCTCTGTTTTAGCAAACCTTCCTTTTGGTGAACCTCTTTTCTCACTAAACTTCTTTATTTGAGTGCTGCATTGATCGCTGTGATTCATTCACTTCTCGGACAATCATAGACAGCCCCCTCAATCATAAACGAGCTGTGAATGTGTATGTGTGTGCTTAATTGAAATTTTATGAATCCTGATGAACACACACACACACACACAGAGAGAGAGAGACATGCTCGTTGTTAGCAGCAAAGTGTTAACATGCTTTACTGTACTCGGAGCTGCCTTAGCCCAAAAAGCGAGCAACACAAAATGATGCTGCAAATGTTTTATTGCCTGTAGAAAGTTGAGCGAGAGCTGTTATGCTAGTGCTAGTGTGTGTGTGTGTGTGTGTGTGTTGGGCGTTGGCCTGCTCTAGCATATGGTCATATGTGCGTGTGTGTGTGTGCGTGTTCTGTTCTGTTATTAACTGTGACATTGTTCTCCTATGGCTGCTGTCGGCTAGCGACAAACATTTAAATCAACACGATTATGCCTAAAAGGTACTGACAAGTTTTAACTGCATTAAAACTGAGCTTCCCTAAGTGGCTTACATAATTACATAAACACACACACAGAGAGAGAGAGAGAGAGAGAGAGAGAGAGAGAGAGAGAGAGAGAGAGAGAGAGAGGGAGTGTGTGTGTGTGTGGGATGCTCGTTGACCGTTTATTTTTAGGCGTGAAGCTAACAGCAGCAACAACAACAACAACAAGAACTTGCGCCTTGAGTGGACTATCTTTTAGTTAGACAAACACTATAAATACATCTATTACACTAGTGTGTGTGCGTGTGTGTGTGCCTTAGGCAAGCCAAATTTGCAAGTTTAACTCGATTTGCGCCCGTGGGCAGCCAAGCAGAAGCCTTAGGTAAACCAGGCCACATTTCATATTTCCAGCCCTGGCCCTGGCCAAGGTCTGAGCCATGCGTCCGTGTGAAAGGCAAACAAATCAAGTCAAATTCCATAGCAGCCATAGCCAGCAAAATTGGCAAATGCTTTTCGGCTTTTTAATATACATCGGGCTAAACTGCTTTGGGCATTTCCAATGGCATCGAAAAAGGAAAAAGGAAAAAAAAGAGGACAGAAAATCACACATATTTTTGCGTGTAATCAAAAGCGAGACTCATAAAAAGCCAAATGTAATATGATAATCTAGCTGAGTGCCCCAGAATAGCGACAACAGCAGCAATGGCAACACACACACACACACACACCCGCGCACACACACACACAGTCATTGTCATTGTTGTGGTCTAGCGCAGTCAGTGACCCGCCATAAGAAGAAAATCCGCCGCAACTGCCTTTGGCCCCCCCCTCCCCACAAGCAAAGTATTTGCCAAATGGCCAAGACGGCTTCGAGCCATTTAAAACAATTTCTTTAGATTTTTCTTTTGTATTTTGCGGCTGCTCGCGCTATTTGCTCAAACGCTTATGTACAATTTAACTTGCCTGAATTGCTAAGTGGGCAATAGCCAAAATAGGAAAACCAGCAAAAAGGGCAAAAACGCATACACAAGAGTCGTCTAGATGACTCTATTAACTTGGCCAAGCTATTAAGGCTGACTATGTGTGAATGCGGAGCTGAGAGATACCCTCTAACTACACTAGTCTAGCTATGTGTGAGAGTGGAGCTATAAGAGAAAGAGAGAGAGAGAGTCAAATATGTCCATTAGCTTGGCTTAGCTCTTGTGCATACCTTTATGTGCAAATAATGAGCTAAAAAATACCCTGTAACTACTCTAGTATATTGGGATAATTAGGGATAACTATGGATAACAAGGGATAACTATGGATAACAAGGGATAACTAAGGATAACTATGGATAACTATGGATAACTATGAATAACTATTATATACCCTCTATCTGCTGCCATTGCAGTCTACTGCATGGCCTTGCCTTAAAGCTAATTATGTGTAAATGCTTAGCTGGGTGATACCCTATAACTACTCTTTAACTAAACTGGTACAGCTATGTGTGAGTGGATAACTATAGGATATCCTCTAACTGCAACTATATAAGTGCTTGACAATGAAATACCCTCTAGTTGCAAGCAGATGCTTCTATTAACTTATCCTAGGCTAACTATCTGTGAGGGCTTAGCTATACATACCCTGTAACCTCTATCCTCAGATGACTCCACTAACCTGCATCACGTTTCAAGGTTAGCCGTGATCTACCCTCGATTTACAGCAATGCCCATTGTCTCTGCTTGCCTTGAATAAGTTACAAAAGCTGACAGCTCGCTCTTTGATTTGCTTTCCTCTTGCCTTTATACGTTTTCGGCCGACTGACAAAAAACGTCTCTCGACTCTTGACCAATTCTAAGGTGCGGCCCATTCAGAGAGCAGCGAGCGACACGCACTCAAATGCAGCCTGGCACAATGAACCGCAATCCCATTTGAATTGAGTTCCAGCTGCACTTGGCCCACACTTGAGTCGATGGCGCCGCGTTGGCCCAAGTGCCACTGGCCTTTTATTAGCAAACCTTCAACTGAACTGAACTGAGCTGCTGTTGCTGCAAATTGGCAGTTGGTCTGTTTCGCATTCATAATTTTACAAAGATAAAGCGACATAGACACCTCCTGCCAGACCCTTCTTCACGCCAACTGAGCAGAGCTGCTGCTGCTGCTGCTGCTGCCTGCCTGCGGGGCACAGACCTGATTGCGCTCCCTCTATTCCCCAATTCCTTTCTCTTATTTCTCTCTCTCTCTCTCTCACTCTCTCTGTATCCCTTACTCTCTATAACATTATATGTATACATATTGTGTATATTTATGAATATTTACGATTATCGCCATCGCATGCAACAAGCTGCAAACGCTTGACCTTAACGACTCATGGTCAATGTCATTGGAGTAGTTGGCATATTACAAATGTTTTATATGCATATCAACTATAACTATACTTGTTTTTATGCTTCTACTCAGCTGATGCTACTTTTTATGAGCATATTTTAAATGAAAAAGCCTATTAATATTATTATATATTTTTTCCAGCAATTTAAACATGGTAAATTTATGCATTTCAAATATTTCATTATTTTTAACAGGCGATTTCTAACTTTTTGGGTAAAAAAAAATTGTAATTTTGTATATTAATATTTGTTGATATTTTATATTGAATTTATTTATATTTTTAGTTTTATAGGAACATAAAATGTTTCACGATTTTTTTAATACAAAAGATTTATTAATAAATAATAATAAAAAATCATTAATTTGTGTGGGTGTTATTTTTTCATTTTAATAAGTTTCATAAAATTTTGTGTTTTTTTTTTCTTTTAGTTTCTGTTATAAAATAAAAAAGGTGACTTCAAAAAAATTTTTCAATCGTTTTAATGTTTATGATATAATAAAACAATTTGTACTCCTTTTTAATTTTAAAATTTTTACATATTTTTTTTTTCAATCAATCTTTACTATTATATACAATATTTCATAAATTTATTTTAAGACTTTCAATCAGCTGTCTACAGTCCATGTCTCCTTTTTATTTTATATTTTTCCAGTTTTGTATATTATACAAAATATTTATTTTAACAATTTATATATATATTGACAAACTTTTCAATTATTTATTTCATGTATAAGCAAACTACTTGCTCTGACATTTCTTGCATTTTTGCCCCCAACTTACGCACTCATTTACTAAAAAACTGTGCAACAATTAATTAAGATTTATATATATTTAATCTAACTTGTTGGAATTGCACACAATTCACACTTTTTTCACTCGCTTTTTGCGCTTGCAGCAGAAAAACTCAAAGTTTTTGCAGCACGCGCTCAAAAGTAGGCAACGAAAATTGTTGTTGCTTGAGCGTCTGCAACCACTTGATGTCATAAACCATTTGCCTTAGTTTTTAAGTTGGCAACAATTGAAGTGCTGTCAACAGCAACTTGTGTGTGTGTGTGTGTGTGTGTGTGTGTGTGTGTGTGTGTGTGTGTGTGTGGGTGTGTGCTGCAAAAGTGCCATTTGAAAGTTGAGCACTTCTATGTGATATGAATTTATGTTTGTATTTATGCCTGTGTGTGTGTGTGTGTGTATGTGTTCGTGTATATTTGCATAGGGTTCCGTTAGGCACTGACAAATGCCAAATTAAAAACGCATTTTAGCTAGCGATTGCACGCATTAAAAATGCCATTACATGGATTTCCGTTTCCGGTCACAGATTTTAACGGTTCGTCAGTGTCGCGTTGCCATTGTTGCCAGTTGTTGGCCAACGCAGCGACAATGTAAACAATAAATGATAATCGCACTAGCGCAGAGACACACACATATAGTGACACTAACACACGCACACACACACACACATACACACACACACGCGCGCGCACACATAGAGAGATGAGGACACGTTCGCACATTTTGATATTTATGTATTCCGTTTACATGCAGCAGACAA
The DNA here is from genome assembly GCF_018153725.1 of Drosophila mojavensis. NCBI lineage: Eukaryota > Metazoa > Arthropoda > Insecta > Diptera > Drosophilidae > Drosophila > Drosophila mojavensis. The sequence goes on along the minus strand of NW_025318667.1, from coordinate 24,205,485 downwards.
GTGCTTTGTGTGTTATTTCTTGTTCCAGTGTGCATGTGTGTGTGTGTGAGTATGTGTGTGTGTGTCTCTGTCGGGAGCAATGCAATAACAACATCAACAGCAACAGCAACAGCAACATGTTTATTGTGTGTCGAGTCAGTGATTTAGTGGCCTGTGCACCTGATAAGCAGCTTCGCTGATAACAGACGCCATTTTACGCGCCAAACGGAATGCCGGCACACAGACAGAGAAACACACACACACACACACACATATATATACAAACACTGGCACAGAACAAAGGGATATGTCCGCCTAAAATCTGATGAATGTGTTTTACGAGTAGCCCCACATTAAAAATATATAGTATATACTTATACATATCTATCTGTATATATTTTATAATGAAAGCGCAATTCTGTTTAAAAATACTTTTGCCTCCGGTTTTGGGCCACCTTTTTGTCGCTCGGCTGGCTGGTTGGCGACAAACAATATATGGCAAGACAGGCTGAAGTGTAACAACAATCGTGATGACAACAACAACAACAACAATAGCACAGCACGAGAAGAACAAAACAAAAACATCAACAACAACAACAAAAACAAAACAAAGACAAAATAAAATATTTGCGATATTTGCGAGAAACAAACAAACGGAACTGAGAAGAGGCCAAAGGCAAAGCCAAGTTGCAACTGTTGTTTTACGGTTACAATTTTGATTTGAAGCGTATGACAAGCGAATAACGGTAAACTGAACTGAAAGCGTTTAACGGTAAAAGCTTCGCGCGTCGCGTTAACCGAATTTCGTTAGCATGTCAACACGCGCCAAAATGTTGCCAGCGACTGACGGCAAACGACGACGCTGCCAACTGATGAACACCAACGACAACGACGACGACGACGACGACGACGGCGACAGCGCGAGCACCCACGTCCCTACGTTGCTCGACAAACAGCGACGGCAGCGGCCAACGGGGGCCCGTTCATTCATTGAGAAAAGCAACGAAGCAGCAGCAGCAGCAGCAGCAGCAGAGGCAGCAGCAGGAGGAGCAGCAGCAGGAGCAACAACAAAAATCAGATGATTCTCATTGGTGATATTCGCCTCAAGTTTGGGTTTAGTGTGCAGCGCAGCTGACTGATGCTGCGTGCCATGGCAGCGGCTGTAGGCGAAGCTTTCGCAAAGCTTTAAAGCTCCTGCACAAGCAGAGGCAGCGCGTCTGCGCAGCGAGAGAGAGCAGCAGCACATCTGCCGAAAAGCTTGAGACACTTGTTGCATTGCTTTGACTCCTGCTCCACATTCTTGTGCTATAATTAACGGTTAATTATGTTGACTTGAAATTGTAGCTGCTTTAAATTAATAAGATTTGAGATATAAACAGTTAGTTGGCATTGTTGAATAACTGTAGATTAATTAAAGTATTTATGTATATATTGCTCTACTCTCACTCTCACTATCTCCTCCCTCTCTCTCGCTCTCTTTATTTGCCGGCAGCTGTCTGCACAAAGCTCAACTTTGCTCTTTCAGTTAGTTAGCTTTCGCCTGATAGCCCAGTAAACAATATTTTGGCATTCATTTAAAATGTGCTTTTATTCATTGAAAGCGCTTATTCAGATCTTTCAAGTTTGATATAATTATTAAATAAATTAATTTCATAAATTTGTAGTTTATTTCTTATTCTTATTATTGTATCCATAGCACAATTTCCGACTCGTAGTCTCGTAGTATACTCAGCTCAGATAACGGCACAAAGCCACGAGTCATGCTCAGATTTTTTTAGAATCTAGCAAATGTTCAAGCTTAAGCACAGAATTTACGACCACGCCCGATCGAAATCGAGCCAATTAGTAAATGGATTCTTGATATCGATAGATTTCGATAGTCCTCTAGCTGTTTATGTTTATAAAGAATTTTCTAACTAACTAAAAAGCTTTCAATAAAATACGTCAATCGGAAAGCATATTCTCTATTCGACTATGAAATGAGCTGTAGATAAAAATTGTCATATATATTCTAAAAGCTTAAATTTAAATATAGCATATTCAATTTATAGCTAATTTAACAAAATTATTTAGAGATTAGAGATAATACAAAACACTAGCTACAGAGGCCTTCGGCTGGTTAGTCTATAATTTAGTAAATTATTAATTTTAGTTTATTTTTATTATACATTATTACTTATTAAAATATTTTAGTTATCATTAAAAATTCTTTTTTAATTATTAATACAAATATTTATTAATTATTCAAAATGATTAATTTTGCATGTTGATATATGACCTGATATCTTGCAGAGAAATCTAAATTTGCAAATTATTGAATCTAATTTTTGGTATTAGGTACTTATACTTAATGAGATATTAGCTAATATTACTATCCAACTTATTCAACTTAATATGAAAAATCTCGAAATTTGTTAACCAACAAATGCTCAAGTTTCAGCTTCAAGTTGTGAATTTTGCATAAATTAAGCATCGCCAACTACTAACAGCTGTGTGTATTTTGTGTGTGTGTGTGTGCACATGTATGCATGTGTGTGTGTTTGTGTACACGTGTCTTTGTGTGTGCTTGTGCTTCAATTAGAATTGCATTTTAATCACTTGTCAAACTAATGAAAAGACGCCTTAAATGATTTGCTAGTCCCAGCAGCAAACTCTGATATAACTCATACGCCCCCCAGGCCCATTGGGCATTTGGCCTGGCCTGGCCTGGCCTGGCCTGAGTTGGCTTGATCTGGTTTTGCCACAATTTGAAGCACTTAATATATATACAAATTGTTATTGAATGTCGCAGGCGATTCCTGCTGCAATCTGCATTGAAGCCGGCCAGGAGTCAATGTCAGAGCTGGTGCATAAATTGTTTGCTTGCCGCAACGGGCTAAGTGGTTGTTAATTACAGTTAGCCCAAGGCAGACTCACCTCAATCGTTATGTGATGGCTGCGTGAACGAAAGTTGTCATCGTTGCTGCGCAGATTCTTCGAATCAATTTGCACATTCGTCTGCATTGTGTCGGCTGCGTTTCAAGCTGCAAGTAAACAGATCGTTAGTCAAGATGCTGAGCGGCGGAGAGGGGGAGGGGGAGAGGGGGAGAAAGAGGAAGCTAGACATGTGGTAGCTATAAAAAACTATAATTTTTTTATGAGAATCCATGAAATGGCGAACGACATAAGCGAAATATTCGCATGTCGTGCCATCAAGTGCAGCCGAACGTTGATTGGAGCATAGCGCTCAATGGTGCGTGACCTTGATAACTGGGCCGAGCAGCCCGGCGAGCCCAAATGCTGTCATAAATATAAGCAGGGGCACAACAGGACGTACAGCGCATATGGAACCGCAAGGCTTTCAGCCCACTCTGGCTGACTTGGCCTGGCTTGGCTGGCCTTTGCCAACTTAAGCCAACTCCAGCCAAAGTCAGAGTCAGAGTGCCAGAGCAGGCCAACTGGCCAAGTAAATGATGCTTAAGCAACAACAACAACAACAACAACGAAAGGCAAATTAAATTGCGCCAAGCGAGTGTGCTCGACTGTTGCCACACTCTGCAATTGCCCAACAATGAGAAGTGCAGAGAAAGGCTATGAATACTGAAACCGAGAGATAGAGAATTGAGAGCCTTAAAATTATTTTAAAAATCAGGGTATAATAAATGCAAAAATCCATATCGAATTTATTTATGTTTATTTTGAAATAAATCACAATTTGATCAAGCCAAGCTCCAACTGAATTAATATTGCATTTGAATTTATTGTGGCAGCAAAAAATATGCCATCGAAAATATAATCGAAAAATTGTAGAGCTCGCACGCATAGAAAGAATTTTGATTAGAAAACGGAATTTGTTATGAAACTGAATTCTTAATTTTCTTTCAATTAGGATTTATATGAAATATATTTCTTTTTCATTTTTGTCGCTTCGGCGCATATACAGCCGCCAGCTTGATACCCTGTAAAAGAAAAAAAAAAAAAGAAAATGAAATAAGTAAAGCTAGAAATATGAAGATAACGAAATATAAAAGGAAACGCCAAATTATGTGAGAAATTTACTGCTGCTGTCGTGGCATATAAAAAATATTAAGTATGCTTATGTGTGTACCTATGTGTATACAATATGTATGTGTGTGTGTGCTGCGCGCTGGGTGTAGAAGCTCTAATGAATGTCCTTTGGCACTTTGCGAGCAACTTTTTGCTTATCAAACTGCGCTGCTGATAATATGAAGCAATACAAAGAGACAGGCAAACAGCGAAAGAGCGAAAGAGAGAGCGGATGAGTAAGAGACAGAGTTAAATTAACATCCATTAAGTTGTTGTGATTGACAATAATCGCGGCCAGCAACTGCAGCTGGAACTTGCACTCGATTGCGTTTGTTTACATCGCGTGGGAGCTGCAGTCGCAGTCGCAGTCGCAGTCGTAGTCGTAGTCGTAGTCGCAATTTCACTTACATTTCACTCGCTGCCCCACTGCGCGTCCCTTGGCGGCCGCATGGCAACAAATTTCAAATTTAATTTGCGCCTCTTTATTTATTCAGAAGCAACGTCGAGCTGGGCAAACTAGGGCGGCACAGCTCGCGGCTATGGACATGCCTAACGGGCAGGCGGGCGGGCGGACAGGTGGCCAGACGGACTGCCATTCCGGGCGTGTTCTGCGGCAATTGCATTCTATTGCAAGTGCCGCACGGCATCCGTCATTCCACTTCAGCGGCAAGTGACAGCCGCCTGTAGTGTCCTTTGGCAACTCGCTGGCAGCTCAATTTAACTTCAGTCCCACAGCGCTCTCGAGTGCTCTCGCCATGCTCGCCACTCTCTGCACTCTTCACTCTCTCCTGCTGCACGCCCAACCAGATCGCCAGCGACTAGAATTCACATCCGGCACGGCTCGTGTCGGTCAGGCTGGCCGCAACTTCGCGTCGAACTGCACATGACAGTCTGACGAGACTGACGAGCGCGCAACTGAGATGCAAACAACGGAGTCTGCCCGACTGCGACTTTTCCTATCTGGCTTATTAACTCTCTCAGAGAAGTGGAATGTGCGCGCGAATATAGGCAACAGTTTTGAATAATCATTTATCAATCATCGATTTATTATTGTGATTTATTTAATGTTCTAATATTCTATTGGAATTGTAAATAAAGGCAAAGAATTTCCATTGCTTATGAATGGAATGTGTTGAACGTCAAGAGAGTAAACACTCAAATAAGTCTTTGCTCACACTCTAAGAAGAAACTCAGAGAGCAGCCGATTGCAACGGTTCCTGAACGAGCTCTCTCGTGATCGGCTTTCTGGTCGTTCGCTGACCGTTTGGTTGAGTGAAATGAAGCAGTCTTTTATACCTGTATTAGTATGTAGGCGAGAGCTTAGCTCGCTAAACATATCAATAGCGTACGTGAGTTGAGTGTGTTAAATGTGTATGTGAGTGTGAATGTGAAGTGCGTTTGCATTGAGTGTCTTTGCTTTATTATTGAGCGAGCGTCAATCGTATCTCTCTCTGAACGATGTTCGTTTAACGAGCATCATACGAATAGTTCAACTCAAGGCGCTCATCAGAAAACAGAAAAACGAAAAGAAACGAAGACTCTTGTTCAGAGCGTGAGCGTGTGAGCATGACTCCTATTGGTTGATCTAGCGAACAGAGTTAAATAATGAAACGGTTTTTTAAGGTAGTACATTTTTTTCTATACTTCGATGATCGAATAGAATTCATATGCATATACATACGCTACATGCATACGAATTTGAGGCTTTATTTTATTTATATTATTTAATTAGGCTTAGCAAGCAGCAAAGGGCACTATCAAATCCCTTTCGAAGAATACCCCATTAGCCTTACTCTCTCTCTCTCTCTCTCTCTTACTCTCAGACATCGTTCGCTAAGCAGTACTTGTTGGTTCATCTCTTCGCCTTTTAGAACCTCTGCTATGTAGTTTAATTCTTCTGAGAATTACATATACTTTTGTTCTATGAATATAAATCAATTGCAAACAACTAAACGAAACCAAATCTATTATCATTAACTGTTTCTGAGAGTCACCAAAACAAATTAAGGCTAATTGAGCTCGTGGCTCATTTCCTTCTAAAATATCACATTTTCAGAAATATCAGAGAATTTAAGTACATATATGACAATGGAGAGCCTTTCATATGCATATTACCGTGTACAACATATATTTTCAGTGCACCAACTGAACGCCGTGGTGGGGCATGCACCACGGACGCTTTCCGGTCGTTTTGTCAATCAATGGACAATTGTTTGCCCCATTGCCAAACAGACAAAGAGAAAAGGACAGAGATTGGAAGAGAGGAAGAGAGAGGGGGTACAAAATGAGAGAACCATAACCGATTGCATTTTTGAGCGTGCCCTGCGGCCAGTTAGCTCTCTGTGGCTGCGTTTGCATAAGTAATTAGTTCATTTGAATGAATGAATGCAGCACCGCTGATCCGCCGACCCGCCACCCGCTACCCGACCACTTTTGAGTCGCTTTATAGGGTATACAGAGTGTCACTCTTTCTCTTTGCAAATTTCTACGGTTTTCGTTTGAGTTGTGCTGTTTTTTTCCCCTTTCCTTTTGCTTGCGCCTCAAGTTCTGTTAACAATATATCCCAATGGATATGCGATGGGCGTGGCAGTCTAGTAAACTAAAGTCTTCGGTTTGCGGTTTTGCCTTTGATTTGCCAGCGAGTCGCAAACCGAGCAAGAAACCCCAAGCTCCTTCCCAATTTCCGTTGTCATTCAAGCCAAGTGTCTATTATTCTCAGCATTTGCATATAGATGTGTGTGTGTGTGCGTGTGCGTATGTGCGTGTGTGTGTGTGTGGGTGTGGAGCATGCATAGGGGGCTCATGTTGGGAATTGTTGATGAACAACAATTGCCAAACAGTCACCGAGCCGGCAACAAGAGATTCCGAATAATCATTTAAAATGTTTTCATTGCCCTCGCTGCGTCTCTTTTATTCTCGCATTACAACAAATAAAAACATTTATTCATCAATATTTCGTATTTCGCATTAAGTGAAACTAGCTTTCAGCTCACACTCTCCCTCCCCCTCTTCCCTCTGTCGAGTGGCTTATGAGCAGCCCGATAAGCTGTTGGCCTGTGTGTGGAGGCAATTCTATTCCGGTGTGAATACCAAGGCTCGGGAGGTGCTCATAAGCAGATTCCCTAAATGTTTACCAATCAGACGTGATTGGGAATGGAAATGAGCGAATGCCTCTGCTGATTGATAGTGCTCTCAACTTCTGTTGGTGATTGCCACTTATTCCTCCCCCCTCCTCTCTCTCTCTCTCTCTCTCTCTCGCCTTTGCTTTCTTTTCTCTATTTCTGCATATATTGCTTTTTCCCTGTCTCGCACTCTTCTTCATTCTAGCTCTCTCAATCTATCATGCATCACCTTTCTCATTTTCAATTCTTGTTTCTTTCTCTCAACCTATCTTTCTCTCCTTTTTTTCCACACTTTATCTCGCTCTTTCTCCACACTTTTGCCTTTCTTTCTCAAGCCATCAGTCTCGCATTCACTCTCTATCTCTTTCTCCCTCTCGATCTGCCCTTAACTATTTCTCAAACTCTCACAATGTCTTCACCTCTCTTTGTCTATCATTCTTTCCCTTTTGTGTTTCTCCATGTATATATCTATTATTTGTACTCTGAATGTCTCTACCTCTAACCTCTCTCTATGTCTCTCTCTCTATGCCTCTCTATGTCTCTCTCTCTCTCTATGTCTCTCTCTATGTCTCTCTCTCTCTATGTCTCTCTCTCTATGTCTCTCTCTCTATGTCTCTCTCACTCTCATTCTATCTCACTCTCTCAGTCTAATGCTCTGCCTCTGTCTCAGGCTCTTTCTCTTGATATGTTTCCCTCTTTATATTTATCCAACTTTCTGTATCTAACTCTTCCTATTTCTTTCTTCCTCTCTCACTTTCTCCATCACCTCTCTGTCTCTCGCTCTCTCATAATCACCTTCTCTTCCTCTCTCTTTTTCGCTTTTCTATACTTGCCTCTCTCTGTCTCTCTCTCTCTCTCTCTCTATCTCTTTATCTCCATTACTTTTCACTTATTCGCCAAGCTATGAGCATAATTTGAATGCATTTATTATTCAGCTCGACTGCAGTAGGTGAGGGCATCATCCAGCCGGGTCACACCATCCAGCTGAAAACATTCGTCATTTCCCCACAGACTCTGAAGTCAGATTTTGACAGAGAGCACGGCAGGAGTCGGCGTTGGCATGTGTCAATGCTGTGAACCACATTAACACCACCAAACGCAATGGTTTCTCCTGCTGCCTATTTTGTGACTGATTTGGTTTCACTCTGCCCCGCTTCCCTATGACAGACGTTCGCCTAGTGTTTTCTCTCGCCTTCATTGTCTGCAGCGACAAATACAAAATATCTGGAATAAGGCTGCTGCTCCTGCTGCTCCTGCTGCTGCTGCTGTTGCTTCTTTTCCTGCTGCTGTTGCTGTTGCTGCTATTGGTCTTGCTTATGAGCAGACATATCACACACAGACACAAAGAGCAGAGAGAGAGAGAGAGAGAGAGTGAGAGGAGGCGAGACTGAGGGACAGAGTTATCATTGTCAGCGAGAAATGACTTTGTATTTCATTATTTATATTTATTTGTTATTATTGTTGCTGTTGTTGTTGCTCTTGTTGCTGTTGTTGTTGTTGCTATAATAAAGAAGCGCTGCAGCGCAACGGAAATCTTAGCATACTTAAGTGGGCGCCAGCCAAGGCTATGCGCTTAGGCAGCTGTGCTAGTGTCTGGGCAGCGGGACGAAGAGCAATCGAGCAGCAATGTGCATCATGTGCAACATCGACTGTCGCTGCCGCTGCTGCTGCTGTTGCTGCCGCAAACGCTGAGATGAACGAAACGCTGCCAAGTTTTGCTGTGCTGCGCTCGACTAGCTGGCAACTTGGCATAGACAATGCCATTTGTGCTCAAGTGTTGTCACAACAACAACTGCAACAACAACAACAATAACTGCAACGCGCTGTATTTCCGGCTTGGCAGCCACAACGCGCGCTAGCACAAATAAATGAAATGAAATAAATACGAGTTAAAGCGCAGAAGGGAAAGCAAATCTTAGCTGGAAGGGGGCGCCAGCGGCATGTCCTTCAGGATACAACACGATTCATGCAACTTGCAGCAAACTCAACTGCTGCTGCTGCTTGACAAATGGAGCGGATTCTTGGAGGTGCCAACAAGATTTACACGAAATCAAGCACCAAAACAAACTGCAGCACAGCAGTTCAATACAGCTCAGCGAAATGTGTTAATCAGCTTCCATCCGTCAGCTCGGGGCGTTGTTGCGAGTTAAGGATAATAAATGGCTATCAAAACCCGAAAAGTTCGACCAGCATAGCTGCAGCTCAATTCACGAGCTAAAAGCTAAAGTTCATTGAAACATATTTCTCTACTTTCTTTTTAATACCCTGTGTTCAACACCCTGTACACCCCATATGGCATATTCTGGTAGTTCATGTAGTTGCTCTATTGCAACATTTCTTGTAGAATCATGAATCTCTATCATCTCAATCTATATGTATGTATGTATATACATATATAAATTATGAATTATAAATTTGCATAATTATAATATCTATAGAAACCCAGATCATAGACATTTCGAATTCCTTTTCATTTGAATACCTAACTGGTTGGTACTGGAATGTCTGACTGATAGAGCATGTAATAGGAATTTCTTATTTACAATAGTAATAATATTAAATAAATAATAATATTAAAATAAAATAAGAAAATTTTAAATTTTATTATATACATATGTAGCTGCCCTAGCTGTCTTTTTCATGGAAACTCTTTTTTTTCAGTTATCTGGCATTCTAGATGACTAAGTCATTCTAGTATTCCAGATGACTAAGTCGTTCTAGTAATAAATTCGACTTAAGTCGAAAGCTGACTTATTGAAGATAATTTATTTGATCCATATATCATATCTACATATTTAAGAGTGAAAACGTTTACTATGTAATATACATATACAGCTGGTATATACGTAAACTACAACCCATATCAAACCCTATCATACCTTAATATATCTGCTTTACCTGACAAGAAGTGCTCTAATAGCTAACTTAACGAGCTCGACATATACGATATTCACTTTGCTCCCCATTGATATCATCGATTCTCGATTATCCAAAGGGTATTTAAAGTCTGCCATTGTGTGGGCTGTCATTGATTTGGCCGTTGTGTTAGTTGTTTCGCTTTCAATTTGCGTGCGTTGCGAGCAAAGTCAACAATGTGCGAAAAATAATTGAAATCGCAACAGTGGCAGACGCCAAAAGGTAAGCGCCAGTTGCCAGTTGCCAGTTGCCATCTCAGCGCCCTTAGTCATGTTTACTTGCCGTAAGTATGCGACTCGCTTGGGGTATGCACGCGGCATTAGTAGAGGGCAACTCCTACATCACGAGTTATCATGATGTATAATAAAATTGAGTATACAAGTATAAATCATAGAATCGTAAGTCTTATACACATAACTGTCATACATTTACGATATACGATTTACGAAGTACGATATACGTAATGTAACATTTGTATCATTTATAACGTATGAAAATATTCAATATATTCGATATACGATATGTGATATATGGTATACGATATATAATATATTCCATATGATCAACAGTGTATGATATATTATACGCATATTATATAATAAACGATATATAAGATGCAATATATAATACACGATGCGATAGCCAATATGAGAAATGTACTATACGATATATGATAACATACTAAACACAATATATATAAATTCGGAAAAAATGATATGCATTTTACACTAAATGAAATTCGACAGACGAGATACGCTTGACATACGATATTCGAAATAAATAACCAAATTAACCGAATGATACACGGTATAAAACATGCAATGCGCAAAATATATGTGAAATACAATATACCGTATATGGTATGCGATATTCAAAATGTGTAATACGATATGAGATACGGTAAACATAATATACATGAAATATACGATGTACCATACATATACGATATTCGAAATGCATTATACCATTTATGATGCATCCATGAATTTACGATATATTGTTACACAATACACCGGAAATACGATATAATATAAGATATTCGAAATATATTATAGAATTCATGATGCATCGGTAAATTTACGATATACTGCATATGCTATACGATATAGAGACCGCCTGAACCACCTGTGTAATTGCCTACTCAAAGCAACTGCCAATGGCAAGACAATATTTTCAGCCCGTTTTACAGCAAGCGGCGCATATGAGAAATGCCAACAGCCTCGCTTTGTTATTGCTTTTGTATTTTCTGTATTTTTTCTTTTCTGTATTTGCTTTTGTTTTTGTTGTTTCTTCAGTTTTTTTTTTTTTTACAATTTCCCTTACTATCATTTTTGTTCGCTTTTTTCTTTTTTTTTTTTTTTTTTGGGCTACTGCGAAAGAGTTTGCAGCTGCCTTTTCCATTCGTATTTAAACTGTACCCCCTTCCTACCTTCCCCCCCTGCGGCCACGCCCACGGCAGCTACTCATTGCGGTCAGCCTTAATTTGCGCATCTCATTAGCATCGGGGCCGGGTCGGCAACCTTTGGGGGTCCAGAATTTTGCATAATATTTGACCCGACAATTGCAGAGCCTTGAATTTTGTATTTTATATTTTGTATTCGGTATTTTTCATCTGGACTTGACGCCCACTCGGATGAAGCTGCATGCCAAGCACCGTCTTTAAATATTTTCAATTTATGTATGGGTGTGCGAATGTGAATTTCTTTCCGGAATTTGAAAATATGAATTATTAAATGGCATGGCTATGGGGATTACTAAGCCAAGGCTTAGTCGAAATTCATTTGAGGGTATTTTTGATTAGATTAACCTAAATGACTTAACAATTAACTTGAGTTTAGTAGCTGCGAGCTGAAAAGTTAATTTTCATTGAAATAAAATAATAAATTAATTACAATTTAAATTTGAAATGCTGTATTTATTTAAGGCTCAGATCAGCTCAGACTGGAACAGTACTATATTCTACTATATTCTCTTTAATCTTTTAACAATTTAAAGAGTTTATTTTGATATCTCATACTCATACTCATTCGCGAAAGTGAAATGAGCATATAGGTTTTGCGCAATATTCGTACGTCTGTCCATCTGTCTGGAGACATGAAATTTGAAACATACTCCTCTCGATATGGGCATGGCAAAATGCATTTCCCGGTATTTCAGAAACCAAGCTAATTGAAATACCAGAAAATTGAAATTTCGAATATATCAGAATAAGCTATGGCAGATATATCTACGTCTATTTGGGGTATGACAAGTCGGAAAATGGATGTGACAGTGTTTGGGTCCTGAATGAGTATTCTACAGTCGTTAATGCCCGACTGCAAAGTTCTAGCTGTCTTTCTCTCTCTCTCTCTCTCTCTCTCTCTCTCTCTCTCTCTCTCTCTTTCTTTGATTATGCAGAAACAATCTAATCTACTCATGTCAAATAGGATAAGCCCAAGACATAAAATCAAATGTTTTGAATTACTTTAGCCAACTGCTGGGCTGTGGATGGCCTCGTAAAAAGCATATTAACACATTCATCTTGGCTTGCATGTATGTATATACATACATATATATATGTGTGTGTGTGTGTGTGTGTGTGTTGGGAAAATATCGTAGCGAAACTTTTGCCCACAAAGGTTATTCAAAAATCTGTCGCTCATGAAATTGTTTGACATGCGACACACGCAAGAAGATGATGAAAAAAATGAAGCCCCGAAATAAAAACTTTTTTAATGGAACGCGCACGCTTGAGGTGAGCGCCTCGATTGGGTTGGGGTGGGGGCGTGGTCGGGTAGGAGGGTGTGCTACGTGGTGGGTAAACAAATTGTGATCTGGTGACGACAGAGGCGGAGAGGCATAAGGTCGAGCAGTTACCCAATCCAATTGAGTTGAGTAGGGCAGTGTCTATCCCACTCCCAATCTCTCCCTCTCTCTCTTCCACTCTCCCTCTCCTCCCAGTTTCTCTCTCTCTCTCTCTCTCTCTCTCTCTCTCTCTCTCTCTCTCTCTGTGTATGTCTATTGCCCACTCACTTCATAGAGTCTATGTTAATTTCATTGCAGTTTTCACATTTACAGCATGTGCATGTGTGTGTGTGTGTGTGTGGGTGTGTACATGCGTGTGTGTGTGTGCGAAAACTTCTGCTCTTGCTGCAGTTGTTTGCATTGCCATTGAAGTAAATATGAACGAGCCCAAAAATTGCACTTGCTACAACACTGAGACACATTTCATATGCCTAGCTACGCACACACACACACACACACACACCTACTTACTCACACCAGCTCATCTCTTTCAAAGCACTCAGCTTGATTCCATTTGGCGGCAGCCAACTGTCGCAATTGTCTCAACTGTTGCACTCTGCCACCAGGCAGCCGCCTTCTGCCCCCTGTCCCCTGTCCCCTGCCTCGTGCCCCCAAGCCATTTGCCACTTGCCAGTTGGCACTGCTGACAGCTCGGCACTGTGCAACATGCTGATTGTTTGGGCCAATCTGCAAAATATGCAAATGCCACTGCCACAATTTCGATTTCGATTTCGATTTCGACTCGACAGCTGCAGCACTCTGGCGCCCAGTTCCTAATTCTGTGGCATTGCACTGGCCACGTGCACGTCCTCGTCCTCATGCTGGTCCACGTCCACGTCATTCCACATGCAGCCACACAATGCATGTTAAGCAATCATTATTTATAGCCCAAATCCGTTGGCAGCCACAAAACTCCGTTCGAAATATGAATAAATAAATCAGATGCTCAAATCAAATATCGAATCATAGATATCGCCTTCGATACAAACACTCATTGGAGTTGTATTCCTCTATTGTTTTTTTTTTTTTTTTTTTTTTTTGAATACCCTAAAAACATTGGCAATGCTAATCCAAGGTATCTTGGCTTTATCACAATGTATGTAACAGGCAGCAGGAGGCGTGGCATACCCAACCATACATGTCTCATGTCTCAATTGGCACTACGAGCTCAGATAATCTAGCCCTCGCTGTCTGTACGTCTGTGTAAAGGCTGGGATCTTCTAAACCATAACATCTAGGGACTTGAGAGCCTTTTAAATGCATTTGACTGCATACCAAGCTTCAGCTCTACTTTTTTTTCGATAATACATCTCATTTCCTTATTATCGATAATAATCGATCATTTGAGTTTATTGTTTAAGCATAACCATACCACCAGAATATGCGATTTCAAATATACTTTCCAAGTTTACATTATATTTATTTATGTAAAAATTTGGGATATTTCGAAATGTTATTTTGGATACCTCCAGCTTATAACATATATTTGTAAAACTTTATTTCGAATACTAGAAACTTGTGCCTTGTCAAGTACAGACGAAAGAATGTCGTGATTGCGCTCTGAAAAAATCTTAAAAGATGTTTAGAGCATTAGAAAAGTAGAAGAAAAGCTATTCAATATTTATGTTCCCATTGTGTTCACAGCCAAAGAGCAGCCCCGGTAAGCAGAGCGCTTTCTTATGTGTGTGTGTGTGTATAACTGTTTATTTGTCAAATATGTGAAGAACAAAGCGTTGATGGTTAAAATGCCAACTCTTTGGCTGGGTCAGGCCAGGTTCTAGTCGAGCACTCCCGCCGTTCTGTTCCCCCTTTTTTTTTTTTTTTTTATTTTTATTGTTTGCTTCATTTCTGCAGTGGGAGCATTCGATGCTCTTTTAAAATGTACGCAATAATTTATGCCTTAATGGAATTGTTTTGGTAGCATTTGCATAATTGAAGAATCGAAATGGTTGGAACCATCAAAGTTCAACCAGCGAAATGGCCATAATTGGCTCAGCGACAACATTTTCCTTAACTTTATTTTTATTTCTTCTATTTGTCTTTCTCTCTCACTCCAACTCTCTCCCTATCTCTCTCTATCTATCTATCTATCTGTCTCTATGCTGTCTCGCTTGCATGCATGAACAATTGAAAGTCACATAAATCTACACACACACACAAGCATACACACATACATACACACTCTTATATATATATATATATATATATATTGTCGAATGCAAAAGTTTATTTAAATATTATGGCGAAACGCACACAAAATGCAAATCCGAAACCGAAAATTTAATTCCGCATGACAATTATTTGACCAAACTGTCTAGAATGCGAGTCGAAATGGCAAAATAGACGAGTATATAGTATACATATACATATATAGTATATATAGAATATATAACTGCATGTGGATCCCAACTCTATCTGCTGCTGGCCCTGGCTAGTAATTTAGTAGTTTAGTTTATGCTGCGTGAAGTCAGGCGTCTGTCTGACAAACGCATTCAAAGCGATTTCCATTTGATCCAAGGCAAAACTTTCCCGAGATGCAGCTCAGCTCTGTTGGTAATAATAGCATCGAGATTGGCCTTAAGGGCAAATCAAATTGGTAACTAGTCGTAGACAAGTTTATTTAAGACTTGTTTTATAACGAACTTCATACGGAGGAAAAGTAATCCATGGACTTTTTTATGGATCTGGATGCAGTTGTGGATGTCGTCCATTCCAAATAGAATATCCGCACAAACCTTGAAAGACTTTAAGAGAGTTATTCATCGTTCTATATCAGAATAAGTATAGCAATTTTGGGTGGACATATTTTCAGAGTCTTTCGAAATATTTGACAAGCATTGCAATTGCATTCTGGCTAAAAATATTTGGGATATTTTCATGATTATGGCATGGCATCAGCATTGCAGACAAAAAGATCCATATGGGAAAGCCCATATCATAGCTCATACGGATTTCTCCGTCTGCACTGCTGTTGGAATTATCTTGAAGGAGACTATGACCAAGTGGATTTACGATCGTTCATAGCATACAAGGCGATGTCATACGGTTACGAATAGGTAAGCCTGATAAAGCTTATCAATTTCTTCAATTTCAGCTATTTATGTACTTAAATCACTGTTGATTGAGAGACAGATCCACAGCTCGAACACTATGCAGAGATAACTACAGTCGAGTCTCGATAATTTGTACCCGCGCTTAATAGAAAGAAATTCTATTCCCTTGATTTAAAATCGTTTTTGATAATTCTCGATTGATTGAATTTCTGTGTAAATCAGGGATCGGATAACGATTATATCTTTTATAGCAAAAAATTAAAAAATAAGTATTATTTTTTGAGTAATTTAAATAATTAATTTAATTAATTATTAAAATTAATTTTTACGATCGAAATAAATAAAAAAAAAAAAAAAGAGTTTTGCTTTGATTTTTATATAAAAATTGATCTGTAATAATTATTTTTTTATTTTTATCAAATTAATTATTTATAATAATTAAAAATAATTTTTTTACAAAAAATTGCAAATAAAAGTTAATCCTTTTTTTTAATTTGGCGTAAAAAAATAACTTATGTGTGTTTTCCCCTCTCTTCTTGGAGCTTCTTTTGAGCCCCTGGTGTAAATCGATAGAAAAAAAATTGATTACCTTTACATTTTGAATTATCGGAACTCGCCTTTAACACATGTTGTATACAGAGATCAGTGAAATATAGGTCAGAATGGCTCAGTAATTAAATAAACCAAACAACATTGATTGATATTCCAAATACAAATTAAAAAAAATAAAAGAAAAGAAATCAAAAATCTCGCCAAATATTCTAAAATGCCTCAACTGAATTTATTATTTCATTTTTATTTTTTTGAAATGCCTTAATTTTCACTTTTATGTATTCTTTATAAGCTGACTTTATTAACTTATTTTAACTTACAGCACATCAAAAACCTTTAGCAGAAATTACAGATTGAAGCTTAATTCCAATAATTTGACTATCCTATAAAAGAGTTATCTACAGATTCCTTCAATTTGATGCTCATTGCTGCCTGCTCGAGTCAACTTGATGTGAGCTGTGTGTGATGTGAGCTCTTAGTCAATTTGGCTTAAACAACTGGGCCACTTAAATATTTAACGTATTTAACATAAATAATGCGGCATGCAGCTTAACGTGTATTTCGCATCAAAAGCTCATTAAAATTTCAGCGCTCAATAATGAAAATAAAATGGATCCTGAAGTGTAAGAGATGAGAAAAGGTGTGTGACTGAGAGAGAGAGAGAGAGAGAGAGAGAGAGTTAGAGTAAAACAGAATGAGATTTGATGTGAGAGACGACAAAAAAAAAAAAAAAAAAACAGTCAATATATCGCGCGTAATCAATCATTTGCGCTGCAGCCATGGGAGAGTATATATCGGTGTATGTGTGGGTGTGTGTGTGTGTGTGTGTCGCTTAACATTTTTGACTCATTTGTTAAGCGCGTCAGCTACGCTTACAGCAAGAGAGGCGTGGGCATTGTGACTTTTTGACACTTTTGCTGCTGTTGCCATTGATTAAGGCCAAACAAAATGTTTGTTGCCAATTTTGTTACCATTGCTGCCGTCATTGTTGCATAACAAATTATACAAACAAACAAACAAAATGCCAACTGAAGTCAATTGTCAATCGACTGCACATGGAAATCGACGTAACGCCGCGCAAAGATTGTTTAATCGTAATCAATACGCAATAAAATTTAATTTATTGCCAATGGCACTTAACGGACGACAGGATGAGATGGGACGGACAGTCCGGACAGTCCGGACAGCCGGACGGAAGGACAATCATTTATTTATGGCTTTCTGCAATTATTGCGGATAATTAATTGCACCATGTTCACCCATAAACGGCAGCAATAAACAGCACTTCGGGTCTTAAGCGCTAATTGATATATCCGCTTACCATGCCGAAAAGCTAAGAACTTGTACTTGGATTTCAAATTCATTTCTATTCGTTCCGAGTGAAGCTTGCGTGCCATTGCTCCCAACAGGCCAAAAGCTTAACCAGAGCATTGTACATTCTGAACACTTGCCCATTGGGTGTATTCCTCAATAGAACTGCGGATGACTGATACACAGTATTTAGTATTTTTTAGTATATCTCTTATGTCCGTTTGACTATCTGCCCACCAATCTGTCTATCTGTCTGTCCGTCTTTATTTCCGTGTAGCCGTCTGTGTCTCCAGCTGTTGACCCTTCTGTCCGTCCGCCTACTCTCTCTCTCTCTCTCTCTCTCTCTCTCTCTCTCTCTCTCTCTCTCTCTCTCTCTCTCTCTCTCTCTCTCTCTCTCTCTCTCTCTCTCTGTCTGTCTGTATGTCCGGCTATCTCTCAGTATATCCGTCTGTGTATCCAGCTGCCTATCTCTCTGTTTGTCCCTCCATCTGTTGGTCCGCCGGTTCATCCGTCAGTCTGTTTGTCTGTCCGTCTATCTGTATGTCCCTGTGTCTGTCTGTTCGTCTGTCTGTCATTTGTCGCTCTTTCTGTCTTGCCGTCATCTGTCCGTTTGCTTATCCACGTTTCCAATTGTCTGTCCACTTACCTCAACCTATCTTTCTGTTTGACTGTTTGTCTGTCTCTCCATAGGTCCTTCATCAGTCCGCCAATCTCCCTGTCTGTCCATCCGTCAGTCTTTTTGCCAGTTTGACTGTTCTTCCCTCTGTTTGTAAATCTCTCTATCCTTCTTTCTCTGTTCGTCCACCTGGCTGTCCGTTTATCTTTCTGTGTATTCTTCTCGCGCTCCGTGTGACCAACTGTCTGTCCATCCGTCTATCTGACTATCCCTCTCTCTCTCTATCTCTCTCTCGCTCTTTTTTCTGTCTCTCTCTCTATCTATCTAACTCTCTCTCTCTTTCACCCACTCATATTCTCTCTCTATCTCCCTCTCTGTCTCTCTACCTATCTATCTTTCTCTCTCTCTCTGTCTCTCTTTCACCCACTCATATTCTCTCTCTATCTCCCTCTCTGTCTCTCTACCTATCTATCTTTCTCTCTCTCTCTGTCTCTCTTTCACCCACTCATATTCTCTCTCTATCTCCCTCTCTGTCTCTCTACCTATCTATCTTTCTCTCTCTCTCTCTCTCTCTCTACCTCTAAATCTCCCAGTCAGTCAATATTGATCATCGCGTCATCCTTCGATTGCCCTCAAACCAGACAACCACAAAGATATGTATAACAAACCCTGCATAACATAAGAACATAACCTAACAATACTTGATTAAAACTTAACTCTTTTTAAATTGAAGGACCTACATAGGTAAAGGTCCCAGATATGCATATGTATATGTATATGTATATGTATATGTATATGTATATGTCTATCTATAAATATACAATATACAAGTTACTGTTCAGATCTCGATCTCTCGCTTAATGGTCTACTTAATCTGCACAGCATGTCGGACATCAATTTGTGGCTGTCAGACAGGTCGACAAAAACAAAAAAGAAGAAGAAGAAAAAATGTAAAATAAGCCATGAAATCATTGGACGTGAATTGACAATGTAGACAGCTCATTTGCATATTTGATAGCCGAATGGCATTTGGTTACAATGTTTGCTAAATATTTACGAGCTCTCTCGCTCTCTTTCATTCGCCCTCTCTCTTCCTCGCTCCTCGAACTGCTCTCAATCATGAGGGCTCATAAAACGACCTCAAAATGCATTTATGAAAATGTTCTCTAAGTGGATTTACCTTTCAACGAGTTGTATGCAAATTCCGACAACAACAAAAAATAATAACAGCAATTTTTGTATATGAAATAAAATTCAATGTTTTATTGAAATAATAAATGGTCTGCAATAAAAATAGTAAATGAAATGAGCAATTGCTAATCAAACTTTGTTAAATGATTCAATTTCTCTTTTTATGACTCTGAGCTTCTACCACATGAAACCCTTCTTTGTGATTATCATCTGAATAATTTGAGCTTTACTTTCTCCTACATAAACTTGGATTTAAGAGAACTGAAAATTTTGCAAATTCATTTAATATTTGTCTTAATGTCAACTAAGTTCACGTTTCACATTAACTTTCAGATGTCACATCATGAGATTCGTTCCACTTTTGGCCAGAGCCACGACGAGGATAGCAGCAGCCAGGCAAGCCAGTCCGTCCTTGGGCGTAATTATCTACTACGCACACGGACGTACATACGGCTATATCGCACACATACACAAAAACCATGAGCCAACAAAACAACAAAGAAAGCGGCTAGAAAAATCTCCACTACAGATTGCCCAAGAATGTAGATACCCTATGAGAAAAGTTATTAATAATTTATTTTTTACAGAAAAAGTTATTTATATGTATGTCAAAAAATAAGTAAATAAATATATTTATTTTAATATATTACAAAAAACTCAATATATTTTGAAACATAATTCAATTTTGTGCTGAGCTGAGCTACTTGACTTTTAAATTGTTTACAGGGTATACGCAAAAATTCTATGGCGAACGCTTTAGGGCCGACGAGCACTTAGTTAGGCTTAGAGTGTTCCATTGTTTCCAGCGTGTGCGTATGTGTGTGTGTGTCTCTGCATGTGTGTGATTGTGTGTGTGTGCTTTAATCACTTGGAATTTATGTTAGATGGAAAATCACATTCAGTTCAGAAGCTCAAGTTGTTAAAGCTTTAAGCCGTAGCAACAAGACCAACAGCTCGTTTCGACTTCCCGACTGATATCGCCGGCCATTAGCACCTAAACAGAGCCGAGCCGAGTCGAGTCGAGGGAAATGGCAGACAACAATCATAATAGCAGCCACGACAACTAAGAAGATGAAAAAGAACAAGAAGAAGAAGGGGAGGAAACAGCAGCAGGCGGAAGTGCGAAACGAAAGAGTGGAAAACTGTTGTTGTTTTTTAATTGGGATGCAACAGCCAACAAACCATCAACGCAAAGAGGAACCTGCAAAATACGACGAGGAGAAAAGAGAGTGAAAAAACCCAAATACAGCAATACGAAGCCAAAATACCCTTACCGAAAGCCAAGAAAGAAAATCCAAGGAAATGGACAAGCTTCTTCTGAACTTGAATCGATGGACTCCATTCAGAAAAATGTACCTGGAGTATTAAAGATGTTCTTAGAATCACTTCAGTTATTTCATACTTAACTATATGAATATCTTTAATGCTCTGATGAAGATGAAAGAAGACAAAAATATATAATTTGAAAATAAGTAGTCAAACTCTTCTTCTTCAACTTTCATAGGTATTATGTGAGCTTGATGAGTAACAGAATCGATGGACACTATCAGACAATGTATATAAGTACCCAAGAGTATTAGAGCTGTTCATAGAGTTTAGTACAATCGCTTCATGAATATAACACATAGGAAGGCTCTAGTCGGAAGTGAACGACTGAAAGATGGGTCTAACTTTGTACATACACAAAAGTCCTGCTGATTATGAAGACATACATACATATGTATATATTTATCGAACCGCTCCAGAGAAGAAAAACTGTTATACCCTATATTGTAATTTTCAATGGGTATAAAGAGTGATAGAAGAAACTGATAAATAGATGACAGGGCAGCAGCTGCAAACAACTTGTTGTTAAAAACGTTGAAGAGTATTATAGATGGAGACCACAAGAGTTAAGCATGGGGCTCATATTACGGAGTCAAACAGTCATTAATGCTTAATGCTTAAGTGCCACGGGCAATCGGGCTCTCAAGCCAAGCAATAAACTTAAAAGCAAGCTTTCGCTATTAGTGGTATGCATATAAAAAAAAAGGAAGTTGATTGCAGTTGGTTTCTACGTTCTATATAGTAAATGTAAAAGAAGTTAAAGATCCGATTGAAAGGCTAAAGACTTAGAGCAACCAAATGTAAACAATTTGAGGGGCTACCGATATGTATACCCTCTATTTATTTATAGCTTGCAAATAAGAGTTGATCGTTTTATCACTTACGCTCTGTTTGCGGGATCTACCGAAAGAAATCATACTCTCTCGCTCACGCTCTGAGCAAGAGACTTCGTTTCTTTTCGTTTTTGTTTTCATGCTGAGCGCCTTGAGTTGAACTCGTCGTGCGATGCTCGTTAAAGGAATAACATTTAGAGAGAGACGATTGACGCTCGCACAAAGAAACTCAATAATTGCTCAAAAGCTCAATGCAAACGCTCTTTACATACACATACACATTCAACACACTCAATTTGCCGAACACATCATTCGCACACATACCAATACACACACAACAGCCTCTTTCCATCATTCCACTCAACCAAACGGTCGGCAAGCAACCAGAGCGAAACAAAACAACAACAAAACGTTTGCTGCGTCGATCGAGAGAGAGCTCATTAAGGAACCGTTGCAATCGGTTGCTCTCTGAGTGTTTTCACATAGTGTGAGTGAAATACACTTCATTGCAGAAATGGGCCAAGCCTCTGTTTGTTTGTCACATAAATTTTATTGGAGAAATTAATATACATACAAGGAATTTTCATTTTAAATAGCTTCTGGTTATATAAATATTTTATTGTAGCTAAATCATGCAACTTTCAAGAATTTTCCCAAAGAAAATCCATTTCATTCCGAACTTCTTCCATTTTCTACTTTTCTACTAGAGCTCACGCTTAAAGCAAACAATTTGCTTATTTGTTTTTGTGATTAGACTTTAAAAACTAAACTTGCTCTATTAATTTAGTAAGTAGATAAACATTGAGCGCTAAGACCAGAAGAGAAAGTAGGAGGAAGATGAAGGAGACGAAGAAGAAGAAGAGGTAAGCAAAAGGACAACCTGAGTTGTTGATAATGATAAACGCAGGAACTAAATTGTGCTGTGCATTGCTGTGGCAACACATCCTGTTGTACTTGACAAACACACATACAAACACATGATACTCTCTCTCTCTCTCTCTCTCTCTCTCTCTCTCTCTTCTCACTCACACACACACACACACCGCTGGCGTTGTCATCATTTGTAGAAAATCCGTTCTGCTGGAGTGCCATAGCCACAACAGCTGCAGCAACGATACGAAGAATATGCGCTTTACACATACACAAGTACATGGTGTACCATTTGAGTGTTTAGTTCTTCTCCTTGCTGTTGTTGTTGTTGTTGCTGTTTGTTGTTGTTGTTGTTGCTCTGACCATTCAATTTAATACGTTTAAGACTGTGCGCTAAACTTTTGCGCTCTCTAACCCGCTCGCTGCCTAGACATATCCATAGACAGCGAGTGGAGAGCTGAGACGTGCTTTGCATTCGTTAGTTTTGGGCGCCAACTAGTTGCTAGCGGAATTATGGAAGATATATATATATATATAGAGAGAGAGAGAGAAAAGGACAGAGATGGAGGGCGAGCGTGGATGATAAATAACAAAAGACGTAAAGGGCGTTCAAGAAGAACAACAGAAAAACTCATTCAGTCGAGAATGGAAGTTAAGTTCAATTGAAGTTAAGTATACGCAGCATTGGACAAGGCCTCAAAATTGAAGGCAACAGCAACAGCTACAACAACAACAACAACAACAACAGCAACAGCAATATTTAATGACAATTGAAGCGTTGCCAAAGAGATAAACCCACATGACATTTGACAAGGGCTTAAGGCAACGCAGATGGTGCTGCTGCTGCTGCTGCTGCTGTTGCTGCTGTTGCCCATTGCTTTAGCTAATGTGTTTTAGGAATGTGGGCGTGGTCACGCTCTAGCTGCTCATATAAGCCAAGATGAATTTTATTGGATACAATTGAGCGGCACCCAAGTTTATTGGCACATCATTTGTGCGCCATAGATGACCAGAGTATCTCGACTTGGATACGTTTAGCACCACAATGTGCCACTCACACACACACACACGCACACATGCACACTCATGGCTACCGAGCAGAAGAGGTCTTTAGCAATAAAAGCATCAGCAACATTGCGTGCCATAAAGTCGCAATCAAGCCATCAGCAATCCGACGACGCAGAGGAAACTATCGCAAGCGGAAACGGAAATGCACACACAAACACACCCATACACGCATCCATACGCACCCACACATATATGTGGACATGTTGCAACATTTGGAGCATGATAAACAAGCAAAGCATTCGCCGAGTTAGGCCCAAAACTGAAACGGAAAGCAAATCAAGCCGCCCGAATAAAAAGACACAAGCAACAAACTTAAGCAGGCATGCTCGACTAGCAGATACTCTGGCGAGATTCAATCTGTATATAATAATATACAATATAAATATATATATATATATATGTTTACATATATGGTATGCACAATACATATATGTATATATGAGAGACTATTGTCTAACCTGTACACCATTACAATCGATAAATCGATTAACAATTATCGAATTATCGAATTTTGTACTTTATTTCGAGCTCTCATCTTTAGATTGCTACACACTTACGTTGCCTGCTCAGACCTCAACTTCAACTTGCATATACCCCAAACAGTGTGTGTCAGTTTCCAGGGTATCATCACATAACGTACAAAGTACAAAAGCAAATGGCAAACCGGATGCGTTCGTCAATGGACAACACTTTTCATTTTTCCTGGTATGCCATAAATTATAATACAAATACCGGTGAGGTGTGCTCGACTAGCAAATACCCCTGAATCGAAAGCAGCAATAAATGCTGCTAAAATAAAGCAAAATCTTTGTTTATATCTATAGAATAAGATTTCTGTAAATATTAACCTTATTTCTTTTTACATTATTACACTCGAAATCAGTTAATAAAATGTTGGTTAATATTATTAAATATTGACTAATTAGCTCTCAGCATTAGGCAATTAATTAAGGAAGCAACACAAAAGTATTTGAAAGTTTTTCTTTGGGAGGGGCGTGGCATTCGCTGCAATCTGAGAAGTTCTAATTGGCTTTTGGGGCTAAAGCAATTGAAAATTCTGGGCAAACGAAGCAGCGGCCGGGGACATCAACGAAAATAATATTTAGAAAAGAAAAATAAAAAGGGGGCAAAAAACAGCAAACAGCGCAAATCTCGAAAGGCTTAGCTAATGACAATTTAAGGATTTTGTGATTTTGTTATTTACATAAATTTACCCTAAAACGCGGCCGTGAATAGCAAATGCTTTCAGCGCAGTCGACGTGGCTCAGTGGGATGCAAACGTATTTTGAAAACCATTCGCGCTAAATGTTATGCAAAAACTTCAAATAACATTAAACACTCTAAGCAACAAAAGAGTTACGGCATTTTGAGGCATTTCAAGGCAAAAATATATTTAATATATTCTAATTATTATTCAATATGAGTGAAAACCAAAAAATAAATTCAAATATTAATATAAGTATAGTTGAAAAAAAAAAAAAAAATATATATATATATATATATATATATATATATAGTCATTTCAATTTAAGTAAATTAAATTGAATTAATTTTCTCTTAGATATTAAAATCTTTAATTTTATTTTTATTAAAAAAAATTGTCATATTTATATAAATAATCAAAGACTAATAAAGTGTAATTTAAATACAATTTTTTATTTATTATGATACAATCATATTATATTTGTAGTATATTTATTATTATATTTGTTAAATTTAATTTCTTATACAACTTTTTTTTTTTTTTGTATTAATTATTATTTAATTTTTATTTGTATATGATTTTATTATTAATGTTTTTAAATATTTTGAAATGCATTTAGTTAAATTATGCTTTTACTTAAGACTATTTAAAAGTATAAAAAAAAGAATAATAAATAATTAAAATTAAATTAAGAATACAAGAAATACAAATAAAACTAAATCAAAAATAAATAGAAAATAAAAAAAATCAAATTAAAATAAAATGCTTACATTTTTAATATTTATTTAAGCAGCTGATTTGGTATAAGCTTGTTGTATGGTAAAAGAATTTTACCATAGCATATGAGTTTAATCATATGAGTTAATATTACTACTAATACTATAGTGAGTAATCAAGTCGACAGAATTTGACTTGATTAGCCAATATAGTATATAATGAGAATATATAGTGTATATAGTATATATAGTATATATAGTATATATAGTATATAGGGTAAATATGCAGTATAAACAATATTTAGGCGTATATAGTACTCTTTATACTTTCCTTCAAAATAAGAGCCTTCAACCGCTGCAAAGCCAAATTGAATTGCCACAAAATTGATTTATTTAAAAACTACAGTCAAGCAGCTTCAGTTCATGAAGCAAAGAAACTTAAAAAAAAAAAGCACCACTCACATACACACACACACACACATGCTTACACCTGAGTTGTTTACTCTATGCGTATGTGTTTATGTAAAGCACGCATAAACGCATAAAACTCAATGCCATGCCCGCAAATTTAATACACACACACACATATATATACACACACACACATACATAAGCCACGCGGATTTTGTACAAGTTAGAAAAACAAAAACAAACGGTAACACCTTGGTGACATATGCCAACGCGCACGACAATGACAGGCGACCCCGGCCAGGGTACTACAGCGCCTACCCGATACCCTAGCCAATACCCGGCGTACCGTAGTGCTGCCTTCCATTTGCCATTTGCCATTTGCCGACACGGGCCCTGATAGCAACACGATGCTGTGCCCTGGCTAGGGCTACGGCTACGGCTACGGCTATAGCCGAGGCGCACGTTAGTGGGCGTGGCGGGAGCAGGTGGAGTCCTGGTTTGGCGCGCACAAGATAATCAAAGTGTGTTTAAAACGTAGCGAATAGAGAGACAGAGCGAGAGAGAGAGATAGAGAGAGAGGGAGGTAAAGAGAGAGACAGATAGGAAGAGGAAGAGCAAAAGCAAGAGATGGCAAAAAAGAAGCCAAAACCGCAAATGCAAATTAGCTGTGCGAAACGCAGGTCCCTTTTATTAGCTAACCAAATGAACCTGATAAGAGCTTAATACAAAAACTTCATTTAATTTAATTAGTTTTAATACAAGCATCATCAGAGCCAGAGCTAAGCTTCAAAGCGACGCGACGCGACGCTCGAAGGTTTCAATTCGAATTTATTATGAAGATGAACTACGCAAATGGAGCACAATATCAAATGTGGTCAGCAGAGATTTCTTGGATGGGTTATAAAGGATGAGAGAGCATCTGTAAGAAATATATAAACATTCAGGATCTATGCAAAACTTGATTAGAAACATCAATTTTGTAGTCTAGCAATAAAAAAAAAAATGTTATACTCGTAGCTCGCATAAACTTCATATGCATTCTTCATCGAGCGGGGAAACAAATATTAAATCATGTATTATATACACTGAAAAAACAAAAACAAAAAAAAAAAAAACATTTTGTTTTGATTACTAGTGAGGAAAGAAATAAATACAATCACAAATTTTTGTTAATTAAAAAGTTAATGAGCTGAAAAAAATCATAAACATCGATGCTCGTTTAACGGTTTACTAGGTAACTGAGAGTCAAAGTATATTATTTGTGTTTTACAGTTAAATATAATACACTATGCAAGCTGAGAAGATCTCCTCACTTCAAAAACTGAAAGCACAGAACACCTGAGACTCGCTCCAAGCGAAGTTATATCCTACAGAGTCTCACAAATACCCTGGGAATACTCAATTAGGCTTGGTTTTTGTGATTGTAATGAGGGCAGCTTAGGGCTTATATAAATCAAACTCTATCAAAAGAAGGTAGACGATGCTGTGAAAACGTGAAATATGAGATATATATAGTTAATACAACAACCTGGGACAGGTATTTCCAACTCCTGAGTCTCTTTAGCTATTATTGGTCTTTCACTACTGAATACATCTCCTCATATAAATCACATCACAATTCAAAATTCGAATTGAAATTAAATTAAATGGTGAAGGGTATATTGGTTTGATGCAATATACCCTGTGGAGTGCTCAGTTAGGAAATAGTACTATTATACATAGTTATTTATAATACAAAGCTGCTCATATTCGATGGAACCATCTGGTTCCATATAGAAAGACATAAGACATAAGACATAAGGCTACCAGATGAGTCCGTCGAATATGAATAATACTGTATATAAGAGTATCCAGGATATATCCTGGCATCTCATTTTAAACAAAACTGTAGCATTATTCAAGCTAGAGACTTGGATCTATCCCATAGATGGATCAAAAATCTATATATATAAATGTAGGCCTATATATTAAACTATACCTTAACCAGTAGATATACCCTCTTCTACAAAATGAAACAATAATTTAGCAGTCAGCTCATTCTTTCGCAGAGCCCCTAATGTTTCCCATGCGACTCATCGCTGAGATACTAAGCTAAGAAATCATTTAAATAACAGTTATAAAAATCATTTTGAATAAGTTAGGGCATAAGTGGCGGCGCTCCCAAGGCGTTACGGCCATAAAGCTGTTTGGGCCGAAAGCAAAGCCAAAGCTAAAACAAAACCAAATCCGAATGGGAATGAAAATGAAAATGAAAATCGGAATCAACTGTTTACGATTTCATGGTTGTTGTTGCCATTTTTATTCTACAGTAAACCCTCATAAAACACACGGCAAACGACATAGTTCAGAATGGGAGATGAGTTAAGGAAATGGTGGGAAATGGGGGGAAATCGGCGGGGAAATGGATATGGCCGGTGTTAGGTGTAACTTCAGGCAATCGCTGACGATGTTTGAACTTACATATATATAGATATATATCTATATACATATACATATGGCATTTCTCTTAAAGCTCTTGCTCAGATTTAAGGGCATAACTTAAAATGTAATTTGTAAGAATGTCACGCGGCTCGTATGGAATTGAAAGAGCTGCGCACGAAGGCCAAGACCTACATTTAAATCAGGCATAGATTTAGCCATACAAAGAAAGCATTTGGCCAGCAACAACAACAACTAGGGGGAAGAAAACGCGTGAGCAACAACAAGAAAATCTCACGTACCCCCAATGGATGCGTCCGAGAGGAAATAAAAATGTAAATGTAACCAGAGGCCCGTTGCTTAAACCTCAAATGAAATTATAACAGCAAGTGCGTGAGAGCGTGTGTGTGTGTGTGTGTGTGTGTGTGTGTGTGTGTGTGTGTGTGTGTGTACTGCTAACTCAGCCTGGCAGGGTGTCAACAAGAAGCATTGGGCATCCATGCTGAATGGAGGCAGATATAAAATGTTGCCCACTATGCAAAACATTGACCAAGCATATACCATGGGAAATCCGCCCGCCTCACCCCACCCCCCCGTTCCCTTGGGTACAGCCTTAACAGAATTATGTATAGAGCGAATAGGCTAAGTAAAATGCGAGTGCTAGGTAATAAAAATTGAGTGCAGTTGCCAAAAAGCCATTGGAAAATCCTGTTGAAAATGTTTGCCAGGCACGCAGCCACAGGCGGGCCCCCCCCCCCTCTCCCGACTCTAAGCACCAGCACCACTACCACTACCCGCACCACACACAATGCTGGCAAATGGTCAAGCCATAAAACAACAAACAAATCTAAAACAAGCGCAAGTCGCAAATGAAAATGAAATACATTCACATAATTTGAATGCCAAAAAAAGGAGGTGGAAGCAAGAGGAAATCAACAACAACAACATGCGAAAGCGCGCACAAGGTCAACACTGAAGCAAGTAAAAGTGCTGTGCAGCTGAAGCTGATCGACTAAAATATACCCTAATTAGAGCCAAACTAGGCCAATTGAGGCTTGGAAATAAAAAACAGTTCGAATTTATGATCTAACACTAAATCGATTGTTATCGATTGCAAAAATGTGGATAAAATCGATCAATTGACATAAATTTGAAGTCGTGAGTCAAGCTGATCAGGAATATAGCTATATCTGAATAGAGCTATATATCTAGATGCCTATATAACATAGCTATCTATATCTATGCATGCTTAATATTCCATCACTCAAATATACCCCTTTTCAGTTACCTACAGGGTATGCTAAAAAGCCAGCCAGAAGTCCCAATTGAAGGGGCTTGAAAGAGCTGTCAACACTTCAATCCGGAACCCTCCAAACGTTGTTACAATAACACAAAAATCTGCAGACATTTTGAAGCCTTGGAACTCTATTGTTCAGAGAGAAGTGTACGAGTATACAAAAATAAAATAATGTAATATAACAAATAAATAAATATGAATTCTAAATATTTTGACTAATAGAAATTTACATATATTTAAATACATACATATATATATTTTTATATAAATTTGTATATATACGAGGGCTGTTTAAAAATGTTTGCAGCAAAAAATATTTATTTATTCACGTATACCCATTTGGCTTCCTCTAAAGACACTGCCATCAGATATTATATACGTTAGGTCAATGAATAAATTAATTTTATTCAGTTCATTATCAGCCCAATTGCAGCGTGACCTTGTCCTCTCATCGGCCTCTTAAGTTTCAGGTACAAGAAAATGCCACAGGCGGCCAAGTCTGATCATTAGTGTCGTGTTATCTGGGCCCAAAATTTGTTGAAGGTTCTTTGCTTCACTTTGAGGAACGCGCAAAAATTGAGAACCCATCAGAGCAGACCTAACCAGCTGTCGGGCACTGGGTGAGACCTCAGATCATATTTATTTCATACATAGTGTTAATACTCATTAACGAAAGTGAATGGGGTATATTAGTTTTATGCAATGTTCGTCCATCCCACAGACTTGAAATTTGGAATACAGTCGACTCTCGTTATTTCGAAATTCAGGGGCCTCTTAAAATATTTCGAATTGTCGAGTGTTTAACCATATGAGTACGAATTACCCCGTCTTAGCAATGATTTTTAGTTCGAATTACTGAGTGATAACTTTGAATTAATGAGAGGTTCGAAATAACGCAGGTTTGAAATAACAAGAGTCGACTGAATATACTTTTGAATTACAATATAATGTCAATAGAAGATCCGATTCGTAAAGGCGCGACAACTGGGAGAATGAATTTTCGAGTACCTCAGAAAACATAGTATTTGAAGTAAGAAATGTACAATTGTGTAGGCAGTTCAAAATCAATAACTTATAGCAATTATAAACAGCTTATTAAGGGCGTGGCAAATTGTAGAAAATGAATATAGTACCGTTTGGGCCATGACTGAGTATTCTGCAGTCGGTAACACCCATCGGCAATGGTCTAACTTGTTATACCCTGAACCCATTGAAAATGGGAAATCAGGGTATAATGGCTTTGTGGAAAAGTATGTAACGGGCAGAAGGAGTCATCGCAGACCCCATAAAGTATATATATTCTTGATCAGCACGACGCGCTGAGTCGATATAGCCCTGTCGGTCTGTCCGTCCGTCCGTCCGTATGAGTGCGTCGATCTCAGAACTTATAAGAGCTAGAGAGCTGAAATTTGGCATGCATACTCGTGTATACCATACGCAGTACGAGCTTTATTTTTTCGATAGCTCATCCGATAACTTTTTTATCGAGAATAATCGAAAAATTGATTTTGTTTTTTCAGCCTAATTTGAAGACTTTTAGACCTGGAGTCTTCAAATTTGGGTTGTATATAAAGTTAATGGATGTGCATGTGTATGTATGTGTGCATAAAAGAAGTCCAGAATGATTAGAATATCAGCTTAGAGGGTTCAGGGTATCTCCTAGTCGAGCAGTCTCGACTAGAGCCTTCTTACTTGTTTTTATTTGATTTTTGGCATAAACTTTTAATGAATGCTTATTCAGAGTTTTATCAATATATTCATATGCTTCAATACAATTATATCATACTATGTTTTATATATGTCTGTATATTTCTATGTTTCGTTAAGCAAATGACTTTTTCTCAAGTAGCTCCCGAGGCAGCTGACTCCAGTTCAACCAAAAACCCAACAAAATGAAAGCAAGTGCTAAATTTGAATATGCATCATGAAAAATTTACTTCGTTCTTAAATGAAGAATGTTGAAAAATTATCAAATATACATATTTACATATATATGTATATGTATGTATGTGTGTGTGTGTATGCATGTATGTCTGTCGATATTGAAACGCATCGCTGTCGCTGGCAACGGGGTCAGATCTACTTACAGCTGAGTAATTTATAAAAATTCCAACTTGTTTGCTGTGCGCGCCTTTCCAGCCAAATGGCCAGACAAGGGGCAGCGGGCAAGGGACTCCAGTTGGGCTGGCCAAGCCGGAGTCTCGTATAGCTTTCGTCCGTGTACGGGTCTGGGCCTGGGTCTGAGTCTGTGTACGGGTCCGGGTCCGGGTCCGGGTCTTGGTGGCGTCAAATTTATGGCCGTTGGCATTGCCCAATGCAAATTGTCAACATTGGCAAACGTCAAATGCTTTGCTGCCATTTGACTTTTCCCATTGGCTCTTTTGACTTTTTGGCTTTACGCTGCGCGCCATTTTTAAGTATCAGCAATTTGGTGTAAGAAATGCATCAGGGCCAGGGGCAAATAATGAAAAACAAAAAAAACAAAAGTCAAGCATCGCACAACACAAATCATCTGATGACATCTGAAGTGCGAAACACAGTTGAGTAATTGAAGAGCGAACACTTTTTTCACATTGTTTAATTACGGCCGAACGAATGATGGAATGGAATGCCATGCCACGCCCACTAGTCGAATATTTGGGGCTTGATGCTGACGTTGTTTAGAGTAAGCTCGGGCCAAGGGCATAATCTATCAGAGAATTCTGAGTCCCAATCCGATAAGTTTGCGATAAATCATGCCCAACAGAAGTTGTTGGCGACTGGCTTTGTTTACAGGGTATTCGGACCGAGGTTATGAAAAGCAGAAACTATTCTTCCATATAGTATTGCAGTACACAAGAACAAGAGAGTGTTCGTGTAGAATGTTCTCATTTACAGGGTATTCTTAAGTGAATAGTTCATATAGAAAATATTCTAGTACAAGGTATTCTGACAGGGATTATTGTGGTGTAGAATTCTAGACTAGACTAAATATGACACCGTATTGGTATTCATATTTTGTTTAGTCTTTTCATATACTTAAAGGAGTTATTGCCGAAACTTTTTTATAGAGTATTCTTTCTTACCTAGAGAAATCATAGAGGAAGCTTTCATTTAAATAATATTCTTTTAAGTATTGGTGTTTTACTGGGTGTTTTTCAAAGCGACTTATGCTAATTAAATGTATTCATTCACTGAGTATTCATATGAGGATTCATATTAAGAGTATTCATTCCCAGGGTATTCATATGTAAGATGTATCCTTTTAGAAAACACTCATGTAAAAAGTTTTTCTATACGAGGTAAACTAAAATCAAAAGAAAAAGATACTTATCGAATAGACGCTCAATTACCTTACAGGTTATTCTAGCCAACGTCCACTCATCTCTGCTGGAAAACATGTATCTATGTAAGCAAGATGGAATCTCCATATCATATCTCTTCTTTCTTATCTTCTCTTCTATTGGATTAAATTTTTAAATTCTGACCACAAAATTAAGTTCCCCAAATTTAATAAACTTTAGATCGGATGTCCTACCGCAATGCTCATATACAACAGGTATTGCCCCATTGACAATAGGTTTAAATAGTCTAAAAAGGAGACTGAGTTATAGCCTGGTATAGGATATTATAATAATCAAAGTAATTATTCGACAAATATTCTGAATAAAGCTTTATCATTTCTACGAAGTAAAATTCTTTAAAGCATAGATATGATTGCATAAATATTATTTCTTTATTATCACTTTCACTTTTC
Source organism: Drosophila mojavensis (assembly GCF_018153725.1). Classification (NCBI taxonomy): domain Eukaryota; kingdom Metazoa; phylum Arthropoda; class Insecta; order Diptera; family Drosophilidae; genus Drosophila; species Drosophila mojavensis. The sequence continues at coordinate 24,172,056 of NW_025318667.1, read as the reverse complement.
AATTATCGTATGGATATATGTATGTACATATGTGGGTAGACGAATATCTTCAATTGACTTCATGTGGTTATGCTCGTATTTTCCTTATTTGTTTGCGGTTTCTAGCTGTGGCTGGAACTGACAGCTCAGCAATTGCAAATGCAACAAAACAGTCGACAACACATTGTAAAATGTATGCAAGAGTAAGCTTCAGATAGGTAGTTTAATATGCCCGACTTGGCCATACCCAATGCTAGGAATAGATCGAACGAAATATTTTATATTCATATTGTGGAACTAACTTGGCTAAGATTATTTGCAAATAAGAGCTAACTATTGCATTCAATGCCTTCTAAGCCGACCAATATGCTCGCTTTTGCCGTCCATAAAACAGCGTATGAATATGTTATTATATATTCTGGGATCTGAAAGCTTGAGGTCCTGTATGCAATAATCGACTTTTTTAAACTAATTTCTTAACTGAATTTACTGAATGAAAATTAGATTCAGGAATCAGATTCTGAAAATATTTAAACATTGAAAAACATCAAAATAAAAAAAAAAATACTATGTAATAATTTAAAGAGAAAATCTTTAAATGATTCCCATTTTTCTATGAGCTCACATTTAAGGTTTTAGATTAAAATATTTTTTACTAATTGGAAAACAAATTTCATTACACTTAATACACTTTAATACACTTAAAAAAATATATACATTTATATGAAAAGAAGCTGGTCTTACCTCGTCTAAGAACCAGCGAGCTTTATGTGCTTCAATTATTCTTTCAGTTGCCGCTAGGAACCACTTACCGCACTTTACTGTTTCTTTTTTTGTTTATATTACTCAAAGCCTTTGGCTTTACACTGAAAACAAATTGAAAATAATTATGATAGTACACTGCGCGAAAAGTTTTTGTATTTTTTTTTTTCGAAAGAGTTTCAAGAATCGTTCTCTTAAATTTTCGCGTTTTTCATTTACGTCAAACTTGTTTTTATTTTGTAATATTTGATTTGGATTGAGTTGTATTATTTTTTGGGGATTGGTGCGCTGGCCTCAGCTAGACGCAAGCGAACGCTGGCGTTGTCGATGCTGAACTGCTACTTGTTGGCATTCGCGGTGTCCTCTGACAGCCCGCAGATGCCAAATGCGCAGCTAGCAAAGGAGGGGGCGTAACGGTGCATAGCCACTGTGTATGGCGTAAACATAGCGTCGGCTTTTCCTGCTTCGTGCTTGTGCTCGTCCTCGGGTGTTCATTCGCACGAGGCTCGTTTTGTTTGGGATTCATTTGAATTCGCTGCGCTGCGAATTTGTTTGCTGGGTTAAATACCGTTACTTTGCAGCAAAAGCTCAAGCGGCATTTGCCCCGCTCTCTCTCTCTCTCTCTCTCTCTCTCTCTATGTTTCTCCCGCTCTTTGTTTATTTCTCTTTGGTCTTGCCGGCATATGCCAAAAGCTTTCTGATTGTAACGCTAACTTTCACTTTGAATGAGAAAGCTTAGATGCTGCTGCTGCTGCAGCTGCGACTGAAGCTGGCGTTCTTCTGATTGGACTACAAAAGCTAATTAGAATTAAAAGCCAACGTCTGCTTTCAAATGCCGCTGCATACTTTTATGCGCACAGCCATGGCAACAATTCCTTAGTAATTAATACTCTTAACGAACACACACTGACACACATACAGACACACATGTGTATATGTATGAAGCTGTTTGAACTGTTGAAGCCATCAACCTTAAATATGATTAGATTCGTTAGCCAACTAACCTAAATAAGACAGTTCAAGCAAACACATCGAGCAGACGATACGGACAAGTTGAATTTATTTTTTTTATTTAAACCTGCTTTTTATTACCTAATTGGCAGCTTAACAAGTTGAACATAAGTTGAAATTTTAAAATTTAATTCATGCAATACTACGTTATTAATATAAAACGAATAAATGTGTGGCACCAAGCAATTACAAAACATTGTATAGTTTCTAGTCCCTCTTATACTATGGACTTCAGTTTGTTAGTAACCGGCATATGCCCAAGATATCCACCAAGTGATTCTCATGAATTTCGATTGTAAGTTAGGAAATGTGTCTAAATGAATATAACATATACATGAATATGTATGTACATACATGTATGTGAGTACATCAATAATGTTAAGCTCAAATATCTTTACAGCTCAGTAAAATGTGTGCTATATATCAGCATATCTAATATATAATATTTACACATAATCTAATTAGAATAAACGCTGGTGTAGTAAACAGCCATACGTATATCCATTTGTGTGCTGGTCGTTGCGCACACAGCTGCACCCTGGCAACGCTTATTCTAATTGGAATTATGCTCGAGCTACGCCGGCTTAACAAAGCAAATGCGCTAAGAGAACGACTGAGAGCATGACAAGAGGCGAGTGAATGACCGTTATATTTAAATCAACTAGGCTACTGCTAATCGGAGTGCTGGCTGCTGAATCCAATATATACACATGGACATTTGAATATAGATAAAGAAGCATGGTACACTCCAATTGAAATATATACACATGCATGTGTATTTAAACGTCGTCACAATGGGAAAATTCTATTCCAATTGTTTAATTTGATAGCAGCGTACCCTACTTAGAATAGCTGACCATCTCCCACTCACTGACTCAGCAACTGCTATCTGTGTCTCACTCTCGCAGAGTAACGGCCTGAGTATACAGGAGTTTACCAACACGCAAACTCACTCGGATAATACCGCCATGGCAACTCTGTGCAAGCTCTCTGTCTCATACCAACACTGCTGTAACAACAGAAGACTCTGCTGTTAAAACTCTACTGTTAACTTTACAGTATCATGTTACGTTAACGATACGCCATATACATACATACATACGTATTCAATTATACAACATATAAGCTGCACCCTAGAATTTCTACTTATTGAAATTTGTCCTATACCTCAACAATACCAATTACCCACTCCTATCTAGAAGCATATCGCGCTCTATTACCAATATTCCCTTAACATACTTTTCACTTTGATATATTATTTCAATCTGCAATGTCCATTCCCAATAAGAAGAAATTACAATTTTAATCATAAAAGTTTTTATATTTTTCGGTTTCGACGCTTAGCTAAGTAATATAAATTTTTTATTTTACCTTCTTTTTGTATTTAAATATATTTATATATATACCATTGTATTTAATTATATGTATATCTACAGTAGTTATTATTATTATTTATATTTATTTATATTATTAAACTTGCTGGTTTTTTTTTTCTCTAGGTTTTGTTTTTTTTGTTTTCGGATTCCTTTTTTACTTTAAAACAAGTTTTGATAAAAAAAAAACTCAAAATCCATTTGTTTTACTTTTTTAAATAAGACAAATTACACTCATATACATATTTATATATATGTTGTATTTAATATATATATATATATATATATATATATATCTATATATATACTAATTTATAGTTAAATTTAAGAAAAAAAAAAATAGTTGTAAAATTAATGCGTTGAAAAAAAAACAACTGTTTGCAAATTCAATTTCAAAAACAAAATAAATACATTTTCGCACATGAACTAAGAAGCTAGAAATGAAGCCCTTGCGGCCAGGCGCTCTCGAGATGCTGCGTGTGTCTGTGTATGTGTATGCGTGTATGTGTGTGTGTGCGTTGTGTATACATGTAGGTATTTATATTATAAGAGTACAAATCGAATCCTTTGCAGCACACCAAATTTGTTGCAAAAAAAAAATTAAAATAAAATACCAAATCCATTAAAAAAAAAACACATATTTAAGAAATAAAAATACACAAAATTTCAGTTTTGCCTTACATAAACACACACATATGCAAAATCTTGCTATCAAAAAGCAGTTACAAAATTGTTGATTTTTGTTCATATTTCTTTTTTAGTATTTAACAAAAAGACAGCTTCAAAGTTGAACAAATTTTGGCGCACACAAAAATACTTTTTGAAACTGTCGAAAGTGAATACCCCTAACGAATTAATATGCGGCTACTATGAAGGCTAAGCGTGTGGTCCTCTCGCTCTCTCTCGTTCTATCTGCATGCCTCTCCGTCTCCTCTCTCTCTCTGATCCATTGCGAAACGTTTTGTTTATGTTTTTGTTTCGTCTGTCACATGGAAAACGGGAATTCATCGAGTCTGGCCACACGCACGTTTGTTGTTGTGTTTTGTTGTAAATATACATTTTTCATATACACTATATATAGCTATATGTATATATATATATGTATATATAATAAATATATATATATGCATAGACATATACTTATATATACATATATATATATATATATATATTTATATATTTATAATATATGTAATGTGTATATAGTTAAATTATCATTTTATTGCAGTTGAGTATACTAGGTTGACTTGCATTTTGTTTGTTTACTTTTTATTTACTTATGTTTGTTTGCTTTTGTTGTATTATTCTATGTTGTTTACTGTTTGCTGTTGGTGTTTTAATTCTTCGATTCGATACGAGGAGGCTTCTTTCTTATTGCTTCTTGAATTTGTTTCATATTTATGTTCTCTTATTTGTTGCTGTCTATAGTCTCTGTTTGTTTTGTTTGGTTTTACCTTTCTTCTTCTTTTTTTTGTTTTTTTGTGTAATTAGTTTCGCTATGTTGTTTCGATTGTTATTGAATTTTGTTTGTTGTTTTTGTTGGTGTTTGGTTAACGGCATCATAAGCTCAACACTTCCGCTGCGCTTCATGCTTATTTAAGTTATTAATTACGCGTTGCTAATTATAAATTATGTTTTAGTATCTTGTGTTTTTCTCTTCATCATGTTTCTTGTTTGTTTGTTTATTTGTTTTTTTGTTTAGTTTTGTTTTGTTTTTCCGTGTTGCTGTTAACGCTGCAGCTGCTACAATTTGGATGCTGAAGTTCCTCGGGTGTGCTGGCACCTGTTGCCTGCCACTGACGCAGGGCTCAACACGGTCAACGAGAATGCTTGCGGCCAACAAAATAGGATGCACGTGTTTTTTTTTTTTTTTTTTTTTTTTTTTGTATTATTTTTTGTTTTGTTTTGTTTTTTATTATTTTGTTTTTTTTCTAGCCCAGCTCTGCCCAGCTCAAGATCAGATTCATTAGCCGGAATCTGCATTGGAATGAGCAAACAGACGAGTTGTTGACTTAGTAGCATCAGCTCATCTGCATGGATTTATGGGATGGTGGGCATTGCTTTCATCATCATCAGCTGCGCCAAAGGGAGCTCTTTTTGAGCCTGACTGACAGCTTACGATGCACGCGCAGCCTAAATTGCTCCTGATCCTAAGTATCGTCCGACATGAACGCGTTCTGAGTCTTCGACTCTTCAATACGGCGAATTTGCTGGCGCAGATACATAATTCTAGAAGAAAGATCAAATCAAATTAGCACCAATCTCTATGTATGTATGTATGTGTATGTATGTATGTATATGTATGCCACATATAGTTATACTCACTTTTGTTCTTGCAGCGTCGCATTGATCTCCGTGCTACGCACTAAACTCCGCGCACACTTCAATTCGGCGCATATCCGTGTGCAGTTGATGTCCCCAAATAGATGCGTGTCCTCGCAGCACTTTTGCGCCTGAAATAATCAATATATCAAATTCAAATATTTAAACATATACTAAACTAAGCCTTAAGCCAAAATTATAATCGGCTAATTGAAGCCTGAAGAATGATCGCCCTAAAATATCTTCTAGTGCAAACGCTTAGCATCATAATAAATTAACTAACTATAGGATTTCTCCTATAGCAACTACTCTCGATTAAATCTTCTAGTTACCTGACGCTCCAGAATCTCCGCCTGCCAGTTGGTCACGTGCGCAATCAAATCAGCGCGAAAGTATTTTGCTAGCTTGGGTGAAATTTCCGGGCCGCGCAGATTTGCCGCCTGCACGGAGGCCACACAGCTCTGGAGTGTGCTTAGCGTAGCCGAACCGGCGCCATCGACTATATTGTAAGAGAGCAATGATATGTAATTAGGCTACAAGGAATTTGAAATTTGAAATGCATGCACGGTGCTTACGTTTGCGCTGTTGTTGGGCCTGTTGCGACGCCTGTTGCGTTGCTTGCACCGCAGCCATGGCTGCTGCGGCGGCGGCTGCTGCAGCAGCCACCTGTTGGTGTTGATGTTGGTGTTGTTCTAAAGCTGAGCCACTTAAATCTAATTCTTGTGTTGGCGTTGGCGGCCCCTCGCCAAGCGCAGCTGCACCGCCGCACAAACTGTTGCTGCCCATGGAGGTGATGACGCTGATGCCGCTGACAGTGCCCAGGCCGGGTACGTTGCAGCTGCTGCTGCTGCTGTTGCTGCCGGCAATCGCATTGCTATTGCCGATCGCATTTGACGCCGGTGAGGAGGACACCACGCCCACGCCAACGGCAAGCCCATCGACCGCCTTGAGGCCAAACGGTGCATTGCAGGTGTAGGCATTGCTTGCGTTCACATTGTTCGTGTGACTCACGATCGTTGGTATCGGACTCTTTGTATAGCTCAGCGATGGCGACAGACTATGATGGGCATGCGGTATGCACAGCGGTGAGTTGAGTTGGCTGCTATCCCTGTGGCACAATTAGGGATATCAATGCTTTAGTTGCTGGCAATCATCAATTGCTTTGCGGTACTCACCTTAAGCTGCCTAAGCTGCTTAAGCTGCCAGCAGTCACATTGTTAACCGAATTGTAGGCATGGTTCACGACATCCACGGATGAGCCACTGCCTGCGCCCGTTGGGCCCACGCCGCTGGCGCTGCTGCCGGCGACCAGCATATGATGATGGGGCACATCCATGCCGCTCAGGACTAAATGTAACTTCTGTCGATGCGACAATGCTGTCTGATCCTTAACACCAGCGCCGATCAGCTTGCCAGGCGGTCCGGGCGCATTCGAGTTCAGATGATGATCCTGATTCGCAAGCGTCGGCACTGTCGTCTGTTAAGTGGAAACACACACACACACACGCACACAATTAGCAAAGGATATTCCATTGAGAATGCAAATCTTTGTCCAAAACTTACGCTGGACGTTGAGCCAATGTGGCCGACAACTGAGTTTCTAAGGCTGCTGTTGCTGCTGTTGGCAATGTTGGACGGCACCGAGGCCAATCCGCTGGTGGGCAACATTGTGGCGCCGCTAACAGGACCGCCGCCACCGCCGCCTCCGCCACCGCTGCCGCCGCCACCGCTGCCGCCGCCAGTGCCGCCCACACCGATGGCACCATAATGCGCACCAATGGGCGTAACGACTGCGCCGGTATTTGGATGGGAGGCCAGTCGAGGCAGTGCATTACACAATCCACCCTGTGGCATCAGAGACGACTGTTCACTAGACTGCATGCCGCCGCCCACGCTGCCACCATGCGTGGTGGGTGTGCCGCTTAACGAATAACTGGCCTCCGAGGTGGGCGTCGAGTCGCCACTAATGTCCATATCAGCATTATCGTTATGTCGACCTGCAGACAAATCAAACAAACATATATTAACGATCAATCGAGCAATTCGACAGCAATCCTTCAATGCCACTCACCATCCAATCGCCTTCGATGGCTGGGCGGCCCGCCATCATTTTCGTAGTTCCATCTCAGTCGTGAATTGTCGCGCGATGAATTGGAATGTTTGTATGCTGCGAATGTAGGAATAATATGTGTCAATTGTTGTGTCCACTGTGGATGCAGACTGCAAGCGACTTACTCGATCTTGAGAATCGATCATCGCGATCTCGATCCCGATCCTTATCGCGGTAATCCTTCTCACGATGTTGATCACGCGGCAAATTTCTAAAGCGAATCAAATATATATATATATTATAAATGATTTGCTCACATTGATGGACGCGATCCTTGACAAATTACAAGATAAATGAATGATATCATAAATATCATAAGTTAGATAAGTCTGACATTACGAGATTTTCTTTGAAATCTAAACTGTGAGACTAGATTTGATATGATTTGAATTTCTGTATATATTCGAACATTGATTTTCTTTGTCCTAACTGCAGATCATTCATAAATCTTGTTCCTTGTCAAGGTGCTGATTTGTAGTGGATGATTACCTTTCTCTATCTACCCATTCCTTAGGCTTCTCCCATTGGGAGACTTCAGTTTTGCAGTTATAGTAATACATTTTACCTGCAAGTGAAGAATCGATTTAATAATTATGGACAACATTGCTTTAGGTCCATTCGGATACTTACCGGATGAGCTCACATGCTCGCTCCAGTCGCCATAGCGCGCCACACGTTCGCCACGATCGCTGCGCTCCCGTTTGTCTAATGGAGGTACGTAAAAGCGTAATTAATATATCTTTTGTCGATCTTTTGTGAATGCTGTGACTGCATACCTGCATATTTGTCCTTCTTGTACATATCCCGATCACGATCGGCGCCTCTGTCACGCTTGTCGCGCAAATCGCGATCACGCTCACGATCCCGATCATCGGACCCGGAGCGCTTATCGTTTTCGCGCGACGAGCATAGCTTTGCCACACCCCCACGACGATCCCTGTCGTGGTTCGTGCGATACGATGACTCCGAGTCGCGATCATTGCCGCGCCGATCACGTTTATCTGCAATGGTTAGGAATACTTGTATGAGAATCGGATGGAAATATTTAATGAATTTGAGCATTTGAGCATAGCTACCGGAATATTTATCCTTTTTGTAGAGATCCCGATCCCGATCACGCATCTTTTGTATATAACTGTAGCGATCGTTGCTGCCACCTCCGCCGCCGCCACCACCTCCGCCACTCCGATGATCGCTGCGTTCGCGCAGATCATGCGAGCGCGATGATGGTGAATCTATGTCCGGTGATTGTGAACGATAACTGTTGCCATTATTCAATGGACCGCCACCGCCGCCACCTCCTCCGCCGCCACCACCTCCACCTCCACCGCCGCCTCCGCCACCGCCGCCACCACCACCGCCAGGTGAAATGTCACGATCGCGATAATTGGAGGAACGATCGCGTTCATAGTCGCGCTTTGAACTGCTGTACTTTGAGCTCTGTCGAATAAGATGTTGAAATGTTTAGGATTTGCATTAATACTGGAAAGAATACACGCAATATACTGTATTCGGAATTAGGTTGTTAATTGTTGTTATTGTTATTGTTATTGATATGGATGTTGCTGTAGTAGTAGTAGTAGTAGTAGTAGTAGTAGTAGTAGTTGTTGTTGTTGTTGCTGTTATTGTGTTTATTGTTACAGCTGCTTTGTTATTGATTATTATGATTATTATTATTGTTATTGTTATCATTGTTATTGTCATTGCCAATGTACGAGAGAATGGGTTAAACAAAACAGAAACAGCGGATAGAGTCGTGGGGAGGGGGGATATAGGGGAAAACAGAGACAGAGAGAGGGAGCGTTTCGAGAGCTTGACATGATGTTAGTGAAAACAAAAACAAATAAAATATAAACAAACAATTAAAGCTACTTAAATAAACCAAAAGTAATTTTGCTACTATGATATCGTATTTAGCTCTAAATCAAATATTTGTTGCCAATTCATATAGTAGTTGATGCACTTCATTTACAGCTGCTGCTGCTACTGATGATGATGATGATGATGATGATGATGATGTTGCCTGTTGATTGTTGCTCTTGGTTGGTTCTTGAGGCTGTGCAGCTCCAGAGATTTGGTTGTCATTTGAAGAATTTGGAAAATTTTGAATTTGTTTGTGAGTGTGTGTGTGAGCGTTTGCTTATGCAGCAAGGACAGATATTTGTGGGCGACACGTAACGAACACAAAACGAACATAAAACACGTAAACAATCAAAACGTAAAGTGAATTTGGTTTTTCTTTTCAGCTTTTATATGCGCGTTGCAATTGGTTCTTGTTCTTGTTGTTGTTGTTCTTGTTCTTGTTCTTGGTGTGTGTATATGAATGTGTGTGCGTGTGTGTGTCATGTGTTATGGTTTTTTTTTTTTTTTCTTTTCTATTTGCATTTGATTTGTTTTCGTCAGCTTCTTTTGTTTTTCTTTCACAATTATTCAGTTCATTTTACTTTTGCCACTTGCGAATGCAATTTTCCATTGATTTGTTGTTTGTTTGATTGTTGTTTGCTTTAATTACTTACATCAACGCGACAGACTCCAATCGCAGCTGCTGAGGCTGTGGCGACTGCTGCTGCTGCGGCTGCGGCTACTGCTGCATGTGCTGCAATTTTATTGCTGCTGTGACTGTTGTTGTTGTTGTTGATGCTGTTGTTGTTGTTGTTGTTGTTGTTAGTGCTGGTACTGCTGGTGCTATTTGTCAGCATGGACAAATCCACGGCCATGTTGCTTCTGCTGCTGCTGCTGCTGCTGCCGCCGCTGCTGCCGCTCGTCATAGATGGCGTTGGCGTTGGCGTCGTGCTCGTCCTGCCGCGCGGCCGCGTCTTCCTCAATTGACGTCGCGTCGTCGTCGCCGTCGTTATGGTTGTTGTTATTAAAATTATTCTTGTTATTATTGTTGTTGCTCTTGCTGCTGTTGTTGTTGTTGTTGTTGTTGTCGAGTGCAGCAACACCTTCAGAATGCTGCTGAAGCACTGCAGTCTGTCTGCCTGTCTGAGTTTGTTTATGGGAGTTTTAAAGACTTTTCCTTGCTTCCTTCCTTCCTCGTTGCTTCTCTCCTCTCTCTCTCTCTCTCTCCTTATGCTTATATATATCCAATTGTTAGTGTTGTTTATGGCTTAGGCACGTTTGTGTTGTTGTTGTTGTTGTTAGTCATAAGCGAGTTTTATGTTCAATTTGAATTTTAAGGCTACTTTTGAATATGCGCAGTGTTGTTGTTGTTGTTGGTTGTTTGTTGTAGTTATTATTTAAATAAATACTATGTTAATTGTTTATTGCTTTAGGTTCTTTGGTGTTGTTCTCTTTTGGTCTGGCAATTCGAAGTTCATTAAAGTTGTTCGTTTATCAAAATTATGCATTTACGTAAAATGTTTAATAAAAATTACTTGATATTCTGCTAGTTTTCCGTTTAGGCAAATATATATTAAATATATATTAAATACTTGAACAATTTTCGATACGTTTTTACGATATCTCTTACGATTCGGAACAAGTTTCACGTTTTCGATTGTTATTATTGTTGTTGTTGTTGCTGTTGTTCGATTTAGAATTGTGGATTCCAGTGTTATTGGTTTCTATGTAGCTTTATCCCAGGTGTTACTCTAATTACGTGTGTACATTAGTTAGATCAGTTCGTTCGATTCGCTGCAATGCCGCGTGCCCAAAATGCCGAGTGGATTGGAGAGGGGGTGACAAATGAAAGTTGCGTCAGTACAACATACAGACGGATATAGATACGTATATATATATATATGCATATATATATAGCGAACATATCGGCTATATGCTTGTCGTGTGATTATGATAGCACCCACAACACACACCATCTCAATATATGTATGTAAATACAGCACACACACAGGTGCAGAGAAACCAAAAACATCAAATGAATGTAACAAAGGAAGGATTCTAGCATGGATCTATGAGAGACAATCATGAATCTATGGACTTGGCATACATCTATAGTACAAATGGAACTAACTTGGCGATACAAATGAAAAGCAGAAACAGATAAGATAAGATAAAAAGAAAGCTTATGAGCTGATTAACAATCTCTAACAAACCAAGGATATATTATTAGTACGAGAAAGTATTAGTGTGGCTGAGTTGTGGTAGAGGCGGGTTTAGCTTTTCTTTTCTTTTTTTTTTTTTTTTTTTTTTTTTTTTTTTTGTTGGTATTTGGTATTGGTATTGGGCTCTCGTCAATGGGTAATCCTTGCTCACCTGGTAGGATGTGTGACTGGTATGCTTCTCAAAGTACCTGCAAATCGAGAAAGTAAACAATCAGATTAAATGCCTCAAGTTAACAGTTAGTAGAGCATATCTACTTAAGTAATCTATGTTAAAGGTGCAAACCAAAGTGCAAACTTTATAAACTAAATAAATCATTGACTAGAAATAAATAACATGCGCAACACAAAAGCAACAAGTAATGTTATAAACTAAATATTTATTAGATCACTTCATGTTTTCATATTTCTTTGGTGATATTTTTTTGATTTGATTTTTGCTTTTTTTCTGTTCCATTTTTTTTTTTTTTTAGTCGTGATAACAATTTGTGAGTTAGTGAAGCAGTGCTATAGGGTTAATGGCATTATGGGTGGGAATCAAGACGCCTGCGTTTGAATGGAGTGCGTTCAATGAAATCATCGTCATCATCCTCATAGACATCGCCAATATCATTATCAGCATATATACCATCGATATCATTGAGATTGATGTTACCAGTACCATAGGCATTGGCATCAGTCTCGCCATTGATACCAGCATTGTCATTGACATCAGCAAAGCCATTGAAATTAGTATCGTCATTGCCATTAGCATCATCATTGACATTATATTCGTTATTGGCATCATAGCCGCCATTGCCATCATAGTAGTTATTGGCATCAAAGTCGTCATCGGAGAATATACATTCGAATCCCCCATTGACCCCATTCTCGGCCCCATTATTGTCGTCATCGGGTAGATTATAGCATGGATATGCTTCGGTATGGGCAATTTTGCTCGATACCAACTTATTGTTGTTATCATAGACGGATTTGCAAAGCGTATAGACAACGGTGTAAGATGGCTGAATCATGTGAAGGGATACGGGCGGCTCGGTATCAGCCGGAGCCGGTTCAGCCTCCTCAGCTTCCTCAGCAACTTGATCAATGGTTTCGGGATCGCGAAGAGCAGGAGCCGGATTTAGGTTGGCTTCCTCATCATCCACCTCGGACAAGTCAATCGTCAGCGTACACTTCTCTAGCTCCGCTTCAATGTGATCATAATCGCCATCAGGCACCAGGTTATAGATTCTATCGTTGCAAAGAAGGGCCAATTGTTCTGGACCATTCTCGGCAGCAGATGGCATTTGCTGGACGCTATCGTTGGTCAAGTCACTCAGGGTTTCGCTCCAATTTGAGCCGCGGCCCGAATCGCCCTCCGATTCTGAATCGTTCCAAAAAGCATTCATATCCATTTTAATGTTATTCTGATTATTTGCAATTGTCGTGCAGCCGATGCAATTCTAATGAAAATGGGGAAAAGATTCACAAATAATGCGTTTGTGATGGTTCTTCTTTTTCGTTCAATTGCATGGCCAAACGATGTTTGGCAGATATTTACCCACAAAAAAAAAATTAAAATAAGAATTTCAATTTGATTCGATTTTCCAATGAAAGCCAATTGAATTGTTAGTTCGCAGCGAAATGATTAACATGCAATACGTGAGCAAACAAAGAAAATCAAACAAATTAATAAAAAATTAAATTCTAATGCTGCAGGTTAAGTCCTTAACAGCTCTCGTCTCCAATCAAAAAGAATTGAGGCTGGACCGATTTTCTTTTGCTGCAGCGGTAAATGACAAGAGATGATGACAGAGAGAAGGAGAGCGTGCCATACAGCTGAGCAACTGAGAGTGTGCGAGCGAGAGGCGCATAAAGTGTGGTGAATAACTTGACGTAGACGGCACACGAAAGACACAACGAATGAACAAAACGAACGTTTAGAGAATGAGCCAAAGCACGCTAAACGAGAGCAACGCAATGGAACAGAATGAAGCAAACCGAATATTACAAGACGACAATATGCAACAAACACATCAATTAATGTTTTTTTCTTTCACTAAAACATTTGCAGAAATCACATATGTTTTATACATATAGTCACAGTCACATACAGCCATACACTCGTCTATGTAGATGGGTTCACTATCACGATTCGCGGGGCGGGGACATAAGCATGTGAATTTTTGCCTGTATGTGTGCATGTGTGTGTGTAAGCAGCAGCACGGAACGTGCGTACATATATGTATATGTAAACAAAAGTTAGCGTTTAAGTTTTTAGGGCTTTTCGACGTATCAATGCACACAAATTGGTTTCACTAAGGTTTTAGTAACTACATAACTATTGATATACGTATTTATATAGTATATATATGCATCGTTAGATATAGGTGTAATGTTATTCAAATTGTAATTTACCCATCGTTCATACGCTGCGGTTTTCTAGCATGCATTACCATCAATGCAAAGTTTTCGCCAATACGCTTCTCTTGTTATTGTTGTTGTTGTTAATATTTATATGATACAGAGTTCCTCCTCCTGGCCAAAGACGACAACGACGACGAAAGCAATGGTAACGCTAGTCAGCAGTGGCATCAACTTGTCGACCCGCGCTGTTCCCTCTGCTTCTCTTTCAGATAATGGCGGCAGCGCTGCGATGCCTGGCTGCCGGGCCTCTTCCTCTCCGCTCTATGCCTCACGCCGTCCTGTAGCTCCTGCTCCACACTGCGGAACGCGCGGGTGTGTGTATATATATATATATATATATTTATATATATACGTGTGTGTGTGCGTGCGTGCTTCACTGTATTTGACTGTGTTTATGTGTGTCTGCGTGTGGACTTGTGTATATGTGTGCGTGTATGAGTTCTATCGCGGCCGCAGCAGTAGTCGTCGGCAATTGCCGTTCGCCGTTCGATGTTGCCTTCCTAAAAACACGGAAATGTGTTTGCAAACATCAGCATCTGGCCATAGCAATAATTCCAATCAAATTTGCATGCCTTCTTTGTGTTTAGTTCAACTTCTTTGAAGCTGATCTCTGTTTCACGCCTTCAAAAGCGCTCGCGGCTTGCACTTTTTCACTGGAGTATGCGTGCGTGTGTGTGTATGTTTGTGTGCGTGCGTATATGTCGGAGTATGTATATATGTATGTAAGTGTTGGTTGGCTGGTTGGTCGTCGTCGCTTCTTTGAATTTTTTGGCTATTTGCTGTTCAGTTTGGCTGTTTATCTTACCGCAATTTTCGTGCCGCTTGCATTCACTTTCTCGTTAATGCAGCCAGCATGCGATATTTTAAATTATTAATCAAAAATATTAAAATTTGCCTAACTGCTGCGTTTGCTTTTGGCCTCTATACTTGATGATTTTTTTCAATTCTCTCACATTACGCTTTGTGCGCTCTTCCGTTCGTCGGCACGGCACGGTTGTGTTGAGTTTACAGCGTTATTTCGTATATTTATCTCGCTCGGCGATGGTTATATGTTTATCTCGGTCACACCAGTAGTCAACTGCCGGCCGTTTACAGCACTAATTTTGCAGTGTGGTGAAAGTGGCACTATGTTATACTCGAAATGGCACTGTTATTACTCAATTGAACTTTTAAAGTGACATTAACATAAGTCATTAACATTGTTATGTGAACGTAAGTTAACTATGTTCAAAATACAATTTCAAAATGAGATATACTTTGGAAATGGAAAAATTAATATGTGAAAAAATTGCTCAGTGCCATATAAACATTTCTTAAGCAATAGAAATATAAAGATTTGATTGACAACTATTTTACTGATAAATTAAAAAGCCCGCTAATCGGTGGTATATCGGTAACTGTAATACCGATAGTTTAGCCAATCGATTTGTTACAAGCAACCCTGAAGTGTAGAATTGTGTTCAGTGAGATATTAAAGCGCTCAATTAAAAGCCGGCAGATATGCTCCACAGTTCAGAGGACGGTGTAAGTAAACTACTATTATTATTTATTTATTAAAATCAAGCATTCAAAATTATCCATGCTTACAGTTGACAAGGAATCACATTTTCCTGTCGCCCAATGGCGATTACAGCCGTCCTATGCTGAAGGTAAGTCCCGTTCTGTTCGGCATAACTGCTGCAACTTTTCGCTGATCTCTGTTTCAATGCAGCTGTGCGAGCATTGTGTGAACCACGAAAAGAAGGTACTCCTGCTGACCCAACAACAATTCAATCTGCCTGCCACACTGAAGAAGCCGCGCTCGCTCGTCCACATGGAGCGCTGGATGAGCATCACACTGAAGGACATTGAGAGCGCACCGCGTCGCATTATTGAATTGTATGACTGCCAGCCGCGTCCTGATCTCATTATATTCGATATGTATTCGATTATCACCGAACTGCTTAGTCGTCCTGTGCTGCAGCAGTGCACAACCTCGACTCTGGTCCGGCACATAGCCAAGTGTGCCGCTGCCTTCTGCAATTATCTAGAAATGGTGCAGGCATCCAAGCAGAAGCAAAAACTAAACGCTGTCGACGCCATCATTGTCCTGCCCACCGAATCCTATCCACTGACCCAGGCGCAATTCAAGCTGCTCATCGGCCTCTACTTCAGCGACAACGAGCTCTATACAAACTTTGCCTCGCTCTCCGAACGAATTGGCCTCTCCATGGGCCTGCACTGATGCCTCAGCCCCCGACACAAATCAGCGAGTGCCTTAATTTATAATTAAGCTAAATGTTATTGTTTAATTCTTAAATACCAGCCGTATATGCTGCCAAGTTTCTCATTGTTATAATCACTAGACTTATATCAAAATTTGAGCAAATCTTTGGCCTATTGATGCCTCAAAGTATATACATATATATAAAGGCCTATTCTGAATCAATCTGATACAAAAACGCAGAAACATTTTAGTTAAGCTAAAGTTAACTTCTTTTTTTTTCTGTTACGTTTAATAAGTAAATAAATAAATATTAGGACTATAAATGTAAACAGATATTTTGAGAAATATATTTATAAAAAAAAAAGAAAAAAAAAAGTACTATAAGATATTGAATTGTTTAACATATTGAGTATGAATATATATATATATATATATTGTACTCATATATACATATACATATATATATAATATATAGCGTTGGTTTCGTCCTTAATATTGTAAGCGCAGGAATGCGAATCCGTATCCGTAGCCAAATCGCAGTCGAAAAGGAACTAATCGTTGACATTCGCATCCTCCTCCAACAACCCCACCGCATCGTCTCAGATGTAATCCAGCATCGCGCTAACTATCTCAAAGGCGTCGCGCGCTGTACTCTCAATGGCGCCGCTGGGCAACAGATAGCCGTGCACGCCATTATCCGCCAGCTGGAGTGTGTAGCTGAAGGGTATGCCGATCTCGTAGGCTGCAAAGGCATCCGCACATCCTAGGGGAAGACAGAGATTGGGCAACTATTTGGATTGACATCTTCGGTGCTCACATACCCGAACGCTGCTCAATCAAATCGTTGGCCGAGTCCACCTTGTAGCGCGCCTTGCTGCCCCTGCGTCGCAGCACATCCGTGCCCACCATCGCCACATCCAGGAAGTCATCCATGCGCTCCGAGTTGAAGGTCGAATTGGCCTTGACCGGATACGACAACACCTGGCCGTAGGCCTGCAGCGATATATACAGCTGGAAGGGCAAATGTATGTAAATAATTGCATCCAAGTTTAGACGCCCCTGATACCTTACCTTGATCTGTTTGCGATAGTCCATTAGGAAGTCAGACAGAGCTTTGGTTTCCGGCTCCGAGAAGGGCGACGGACCCGCATAGAACTCATTGCATGGCGCCTTTGAGCTGCCCCGCTTGCCCCAGTGATACAGCCAATTGCGATCTAAGTCAACGCCATAGCAAATCTTATCGCCTGGCCGCTTCTGCTGCAGCCACGTCATCGCCGAGTCGAGCAGTCCAGCGGGTGCCTTGGCCACATGCTGTGAACGGGACTTCTTCCAGAAGCGATCGTACTCATGGCTATACACATACCCGTCCGGATTCAGTACGGGCATTATATACCACGTCGTGTTGCGTATAAACTCGTGATCCTCGTCGGTTTCTAAAAAACAAGATTATTCTCTTTAATATTCGATAAATAATCGATAATAACATTTTGTCGATTTTTATCGATATCTTTTGCAGCGAATGTCGAATTTGATTGCAATTGCGATCTATTCATTTGTAGCTGATGAGTATTGATGATCTACCAATAACAGGTACCAATCGATTTTTATCGATTATAATTCCAGTGAATGGAAAAGCGACTAAACGATATACATATGGTCATCTATTAATTTTATAGTGGGTTATTTGTTTCTATATACAGCGCTATGTGCCCTAATTGCCCAAATCTTGCCTGTAGCTAAATCGATAAAAATCGATAAGTTGTCATTCATTGAACATGTAGTTAATTAACATAAAATGTATGTATATTTTTTATATATGTACATACATACATACATATGTAAGTATCTAGTCGATAATTATCGATTGTTTGTTGTATATTTTCCCCCTTTTTTTCGACAGAAAGAAATGAAAATGTTGAAAAGAAATTTTAGTAGCATATTCTGCTCGATCCAAGTGGGTATGTAGGTCAGGCAGTCAGCTCCGAGCTGATTAAACAGTTTGTATACTTTGAATCTGTCAGTGCTAGTCTTTGGGCAAAATTTGTTTTCAAAATATTCACTCGATTGGGTGCAGTCTTGGCTAGTGCCGCGCAATGTCAGGCAAGTGCCATTGCTCTGGTCCAACGTGTGGCGGGTCTGGGTCGCTACAGAATCGGCAGGGATTGCAGTCCTCGCCCTGTCCATGCAGGAAGTGCAAGGAGAAGGCGAAGGCGCTGCTGCTAAGCAAAGGCTCGAATCAAGCGGCCCAATGCAGCATTTGTAGAGTCCATGACATACAATTTTTTAGCAACGAATGGTCAGTGGATTCAGCATCGCATGCGGGGAGTAACCAAAGCGACTGCCACTGTGGTGAGCACAACTATGGGATGGGCCACGGCCAACAGTCCGACTATTTTGAATATCATCAGCCCGGCTCGAGCCATGGAGGACTGCCCGATGTCACATTTGGCGGCATGGATTACAGTCGCAAGTCGAGCGTGACCGAGGGCACGCCCCGTGTGGACATCCCGAAGAGATCCGGTTGCAGCATCAACCTCCCATTTGTCAATGTGGACCCAAGCCTAATGCACGGACGCGACACATTCGGCCTGCCCATTCATCTGCAGGGAAACGAGGGTCTGCTAAATGCCAGCGGTCGCACCGTCTGCATAGATCATACCTACTGCAGCGAAAACTGCGGACTCAATAACGATTGTGCCATGTCCTGCAAGCACTCCCGCAAGGGCATCTCCAAGGGGGTGCATGTGTGCGACAATGAGTATGTCAATGCGGCTGTGACCTTTCTGATTGAAATGCTGGGCATACTGGTGTAAGTAGTGCAACTAGTTCCGCTAATATGCCTAGAAGTCACATAAGGAACCATGTGTGAAACTAGTACACAGATGAAGACGTGGTTGGGAATGCATATTCCTGATCAGATATCTAATTGATCCATGTCCACTTCTGCATCTGCTAACCCCTCCGCTTGTCTGTCTGCCTCTACATCTGTCTGGTGGATGTGGACGTGGTTGGAAATACATATTCCTCATCAGATATCTAATTATCCACTTCTACATCTGCTAGCCCTTCCGTTTGTCTGTCTGCATATCCCTACGGCTGCTTCTACATCTGTCTGTCCATCTTTAGGTCCATCTGTCCAGGCAAATCCCAGATGTAGGCACATTAGACTGTCTATCTATCCATTCGTTTTTTTTCCATCATCCCATTCCATGCCTTTAAGATCGGATTAAACGGGACTTTTTGTTTTCGTTTTAGTTGGGATGGTCTCTTGATTACCAAAGTCTATATGATACCTTGTAATGAACAGATGATGAATATTCTCGATTTCAGAGTAGATCCTAACTCGGCCAATCAATCAATTCTAATCAATTTGTTCTGCTCGGCAGCTTCTTTGCTATCTGCACGTTCACATTTTGGATAACCCTGGGCTACTACATCGTTCAGCTGATGGTTGATCTGATTAACGCCGATCGCAACGTGCACGTGGCCATGGGCACTGTGTTCGTGCTGCTGGTATTTGCATTTGCCATAACGGTGTTCACCCACAGCCACGGATGCTGTCATGCCAAGGTGAGCGATGCCATCATGAAGGCCGGCCCATCGACCAGCTGCAAGCCGTCGCTGCTCCCCAAGAAACGAGCTCTCAGCAAATGCAGGCCAACCACTCTGCCGAAACCGCATCCTCATCCGCCGCATGCGAAGCCAAAGACCCCATGCTGCGCCCAGTCCAACAAAAAGTCCACCTGCAGCCGATCGTTCAAGCAGAGATATTCCGATTGTCAGGGCCGCAAGATCTTCGACAGATCCCGCCGGAGTGCCATCCTAACCGAAATGAAGCAGCCGCCCACATGGCTCATCTGGCTGCGCGAGAACGTCAACGGGTTCTTCTGTCGACGCTGACGGACTAACCATTCACCGCTTCCAAATTGAACGTGTCAAATTCAGAACCTAACTACAAACAATATGAATCAAGCCAATACAGCAGAAAACAATCATAAAATTGTATTTATAATTGCCTAACCGAAATTATGGTTTGATTGCGAAAGAGGTGGGAGCTATTGGAATACTTTAGATATAATAGATATGGGTAGTAATGTCTCTATTTCAATTTATGAATGTGACTAAAGGTCAAGCCTCAATTGTTTAGAATGGTAGGGATCTTAATCTAAATTTACTTATATCAGACTTGAACTAGCCTTTTGCATGATAAATGATAAAAACGTAGGCTTATCAAAGAGCTGACACTGAAGGGAGTCTAATAGTCTTTTTTGTTTCCTAAGAAAATTGAGCTTAGGGTTATCAAAGAGCAGACATCGGTTATACTTGAAGAGGGTCTGTTGGACTAACCTTGTGCAGATGATAATTGTTATTGGACATATCGACGACACGTGGAAATTACTATATTTTTAACTAGATGCATGGATACGTAGATATAATATAGAAACAGATATTATTGTTAAACTAAGGAAGTTGAGCTTGAAAGCAGACTCCCTTGGTTTATTCCATAGGTAATACATATATCATCCTACTTGGCAAATCTGTAACTTTCACATATATATGATTATATGTTCTCTCCTTTAGGACTTAGTCAAATGGAAAACCATTGATGCTTAGATAAATTTGATCTTTCTTTTGCAATCAATTTCATTGGACGATCTTTCTTCTTGATTCACAGATTTTTAGATCTTGGGCTGCTGATTTATATAGCTTAACTCTAGCCGCGCCCCTATTTACTCACTGTTCGTGCGCATCAGGCGCACCAGCTCGCTGATCATCCAGGTGGCTGTGGCGGGTCCAATCCAGGCCAAGCCGTGAGCACCGGCCTCAATGAACACCGCATTGGCTCGGCCGGAGCGATGTTTGTGCTTCAGGCGCTTGTGGCTGGATGCGGCTGCAGCCGTCGCTGCGGCGGCCACTTGCTTCGACTCGATCTTGACCACGATCAGGGGACGGCCCTCGAAGGAGCGTCCGATGTGAATCAGCTCAATCAGCTGGGTGTGACGCATGCGCAACGTCTCCAGGTAGTGCAGTATATCGTCGTACTCGTAGTACCTGTTCCAGGTCATGGGCGGTGGTGCGCTTGGCTGCTTGGTGGGTCGCCTGATCGCTGCTGGAGTCGTGTACAGATACTCCTCCTTGTGGCGCTCGTAGGCGATTGCCTTGCCCACATCAAAGATGAGCACCTCGTGGGCAATGCCCTCAAAGTTAAGCGTGCCCTGAAAGTCCACCAGCATCTTGGGCGGCACCAGGACGTCGGTGAGGCCTCTGCAGGAATGTTTTAAGAATAGCAAAAATCAACTTTGCAATCTTTGCTCTGGATCATACCTGAGACTGGGTCCCTTGAGCCACTGCAGCTTGTTGCCATCTTCGCCCTTCTTGAACTGCTCCAGTGCCCGTACCTGAGGCTCATCCTGCGGCTTCAGTCGCCATATCTGATACTTGTCGTAGCTGATGCGACGCGGCAGCTCCGGCTGAGCTGTCGTCGTGCTGGTCACACGGGTGACCAGCGCCTGCAGCAGCGGATTCTTGGTGGTGCTCGAGACAACAGCAGCACCGCCACCCGCTCCACCCGCTCCACCCGCGCCACCCGCGCCACCAGCCGTTGCATTCACAATGTGATGGGCCAGAATGCCAATCCAGTTCTGTGGATTACGCAACGGATCCACAATCGTCAGGATCGGCACTTGGGGTGTGGGTAGCGTCGTTGTCGTCGTCGATGTTGTTGTTGTTGTTGTGCTCGTTGTCGTTTTGCGGCGACGCGTCTTTGGCTTCGGCGTCGGATCAAACCAGCCGGCAAACCACTCTGCAAGTTTAGCAAGTGGAAAACCCACATCAATTTTACTGACTGACTAACTGAGCAAACGATGGATAGACAGAGAGAGAGAGATATATATATATATATGTATATATAGAGCTATTAGATATCAGACGCACTAAGCGGGCCAAAAGCATTCAAATCGTTTTCAGACTGTGCAGAAAGCGTGAATCGACCCAATGAGCACTCGCTGAGCGATCGAGCCAGAAGCTTCTGGCCGATCGTCTAGATTGCCGTTAGATCTGAGAGCAGGTCAGTGGGCCGGCTATCACCTCAATCAGCGAGGTGTGCTCAAGCAGCTTCAATACAGCCAATTATATGTAGACATATGCGAGACAATGCATTATTGTATTCATACCATATCTATTATATCTTCTTATTCAACTCTATTTCGGGGATATATGATTCCTGACGTTTGTAGTATTTAGAGTATCAGCTTTCTCCTATTGCTATGCCCATTGGAGAATTGTAAGAGTTCAGCTTTTGCAAAGAGAGCACAGACGAGCAGAGTCCATGTTCACTTTCTGTGAGTTAGGAAGTCTTTCTCCAAAAAGGTATTACACACTCTTTAAGCAGAATAAAGAACCTCTTTAATTCATTAACTTTTTCTCTACTTAACTTTATTTTTAATGATTAGTACTAAAAATATAATTAATAAATGAATTGTTAAGTGGATTTCAGTACTTTGGCTCTATTTTCAGGAATATATTCAGGAATATATTCGACAAGCATGAAGCAAAAAGAACAAAAGCAAAGTACCAAGAACAGAGAACTGAAGATCTCGTCTGATAGCAAACTAGCCTGGAACAAATCTCACCACAAAAGCTCAAGCAAGGCATTTTAATGAAGAGTACCCAAGAGTACTTGTTCTATTGGATCTATGAAATGTTATCCAAAAATATTTATAATAATAAGAAAAACATTTTAGCTAGAACATATTGAATCTGGGTACAAATATTGCATTGCAAGAGTAGCTTGAAAAATTGTTTATCTTAATCAATCAAATTATATTAATATATATTATACAATATATTCATTAATTCCCTCAATATATTATACATTCATAAATATAATCAATTGTTTTGCATGTTGTGTAGATTGATAAATTCCTTTACAATTCGGAAATTTTGTACCGCCACTAATGAAAAAAAAAATATATATATATATATATATATATATTTTGTTTATTCAAATCGAATCGAGATTAATTTAATATCGGACAATTTCAAAATTACTCTAATCGATGTATGTTTTGTAATTTAAAAGAAGGAAAATCAAATTTTTGTTGCTTATATGAAAATGAAATGTGGTTATTTCCCCAGAAGTTTCTACTTGTTGTAGCAGGCTAACCCCTTTATTTGTAAATATCTTGAAAATGCGCCCATTATCGTGCTAAACAAATGAGAAAAATGTTTTTTTTTTTTTTTTTTTTTCATTGTGACAAATAGGGAATCTTACATTGTAGCTCTAAATTATCACTATAAATGGTGCTTTTTGAAGATAATTCAAAATTAGGGGTTCGCCCACTACATAACGTAGAATTTTCTGGGGAAATGCTCATATATGTCTTTAAAGAAATAATCATTAAGATATGTAATAAGACTAAATAGAGAATATAATTAGTTTATCCAAATTTCTCTTTCTTCTAACTTTGTCCCCCCATATTTCTCAAGCCGCCCTCGTATGTATAAAGCTCCTCTATTGTCTCAGTTCTACTAAAATGCGAAATAAATAAATTTGCATAATTTCTAAACACAATTCTCATTTATTTTAGATTCACGTTGAGCTAGGAAACTTTTCAAACTGCCCTCGCCTGTTATCTACAGGCTGTCAATCAGTGTAAAGTCTCATACTTTTGCTACTCACTGTCATAGTCCGACTCCTCGCTAGAGGATTCCGTTGTGGCCTTGCCGAAGCCGAACCACGACTCCAGCCAGCCGGGTGGCTCAGTGGTTGTGGCCGGCGCTGGCGTCGGCAGAGGCAGTGACGCCACTGGCATTGCCGTGGTGCTGCCAATCTTTTTGGTGCGTCGCCTCAGTCCGAACCAGGAGCCGAACCAGCTGCTTAGCGAGCCGCCATCATCGTCATCATCATCATCGTCCTCCTCCTCTGCACTACCAGCGTCGCCTTTGCTGCTGTGCGCGCTGTGGTAGAGCGTGTAGCTGGGGTATTTCGGCTTGGTGCTGACCTCCGTGTTGTCCTCCTCGGACTGGCCGCCAAAGCCATCAAAGATGCGCGCCATCGCCACTTGGACGGGATAGAAGATCATGCGAAAGAAGCTGCCAATGCCAGTGTCGCCCTCCTCCTCCTCCTCCTCATCTTCATCATCATCATCGTTATCATTATCGTCTTTCTCCTCGTCGTAGTATTCATCGGAATTGTGACTCTCGCCAGGCGGACGTCGTCTGATGCGCTTTTTGCTCAAACTGTTCTTGGTCGAGGATTGCGTCTCCTCGCTCTCGGTCGACTCCTGCTTCTCCTCCTCGGAGCTGGTCGCGGACTCGGCTATGGCTGGCTGAGCGGTGCTGCTGGTGGTTGAGCTGCTGCTGCTGCTGCTGCTGTTATTGTTGTTGTTGTTCACTATCACACTTGGCAGCTCCTCGACCATTGCACCGAAATCCGCGCCCTCCTCCGCCGAGCTGCTGTTCTCCTGTGACGGCCTCTGCTTGCTGCTGCTGCTGCCGCTGCTGCTGCTGTGGCGCTTCACATGCGTTGCCTGCTCCCCCTGCCCCTCCTCCTCCTGCTCGAAATAGTGCTCATCGTTGTCATCATCATAATCATCGCCAGCTATGAGCTCCAGCAAATCAAAGTCATCCTCGCCGCTGCCGCCTTTCCTGCCCTTGCCCTTGCCCTTGCCCTCGGCCTTGTCGCTGCCATTGTGCCTGGCGTGCAGCAGATGCACCGCATGGGGCACCCGATAGCCACTGTCGCCCGCTGGCGAGTTCTCCTGCCGCTTGGGCGTGGCACGTTGCGGCTTCTGGACGGGCCGCCTTCCGCTCTTGCTGGAGCTGCGCCGCCGGCCGCCCCCCCGACCGCTGCTGATGGGCCGAGCGCCCGCCGAGCTGCCGGGCAGCGCATCCAGCGAGCGACGCCTCACCCGATGCGGCACTTCGATAAACCCACTGGACACCACAAAGGGCTGATCACTGAAGACGGTGCCGCCGCCTCCGATCGCTGCACTCGTGGGCCTCGGCATATGCGGCTTCTCTAGCTGCGTGGCCGTATGCCCAGCTGTGGGCGGCCGGACGCTCGTCGTCGTCCGTTTGCCCAGCACAATTAGCGGCCCGGCTGTTGTCGCGACTGAGGGCCTTTGGCCCGGCCGTCGCTTCACTGTCTTCCGCTTCTTCTTCTTGCGCCTGTTGCGCTTCGGCTTCTGCGTGCGCGGAGGCGCCGCCGTCGTCGTCGTCGTCGTCGCCGTCGGCAGCTTCAGCAGCTGATCGCTCACGCTGCCCGCCGCACCGCTGGCCACCATAATGGGCGGCGGCTTGTGCAGCAGCTTGTTGTGGCCGGCCGCTGTGCTGGCGCTCGGCGCCGTCGTCTTCTTGGGCTTCTGCAGCCGTATGATCTGCGGCCGGGCGGTGCTCGTGCGCGCCGTCGGCCTCAGGCTGGGCGTCGACAGCACCGAGTGCGCTGCGGCTCCGCCGACGGTGGCGGCCTTCAGCGAGCATTGCTGCTCGTAGCGCTGGCGCAGCGCTTCCATGTCGGCGTCATACTGCGCCTTGGTTACATAGATGTCAATGCCGTCGCTGTCGCTGCCATTGCTGGGCCAGGGCTGCGACTTGGTGTTGCGGCCCACCTCGCTAATGGCATAGACAATGCCGGTGGCGGGATTGGTAAAGAATATTGGGAAATTGCTGTTGCTGCTGCTGCTGCTGTTGCTGTTGCTGTTGCTGGTGGTGTTTTTTGTTGCTGTTGCTGCTGCTAGATTATCCGTGATCTCAATGAGTCCGCTCTGCACATGCTGCGCTGGTCCATAGACCGAGTCGGGTAGTGGCAGCCGATGTTGCTGCTGTTGCAGATGTTGCTGCTGTTGCAGATGCTGCTGATGCTGCAGATGCTGCTGCTGTTGCAGATGTTGCTGTTGCAGATGTTGCTGCTGTTGCTGCTGCTCCAAACTTGCTATCGTTTCATAGACATACGGCTGCTGCAAGCTCTGATCATCGCTGAACAGCTGAAAATCCAGCTCCTGCTGCTCCTGCTGTTGCTGCTGCTGCTGCTGCTGCTGTTGCTGCTGCTGCTGTTGCTGCTGCTGCTGCTGCTGCTGCTGTTGCTGCTGCTGCTGCAGGTGTTGCTTGTGTGGCTGCTCTGGATAGTTGTAGCGCGGCACAAAGCTCTCGCGTCGTCGCTCGCTGGCCAGCAGATCGCGCGTCCAGCTGCGTGTCTCGCGCAAGAGGCTATCGAACTCCTCGGCGCTGGGATGATAGCCAAAGTCGTATGCGGCGCACGATAGGTCCGACAAACCCGACAGACCCGACAAACTGGCCAGCAATAGGCGCAGCATTAGCAGCTTTACGACTATATGAAAGGCAGGCATTATATATGTATGTCTAGCTATTTATATAGCTTATATAAATATATATATATATATATATGCGAATATATATGTATATGTATTTATGTATAGAGGCAGCGAGGCTAACGAGGCAACTGGATTATGCTTGTCCAGAGATTCTTGGAATTAACGCGTGCGCGACCGTTTGGCTGCGAGTCTCGTTTACAAATGAACAAAACGACCCAGCCAAAGACCCAAAACCAAAACCAACAACATCCACCGACCCGCCGCCAAAAGGAGAAACTCAAATGCCCCCACATACTATGCGAGTTTCGGCTGCTTGAACGTTTGCCCGTAACGTCTGAGTGAAGATGTCGCTTACCGGAGTGCGGCGTGCGTTGTCGCCAGCGCTGCTGCTGCCGCTGCCGCTGCTGCTGCCGCTGCCGCAGCCGCTGCCTCCTCTGTCATCTCCTTCACCTTCACCTTCACCTTCTCTTTTCTCCTAGCCAATGTTCTGGCTACCTTGCCGTAGCTGTCGTCAGTTGCCCTGCGTCGAATCATCGAAGCATTGCAAATTGTCGATCTAATCATAGATGAGAATCAACAATTGCACTGCACAGTGGTGCAAAAGTGATGGCAAAAACGATACTATAAATATAAGTATATGTAAGTGTAAGTATAAGTATAAGTATTCATGTCATTATCCAAACAAAATTTGACAAATCATATTAAGCCATTACTAAAGTTGTCAAACTACTTATTAATTCTATATTATATACAGATACTTGACATGTCATAGAATATACATATATAATTAGACTAGCACTTGAGGCATTAGGGCCATCAAATCTAATATCTAATATATTGTCAGTTTATTGCCTATTCATCTAATCGGAGTGTTTTCAAGCAAGCTATTCATGCATAAATAGGGGCGTTGGCCCATTTGACGACAAAATTTGGGAGGCATCTTAAGTAATTCCTGTTATCAAATTGTTTTTGGTTTCTCTCAGCTCTAAATACAGCTCAGTAAAATGTCGGAGATTGTTTGTAAATCTATATGTATAATCAATCAGGATGTTATAACATGAAGCGAATGCAAATGCATTCAGTCAAAAGTGAATGAGTCGAGCGCAGCCAACTTAATGTTGTTACAGGTACAGCGAACTTCACTTGTCTCCATCAAGGAAAATTAGTATATAATATAATATATATATGATATTGAAACTGAACAATGTGATAAAGCAAAAATATTTAATATGTGAATAAACTCAAGTACCTCAGACTTCAGGCACTTGGATTTTTCAGTTGAAATGGAAATTGACATATGTGAACACGTAACACTGTGAGTCAAGAAACTAACCACTTAGCCTGGCCCCGCTGTTTGAGCACTTCTTTTATTAGCTGCACCAGTGGCATGGCTTGCACTTTCCGCACGGTGCTTGACGCGAACTCTACTTCATTTTATTTATTTTTCTCTCTCTCTCTCTCTCTCTCCCTCATCAGATTTTATTCGCATCCCAGAAACTTGAGTCGCGCAATAAACACCAGGCATACAGAATGACAGTTTGGGGCTTCGACTTGGGCCTCACTTGTAGGATGCCTGACCTCCAATGACCAGAGACAGGTTGGACTTGTCCGTGTCCAGCGTCGGTCGTTGCGTCGGCCCAGTTACAGCGAGCAAGCCTCAATCTCTAGCATCTGGAGTTGTCTAACTGTTATTGTTATACCCTGGACCCATTGAAAATGGGAAATCAGGGTATAATGGTTTTGTTAAAAGTATGTAACAGGCAGAAGGAGGCGTGGCAGACCCCACAAACTATATATATTCTTGATCAGGGCGACGAGCTGAGTCGATTTGGCCCTGTCCGTCTGTCTGTTTGTCCGTCCGTCCGTCCGTATGTTTGAACGCGTCGATCTCAGAAGATATAAGAGCTAGAGACTTTAAATTTTTTTTCCTAGGTCCGTGTACATCACGCGCATATCAAGTTTTTCTCCAAATATCTATAACTACTCTCGATATTTTGTTAAAAACCTTATCGAAAGCTAGTTATTTAATTATATCTCCTACAACTTTAGAGCTAGAGCTTCCAAATTTTAAATGTAGACTTATATATATTTTGTACAATTTCGATTTTTGTTAAAATTTACCCCCCCACTCCTATTTCTACCCCCTCACCCTCACCTTTTTTGTATTTCAAATACTAGAGACTTGTGCTTTGGAATACACATACATTTGAGCATTATGATTTTGTTGCACAGTTAGCAGAGCGCGTTCTAATACGTGCGTGTGTATGTATGTGTGCCGAAAAGAAGTGCACAGTGATTAGAATATCAGATTGGAGGGTTCAGGGTATCTCCTAGTCGAGCAGTCTCGACTAGAGTCTTCTTACTTGTTTTTATTTGTTGTTGCTGGTTTTTTGATTTTGTTTTTATTTTTGTTTTCTTCCAGAAGCTCTTTCACTTTCTACACAGTCATTCTGCTGTTGAAATTGCCGCCCTCGGTGTTGGCCTTTGACTTTCGCTCACAGACCCGGGGCAGAAGGTATGGCACAGGCGTGTCTCAATTTAGAAAATGCCGTTCAAGAAGTTGCTGTCGCCACACTACAACAGCAACAGCAACAACAGCAACAACAACAACAACAATAATAATAATAACTAAAAACAACAGTAAATAATAAATAGTACAACAACTATAGCCGTAAGCAACAACAAGTTTTACGCACAGCAGCAACTCGAGCGTCACTAAAAAAGCGTTTAAGACAACGGCAATATATCGCTCAAACTGTTAGAGATGGGCGCGTGCGCACTCCACAAGGCTGGCAACGACTTCACAATATCACTACTTCAGATTAGTTACAATACGCATGTATTAAAGTTTGTTGATCCTAGCTTGACAGCCCTTCAGCATACCTTCACATACCTATTAGTATATAGATTGTTATGTATAGGTCAATATGTATAGATCGATATGTATAGATCAGTATGTATGGGTAGATATGTATAGATCAATTTGTATATGTATGTATATATATGTGTAGATCGATATGTATAGATCGTTATGGTTGGATCGATATGTATGGATCAATATGTAGTATAGATCGGTATGTATAGGTAGATATGTATAGATCGATTTGTAGAGAACGTTATGGATCGATCTTTATACATCAATATGTGTAGATCGATATGTATAGATCGTAATGTTTGGATCGATATGTATAGATCAGAATGTATACTTCGGTATGTATAGATCGGGATGTTTGCGCAGATATGTATATATCGTTATGTATGGATCGATCTATGTAGATGTATGTATAGTATGTATAGATCGATATGTATGGATCGATAAGTATAGATCACTATGTAGATTGAATTGATCAATTTTCAATAGATCATCATAGATCGATCTGTATAGATCAGTATGTATAGATCGATATGTATAGATCAATATGTATAGACCAGTATATATATGTATAAGGATATAATCAGATCGATAGATCGGAGTGCATAGATCTGCATAGGTCTCCAATGCTCTACAACTAATCTAGAATGAAACAGTTTTCTTTGGCTTTATACATCGAACTATACGTATTAATTAATATTTTACTACTAGGTATAGTTTTCTTTGATAATTTGTCATACTCACATTGACTGTTTACACATCATATCCTGTCTAGTTTTCTGCTACTCTTGCTCGACTGAACCATTTGGGCTCAAGCTGAAATAGGTTTTATTCAAAAATATTCATAAATATTTATAATTAATTACTTAAAATAAGTAAACATTTACTTAAATAAAAAAAAACTAATACTTGAAAATAGAAAAAAAATAGATATCAAAATTAAGCTCGACATCGTGAGTCACGCTCCCATCATCTGCAGAGAACGAAAGCCGCAGCAGTGTGAAATGGATAGTAAGTAAGATATATAGTAAGTATATAGTTAGCATAGCGCACATATATGTATTTACGGCTGAGCAACAGTTAATAATAATATTATACATAGCAAACCATATACGATATAACAATGGCAAAAAGCAAAACATTTTAATTGCATGTTTTCTTTTCTTTTCTTTTAGACCAGCATGCCGAAGGAGGCCAACTAAGCAAACTGTGTCTTACTATATATAAACACAAGTAAATTTACTAAATATATATTATAATGGGTAAGAGCCAACATGATCAAGATTATCAAACTCAGAACTATTGTGTTAGCTAAACTTTAGCAAACTCATAATTACATATACTTGTATATATGCATGTATATTTGTGTATATTTCTGTATATCAGAGACATATGTATGTGAATTGCAAGTGAAATTGGCATTAAACCAGTCTGTAAATTGGTAAACTCTTTACCCAAAATTGTTGTTCAAAAGGCCCTCTTCAGTTGTCAAAAAGTTTGTCACACTTCCAACACAATTTTTGATCCGACTTCATTATGCTCGTTCCTGTCTAAACTTACTAAAATATTCCATAATTTTAGACGTATTATCTTATATAATTGCTGACTTCAAGATCTCAGCTTAAAGACTGCGGAAGATTCACCAGATGATAAATGTTTGATCTATCATTGCAAGATCCTCTGGTCACTCACTCATCATAGATTTGTATTCTAGTTCTGCTACTCAGCTGCATGACTGGCCACGCCCATCCTTTATACACGTGTATAGCATGGGCATGTAAGTTATATATTAATTACCTCTTTAGCGTTTCTTTATTATATTTCCATTTGTTTATTACAGAGTTGTTTTTCAAAGAGTTGCACTTAATGTCAATTTCACTTTTCACACTCAACAATAAACACGGTGTCACATGAGCTTATCGTACCACTTAATACCCTACACTTGCTTGGAGCCCAACTCAACGATTATTTATATAAGATGAATGAATTGAGTATTAGCGCTAAACAAATTGTTTAATTAGGTGTAATAGGTGTAATTAAAGACAGAACAGTGCAGTATTCATTTCGTACTTTTCCTACTCTGTAAATAGAGCTGAAAGCCAATCATGTTGATGCAAGTATCCAAAATCGTAAATAGAAATCGTAATGGAAACAAATGTTCTTTATTTGTTGTACATTAATAAGTAGCTTATATTTCTTTCAATCTCGCTCTCCCTCTTTCTCTCTCCCTTGCCCTCTATTTCTTCATTTTCTTTCTCTCTCCCTTTCTCTCTCTCTAGCTCCCATAATGTATATTCGCTTCCTCTACGACCTCCCACGAAGCCAGTCTACATCTCCTTGACTAATTATGTCGCTTTTCTTATTGTCTCACCCTTCCCCCTTCTTTCTTTTTCCTATCTGTTTCTATCACTGTCGTTTCACTGTGTCTCTCTTTTATTATCTCGTTATAATTGTCTCTCTGTTTAACTTATTTTTCTATATTTTATTCTGCAGCCGGTTGCACCTCATTTGTTTTTCAATCAGAGACTGTCTCTGTCTCTCTCAGGCTTCTCTCAGTCTCTCACTCTCACTTTCACTCTCTCTGTCTCTCTCTCTCTCTCTAGTCTCTAGTCTCTCTAGTATGTATCTCTCTCTCTTTCTCCCTCTCTGTTTGTCTGTCTCTCTTTCTGTCTGTCTCCTTTTCTCCCTACTTCTCTCTCTACTGCACTCTCTCTATCTCCCTATCTCTCTCTCCCTCACTCTCTATCTCACTCTTTCTCTCTCTCTCTCTCTCTCTCACTCTATTAAGTCACTCACTAATGTCACTTCTTGCCCCTCCCTCTCTCTTGCACACCTATAATTCTCTCAGTCTCTCTCGCTCACATTCTCTCATCTACCTCTTTTTTGTTGTCTCACAATCCTAGTCTTCATCTCTTTCCCATGGCCTCTCACTGTGGCCCTTCCTCTCCCACTTCCCCTTTCTCCTCCTCTCTCCTTTCCCTGCCTTCGTCATATTAATGACGTAAGTCTATTGCTAAGACAATCCAGAAATAGATCTTTCCTAGTTCTCCATGTTAGCCTTAGCCTCTTCTGTGGACAGCTCAAGGTCACGTACAGTGTTACCTCCGGCAACACGGACGGCGCTCAAAGAGATGCGCCAATTTGTCTCTCTCTTCACTCTCAATTAAAATATGAACTATGCTCATGAACGTCGACAGTCTTAAATGCCATTGTCACAAACAACAACAACAATACACGTACATATATAGTAATATTTATATACATATTTGTATGTGTGTGTGTGTGCATGTGTATGTTTGTGCATCGCCAAATAGCCGGGATCTTAATTCTTCAAAAGACAGGCGGCCTTTCCATTAAAAATAAAATAAAATAAATTATAAACGAATTGCTTCATTAAAGGGTCCACATTTCGCTTGCCGCAACGAATCACGAACACCCTACTTAGCCACCCAGTGAACAGTCGCCTGCCTATGCCTATGCCGCTCGCCCGTCAAGCACCCCACAACAACAGCAATCGACAAACTTTTCAGATCATTTGCCGATGGCGTGAATACTCGAGCATGTGTGCTTGAGCTGCTGCCAATTGCTGTTTGTTGAGCACTCTGCGCTGTCTGCCAGATACCCTGTAATTCGATTAAATTAATTAAAGCGTTTGCAAATTTAGGGCTAACAACAAGAGCCAGATCACTTGGGGATCTTAAGAGTATTCCACAGTTCCATATTCCATATGCCATATTCCATATTCCACATTCAACAACAACAAAAGTCTTTCTTTACATTTAGAGATCAGAGAGATGTGTGTGCATGCATGTGTGTGTGTGTGTGTGTGTGTACCTTGCATGCTTTTGTAGGGCAATTGCGACAACATCAGCGATCCACCCGCCCCCGTCCCCCCTGTCTCGGCAGATGCCCTGGCCATGTCGGCTGGCTGAGTGACAACCTGTTGGACAGGCGCTCAATTGGTCGCCCGACTGCGCAGCTGCCTAAGGCGGGGGTGCACGATAAAATGAAGAACGAGAAGAAGAAGAATAATAAAAATATATATATATACATATATATGAATATAAATAAACCGGTTGGACATTAGAACCGATTCCAATTCCGATTCCGATTCCATTGACGACGTCACAAAATACTTTCGTAATGAGCCACGGAAGCGCCAGATGCTGGCCAAGAATGGAAGAGAGAAAGAGAGCAAGAGAGGAAGAGAGAAAGAGAGAGTGTGAAACATGACGGTTGGGCAAACAGAGGGGAACTTGGAACTTGGAAAGCGAGCGGAACGAAAGGGAGTGAAACAATTGAGGGGGGAGCAGAACGACAGAGGTGGCAGAGGCGGCAGTCGCTCAGCGCAAAGTGTCCGAATGCCGAAAGGCAGCGACGGCGACGCTGATGCCGATGCCGACGCCGACGAAGGCAGCAGCAACAGCGCGCCTATGTGAGGCGGGCCGGGCCGGGCCGTCAGTCTTGATGATTTCGTGAAGCGATTAACACACGCCACGTTCTGAGCCATTAGTCAGGATCGCAAAAGTGCGAAGGAGCAGCAGCAGCAGCAGCAACAACAACAACGACAGCACATGACACACATAAGGAAGCAGCAGCAGCTAATAGCAACAAGTGCAACTGCAGCAGCCAACGCCAACGCCAACGCCGCCGCCGCAGCAGCACAATAAGTGGAAAGAAGAAGCAGCAGCAGCAGCAGCAAACGGCAATAAAAATAAATCATTTAAAAAACGCCGCGCCAAAAGAATTTGCCAAATTACGCGTTCATTTATTTGCCAGCGCTGCTCGTGCATTGACCGAATTTTAACAGCAGCAGCAGCAGCAACAACAAACAGCAACAGCCACAAACAACAACAAACAACAAACAGCAAACAGCAACAGCAGCAGCTGCCAAAATGGATGCAGAGGTGTGTAAAGTGTGTGTGCGTGTGCCTGTGCGTGTGCGTGTGTGTTAAAACATTTTCAAAATGAGTGTCAAATATATTTATACATAAATACACACGCACACATATACATACATACGATATAGAATCAGTAAAAATCTGTGTGGGACCATTCATTATGATTATTTTATTTGTTTTTTTTTTTTATATATTTTTGTTTGTTTTTTTGCTTTTGTGCTTTGAGCAGCAGAAAAAAAAAACCAGTTCCATTTACTTCTCACGCCTAACAAATGCATATTCAAGTGCAAAGTCAGCTAAAGCAGCAGCAACAACAACAACAACAACCACATCAGCAACAGCTGTAAAAACAACAGCAGCAACAACAACAACAGCAACAGTTAGCATTGCTCTCTAGGACAGCTGTTGCATAGTAGCAGCAGAGGCGTCCTTTTAGAGGGGGCTCTCAAATAACTCAAATAACTCCAAATGACAAATTTCCTATTGGGCTATAAATAGCTAAAAATACTACACTGAAAGAAAAAGTATATACAATATGTATACTGTGTACAAACAGCATATATTATATAATGTATGTCATATACATACATACATACATACTATATATAGAAATTTACTTCGTGATTATAAACTTACGAGAGTTATATAGAGTAAAATTAAAAATATAATAACAACAATATCTTTACACTCCGATTTACTAATTGCAATGTCTTCAGGATATAAAACTGAATATCCCATATATAAGATAAAAATACTTGAAGCACTCAAAATGATGTGCGTAATCAACAAATTACTCAACAGCATATCTATTTTATATATAAAAAATATTTATATATTTAGTCAAATTACTTCAACTTAGCATTAGCCAACACATTACTGCAAGCTCTTGAGCTGTACAGATAAATAGAGATAGAGAATCTAAAAATATAGTCGAAAATTCGAAAATCACAAAATATATGTTTATATATGCTCCAATACTTGAAATAGTGCCAAGAATTACTGACACTAATGAAGCGGATAAGAATTTGTACAAAATCAATTCAAATCACTTTATAGAGTCATTCCCTCTGATATGAGTATAGACAGTGATCTCTGCAAACTATGTTGAACGCAACTTGAATTTCAAGTTTTGGATGGATTCAAGATTATCGAATACAAAATATCGAATCGAATAAAATATATAAAAGAGTCTCTATTAGTCCCATGGGGCCACTCTAAGCCATCTGTATCGTGAGTCTGTGATTAATTCATGACAATAGACTATATAAGTCTCAATACCCCCAACAATTTCATACAGTCTCTCAAAGTAAGCTCTATATAAAGACTTCTTTTTCTATATTTACTATATTTGACTTATATTACTTCCTTATTAAAAGAAATGATCTATTATGATATATTAAACATTTTTAGGGGTGTTTTATATATTTAAAAATCCTACCCAAAGTGCTATTATTTCCATTTTGTTTTAGACTCAGGCATTAAACGTGCTGATTACACTGAAAATAATGAAAGTTAACTTCGTTTAACTATCTTATCAGTTGAAGAAAGCGTGTCAACTTATCAGTGAATGGCCACGAAATTGCAATGACTTCGTATAAATTTAACATGCAGCATTTCATATGGCCTTCAATTAGTGAGCATCGTTCTTTGCCTCACTTCCGTGTCTTTAACAGTTGATTTATCAAATATAAAGCATTATAGAGCTATAAGCAGTAAGGCTCGACTCCCCCAGCCCCTGCTTAACTCCATGTCCATGAGCATTGTAATTGCCATTGCAGAGGCAATCGCTGTGGAAAACTTGTCGTGCATGGAAAATTTCCACTGAAAGACCATTGAATTGACTTGAATCAGACTGCCATTGCCTCTCAAATGAATAGCAACCAGAATAAATGGCAATAGTGGGCTCCGATTACTCTTGAAAAAGTACGAAATATAAGTGTATATATAGTTCAGTATGCATAAAACATTTAGTTAAAATATTGAAAGAAAACGAAACCTAAGAACCTTTTGATCAAAACAGCTAGAGTATTTCAAAAACCTGTTATTCAAAATTATTATTATTTATAGAAGTGCAAAAATTCGTGAGAACTATTTAAAAAGTTCAAAAAATTAGGACAAAATATCGGAGTTATTAAGAAGGCTTCCAAAAATTGGAAAATTCTATAACAGATATAATTTGGAAAAAATCATACGAGATTTTCAAGGTATTAATAATATATAATAGTTAATAGCTCACATATAGACGGAATTGCAAGAAAAAAAAACACAAATTTTTCATTAACAACTCTTGAATATTTTCAAAAACTCTGTTTTAGAATATCTTAAAAATGTTGGATCTAATAGATACAAAAAATTCTAAAACTTTAAGCAAAATGTATATTGGAATTTTTGCCCATAAAAATATTTGCCAGTTATTATCGATGCTATGGGATATAAAGATAGTAATGCAATAGAGTTATACAAAATATAAATCTACGTGATAATATCTATAAAGATCTTGTAGAGAGTTACTACATAGTTTCAGTCGCTAAAGCTTATCATAGTGTCTGTATAACCATATACTCATATACACTATTAAATCAAAGGCAATCAATAGCTTTGCTTTCAACTTTTGGCTAATACAGAAATTCTGCCTGAACCACTCGATGTAGCTCAAGAAATTACAGGGTATATCGCATGCGTGGGTGAGCTGAACTCAAAGTGCAATATCTGGTTCCTTAACTTGATAAGTCTTGTTGTTCTTCCTGTTGGTGTGCTACGCAGCTCACGTTAACAA
This sequence comes from Drosophila mojavensis, assembly GCF_018153725.1. NCBI lineage: Eukaryota > Metazoa > Arthropoda > Insecta > Diptera > Drosophilidae > Drosophila > Drosophila mojavensis. Next base: position 24,134,943 of record NW_025318667.1, on the reverse strand, counting down.
ATGTGAAGTAACGGCAACAACAGCAACAACAATAACAAATAATACTAAAATTAACACTAATAAAATAATACAACAGCAATTTATGCCGTTTGTTTTGAAGTGTTTTGTTGCGTAGCTGCCGATAAGAGTCACGTAAAATTTGCCGTCTAGATTTCCATAGCAAGTTGTCCCCCGCACGGGCCAGAGACCCAATTTCAGACCTGTGTATGCGCCCGATTATCTGGCACCTGTATCTGTATCACCTGCATATTACACACACACACACATAATCAACTGAAGGCAATCGCTGAACCCACTTACGATTACGTATTATCACATATTATCGGCGCCCAGATTCAGTGCCTTCCACACGCTCAGTTTATCTCTCAGAGAGCGACACTAATTTATAATAATTCACTTATAATTTTTTGCACCAATTATCAATAAATAAAGTTCCCAGGCATAAGAAACAAAAAAAAAAAAAAAAAAAAAAAAAAAAAAAAAAAAAAAAAAGAAACCATTGAAAATTTCCGTTGATAACATTTGATAGCATTTCCTACTGGAAACCCACGAAGAATATTTGTTTAATCTGGAAAGTTGAAAGTTTCTTACTAGTATAATAAATATGCCACACAATCAGTTGCGCTTTGAGGTCCACTAAAATATATAAAGCCCATTATTCCATTTAGACAATATCAAAATACAAACTAACTGATTTATAGGTTTTCATGTGAGCCAATGAAGAGATCTCAAATTCTGTTGGCCATAATAAAGTGTGCTTAGATTTCATTATATTCCTTCAACTGAAATTGAATATACCCATTAGGCATTGGCCACTGCGGGTATATAGTTTCATTAGTGGATAGTCAATATATATAGCTAACATAAATATTTATTGTTGCTCAAGTTCAAGTTCAAGTTCAGTGGATTCATTTGTCCAACTGTTCACCTGACTCTCCCTCGTTCATATCTCGTAAACAAGTAAAGCTAAAGATATGATATTTGAATTATATATACATAAATGTCAGAAGCAGTGAAAATTGATCACATTTTCTCGATACCTCATCTTAATTCTTTTAGATCAATAAATATTCTTATTTTGCCTTGAATAAGTCTTGAGGTTGCTTCAAAGACTCTTAAGCATAGGGTTTTATTTATAGATTCTTATACTTCTCTATATCTTTATAATCTCCAGCAAACAAATTTAATTTGCATACATCTTTCACATATTTTACTAATTAAATAGTTGAGTTTGTCTATATATTAGTCTAAAATAAATTCCATTAAAATCTAGTAAACGTGAGTGACTACGAGATCCTTTGAGCCCTTTACAGAACTGATATTCTAAATCAATTTAAAGTCTCTAGTTTTTATAGATTCTAAGATCAACAGAGTCACATATACGAACATACGGACAGACGAAGAGGGCTAAATCGACTCAGCTCGTCGCCCTAAACAAGAATATATATACCTTATATATATAGTGTCTAGCACGTCCCCTTCAGCCTGTATATCATGAATGTATATCATTTTCAATGTATATTACTCATGAATTTGTACTTTTCCCCTTCAAAGTAATACCCATCATCTCTTTGATCCTATTCAACTGTTTCTCTAGATAGTCAATATCTGAGATTCTTTTTGATCAGCTCTCCCACAGCTATTTAGATATCCTCTTTTTCCAGTTTCATCGCGATTATCTAGAACATCAGCGCTGGTCTGGGTATATTCTAGTCGAGCCCATCCACCTGCATTATTAATTAATCAATTTTAAAATATTCCCTCAATAATCATGTCCCTCATTTGAATATATGAAAAGTGGGTTTTCAAACCGGTTGAGTTTGTACTGAAAACTATTTTCAAGACTGTTTCTTGATAGCTAGCATACATTGGTACTACACGTGATGTGGTTGTTGTTGCAGTAGTAGTTGTTGTTGTAGCTCATGTATTATATTATGTTATACGACTCCAATAATTTGCTTTGGTTTTTTTCCGAATCTCTGCTCTCGCAGAGTGTTAATGGAAACTTTATGAGCCAATGCAAAAACCTCAATGAAATCGAACAAATTAATTTACGACTCATCGAGCCATAAATTATAGCCAATTCCAATTGCGCGGAGCACATACATATCTCTTATCATTTACGATCCCATTCATGGGAGTATAAATACAAGTCTGCATTGTTTGCATGACAAGGGAAAACGTTCGCCACTGGCATGCTTCACTGTAACATTTATTGCATTGATATCGCTGCATCAGACAATCAGGTAATTCCCCCCCCAGGCTGTACAGTGATTTACAATTCTTTTAATGAGCCACGTTCGCACGTACTCTAAGCCAAAACAAACTGGAATTAATAATGATTCACGATCGTTATCCAAATTACAAGCTTTTTGTTGTTGTTGCTCGACTAGGCCTAGTATAGGCAGGTATGACCTAGACTTAACAAATGCTTTCATTATTTTTAGTCAATTTCTGAATATTTTCCCCAAATCGAGAATTTTGTAGGTTGTAGCTCAGCATTTATAATGATTTGTAAGCCACAATCATGTAATAATTCTATATAGGAAGAGGAAGCATAGTAATATTCTGTGTATACGTATGTATATGTTTGTATGTGTATGTGTGTACATGAATAGATTTACGCTAGAATATTTGCATAAATGCGGGAATTACATTGCATTCCCCAGATGCATCAAGTGTCTATATTAACTTTAAGCTGAAAATATTTCATTATAATATTGTTTCATTATAATAATTGTTTAACTAACTCCTATATGAATTCGAACATATAAACAATAATTTAAGAAATATTCATAGATTAATTGATTTTCAACTCAACTTAGTCTAAGCTCTTTATATTTCTATACCAAAACATTCCTTACCTATTGAACTAAAAAACTCTACCCAATATCTTAACAAAAAATCCTCAAATTTGGTTGCTTTCAAAAATAAATCCCAAAAATTGTTCCTGCTCCTACTTCACCAATTGAAGACTGCATTTTAAAGCACAGATTTTATCTTTTCAAACTTTGTGCCGTAATCAAACATAAAACAAAGGAACCAAGCATTCCACAGAATACAGCAACAACAACAACAACAACAACAACAACAACAACAATAACCTCCAACAATGGCAACCAAAGTACTATGAGCTCCAATACTTCAAAGCTGACGGCGCCAGAGAGCGAAGGCCAACCAGTTCAGGCAGAAACCGATGCAAAGCCAGCGGCTGGCAGCCATGAGGATTACCATCCGCCCACAAGGTATGGACAAGGAAGAAGAAGAAGAAGCGTACTAACGAATTCCCAAAGAAAATCCAAACTAACGAGAGGCTTATATTACCCTATCCTAACCTAAATAAGCTCAACAAATTGGATGCATGTGAACTAACCCAGAAAACCAAAACCAATGCCAAAAAAAAAAAAAAAAAAAAACCTTCTTCATCAACCCAGATCACTATAATACTAATCACAACCCCAAACTTACCAAAACTAAAAATAATTTTGAGGGTTTGCTTATTTTATCTAAAGCCAAAAATTATTTGCGCTATCTTTTATCGACTTTGAATGCTCTGATAAATACTGACTGCATCGATAATCTCGCATGTTATCGTTTATCGCTTATGCATGCTGACTGTCTTTTATGTCTATACTTTCACCTTCTACAAACATTAGCTGAAGCGATAATTGTGCATGTGTTATCGCTTATCGATTTTCCATGTTAGAAACGTAGCTTTCACTTACCTTCAAGCTTTGACTAACCATAATTTTAAGTGTACATTTAGTGTTAATCCCAACTAATTCTATACCGATTTACTGTGCCGATAACAAATTGTGTATGTGATAACAAGAAGCGATAGCTTATCGATTTTGCGCTGATAACACCCCAGTTAACTTAAATTTTAAGTGTGAAGTTCAGTGACCACCTTAACCCAAGCCCGGCTAAACCTATTCCCAGTGACTAGACCAATAGTTATGTGTGTTATCGTTTATCGATATTGCATGCTAGCAGCCCACAAGCTTAAGTGTGCAGTGTGAATCTCGGATAAACCCAGTCCTGGCTAATCCCGTACTAAATCCTGATCACCGATAACCGATTACCGATACCCGATAATCATCTGTGGTGGTATCGTTGATCGACTTTGCATAACTTCATTCAAATGCAGCTACCTGGAGACAATTGTGCACCTGTTCAAGGGCAACATCGGACCCGGACTCTTTGCCATGGGCGATGCCTTCAAGAACGGCGGCCTGATCGTCGGCCCCGTGCTCACCGTTGTGATTGCCGTGATCTGCATCCACTGCCAGCACGTGCTGATCGCCTGCTCGAAGAAGATGCGCGATCTGCGCGGCGACGCCGTCTGCGCCGACTATGCGGCGACTGTGGAGCAGTGCTTCGAGAATGGGCCGATCAAGCTGCGCGGCTGGTCGCGCACCATGGGCCACCTGGTCGATGTGTTCATCTGTGTGACCCAGCTGGGCTTCTGCTGCATCTACTTCGTGTTCATCAGCACCAACGTGAAGCAGGTGAGTGCCCCGGAGTGCCGGAGTTGGTGCTCAGTCGGCGACAGCTGCTGATGGTTTCCTGCCTTCCCGCCACACAAGATCCTGCAAGCGTACGGCATTGACATGGACGTGCATCTGGTGATGCTGCTGGCCCTCGCACCCGTGCTGCTCAGCTCCCTGATAACGAACCTGAAGTGGCTGACACCGGTCTCACTGTTCGCCAACGTGTGCATGATCCTGGGCCTGGCCATCACCCTCTACTACGCCCTCAAGGACGGCCTGCCGGAGGTGACGGAACGCGCCTACTGGACGAACGGCTCCCAGCTGGCGCTCTTCTTCGGCACCGCCATCTTTGCCTTCGAGGGCATTGCCCTGGTGATGCCCCTGAAGAATGCCATGCGCAAGCCGCGCCAGTTTGAGAGCACGCTGGGCGTCCTCAATGTGGGCATGTTTCTCGTCTCCGTCATGTTCATGTTCGCCGGATCTGTGGGCTACATGAAGTGGGGCGAGCAGGTCGGCGGCAGTCTGACCCTCAATCTCGGCGATACCATGTGAGCAAGCCCCGCCCAAACAGATAGCAGATGGGCGCGTGACTCACGAGTGCTGCGGACACTATCGGCAACACAATTGAAACTAAAGTGAAGATTGAGCAGGAGTAAAAAAGAATATACTATACTCGATATATGCTTGATCTATTCGATCTGTAATCCCTTACAGAATCCCAATAGCATTCACATCCACTTGAATAGATGATTTATTATTAATATATTATCACGTTATCCATTCGATACTCCAAATGTCAACACAATGCAGAAAATCTGTGCATCTATTCGATATCTATTTACGATGATAATAGGCTCTATTCATAATTTCTATTCGATATCTTCCAATGTATCTACTCGATTTTCATTTATTTCAAAAACTCAAATTCAGAAAATATTACTCAATGCAATCTATTCGATATATATGTACGATATGATATCTAGTCAATATATATTGAATATACAGACGAGTCTCGATAGTTAGTACCCTGCTTAATCGAAAATCGCGACAAATCGAAAAATTCTATCCCTTTGAATGAAATTCGTTCTCAATAATTCTCGATAATTTGAATTTCTGTGTAAATCCAAAAAAAAAAAAAAAAAAAAACTGATCCCTTTGCCATTTCGAATTATCGGCATTTTACTGTAAATGGAAAATCGTATTTCAGTTCATTCTGGTCGACTCCGTCATATCTATTCAATATATCTATTATATTTTCAATATCTATTAGATATCAAACTCGACTTATATGACAAAACTAGTTAGAATCCAAAATATGATTCGAATTTCATATGATTTCTATATTTAGGATGCATCGTGTCCGTTCGATATATACAATGTCCGATATTTATATCCAGAATATGATTCAAGTATATGTATATTCCACGTACGATATCAGAGTCATCATATCGTCGTATTCCTGCGAAATGATCGTATGTTCATTTTTTGCGAAATTGAGATTTTAATTTATAATATGATTCGGATTTCATATGGTTTCTATATCTATGATGCATACCCGTACGATTTATACAAGCTACGACATTTATATTCAGAATATGATTCTAGTATATTCGATATATATTATATATATTAGATATATTGTATACTATATATATTTTGCATATACGATGTTTAATATCTAAAACAACTAGCAATCTATCTATTCGAACCTGCTCAAGCTTTTCACTTTTACCTCTTTACGTGCTTATCTAAAAATTCCACAAAATTCCCTTCGTGTCACGCGCCCATCTTCAGCTTGGATTCCCTAGGCAACTCGCTTAAACATCGCATACAATATTCTGTTCTTTCGCACGCCGATAGCCTGGCCCAGTCGGTCAAATTGATGGTGTCCACGGGCGTACTCCTCGGCTATCCGCTGCAGTTCTTTGTCGCCGTGCAGATCATGTGGCCGAGCGCCAAGCAGGTGTGCGGCATGGAGGGTCGTTCGCTGGCCGGGGAGCTAATCTTCCGGAGTCTGCTGGTGCTCGTGACGTGTAAGTAGAGGCATGGGATCAAAGAACGGAGAATGTGCTCATGCCAAGCTTCTCCCATCCATATATATGCAGTGGCCATAGCGGAGCTGGTGCCGGCCTTGGGGCTATTCATCTCCCTGATTGGCGCTCTGTGCTCCACGGCTCTGGCGCTGGTCTTTCCGCCGGTCATCGAGCTGATTGCGTGCAGTGAACCGAACAAGGGGCCCGGCATTTGGATTTGCCTCAAGAACCTAATCATCCTGGTGCTGGCCCTGTTGGGCTTCTTCACCGGCTCCTACGAGAGCCTCAAGCAGATTGTCAAACACTTTGGCGAGGAGGAGTTCCACTAGCGAGGCGACGCCCACTCAACCAGTGCCACAACAAATTGACAGGCTCGAATAGCCTTAACATAAATTATTATATAACTTATATACACACATACATATGCATCCTATATATGATAACCCTAAATACTATTGTAGGCAGAGTACTACAACTACTACTACTACTATTTACCATATTTCTTATATATGATATATGGTATATAATATATGGTATATGAGACCATGTTGATATATGACAATTACTTATGAATCATGTGCCGCGAAATAGTTTTTAATTTCTGTTTGTCTCTCGAGCAACAATTTCTTTTTTTTTTTTTTTTTTTTAATTTAGTTCTTTTTTTTCTATATATATAAACATATATGTTTGATATATAAATATAGAATTCATAAGTGTAAATAAATGATGGGTTCAGAGCCCATAAAAATCAGCATATATTTAATTATTTTATTTGGGTGAAAATCTTGGAAAATTTGAGCAAGTCAGAGATTGAGAGATATATAAATCGATCTATGGCATATACCTGTTCAGCTTTTTATTACTCCAGATCATCTGCTCTCTGAGATAGAGGGAGAGAGAGAGAGAGAGAGAGAGAGAGAGAGAGAACTATGAATTCTAATTTCAATTAGTCAATTGGAAGGTAAAAGAAAAATGTTGTTGACGACATTTGTGCACCAAATATATCCAGAACGGACGGGTATTATGCAGTCAGTAGTGCCCCATTGCAAGCTTTTTCTATTATATTCGACTATCTGAAAATACACCATAAAAGTGTTTATGGACAGGAATTGGCTAGACAGAGGCTCGACGGATTGTAATAGAGTTTTACGAGTAACTACGTTTTAAAGAAGGATACTATCGAGCCGCATCAAATTATATTTCAATATCTCATTCGAATTGCAAGCTTAGCATGTTCCAAGATATAGCTAGAGATATATGTAGATCTATAGTGATATATTTTACAAATATGTATGGTATTATATAGTTAGCCATCTAGGTAATCGTAAAAAGTTGAAATCATCTTTTATTGTCGTCGATTATCAAACGTGTGACGAATTCAAAGAATTTCTTATTAATCTAATCCGCACAAAACTAAATCAATCTAATCGAAACCGTTTCGACATTGCTCAGCGCGCGCCCAGCGGCCTTCGAATTGGCCCAAAGCCATGTGAAACCTGATGAATCGACAATAGACCTAAGCGAATATCGTGCTCATATTTATTGCCCGGAACATGTGCACGAGAGATATCGTAAATCTATTGTATGTATATGAATTGAAGAGTTTCATAGATTGGGCGATTGAATGATGTATGCATATGATTGACTACTTGATTGAATAATTGATGGATGGATTGAATGATGAAGTAATCAGATTGATGGACTACTCAAGTGATTGAATGATGTACTGCTACAATTGACTGACTGACACAATTGAGTATTTCGATTGATTAGCTAATTTTCTGATAAATTGAAGTTGATTGATTGATTGACTGTCGAACTGACTGATTGAATTATTGGTTAGCTAATAAAACGATTGGTGTATTAATTTATAAGAAGATTGATCGATTGATTGAATGGCTCACTGTTATGCTAATTGATTGATTGAATTATTCATGAATTAATTGATTGACCGATTGATGTTTGGACTGATCAGAAATCTATACAAATTGAAGAGTTTGTTGGATTGTTATATTGGCTGATATATTGTGAGACTGACTGTTTGACGAATTGATTGATTGTATGGTAATTGATTGAATATGTGACTGGTTGAAGGTTTGATTGACAGATCGGCCGATGGATGGCTTGATTGAAAACATTATTAAATGACTAATTGGTGGATCACTCCAGAAATATACTAATTAAATACTAAATACATGCTAAATATATCCCAAATATATACTAAATGCATTTCATCTTAGTTTGAGCTTTGATAAGTCGTGAAATTGTAGTCGTATCTTTTCGCTACCGATACTTTGTAAGATCTTTGCCCATCCCGAAATGGGTGACTGCAGTTGCTTCCGTTGAGCATTTGGGCTGGCGAGGTTCGCTGCCTGGCTTATATAATCCAATTGTGCAATTCCGCGAACATTGATAGATCGATCGTTCGATTGGCTCGTTTCCCATGTTGCATTGATTGTTCATATCAATATGCGCCATATACATATGTACATATATACGTATATCTGTGCATGGACGACGAAATTGTTGTCAGAAAAGCCAACTCATGAATTCCGTGCAATTCATTTAACTGGCGCTACACAAGAACAACAACAACAGCTAGAACAGCCACAACAACAACAAATCACAGCAAACAACAATAACAACAACAACAAGTCAATCAATCAATTATATGTTGTAAATTTCCATGCGTTGCAAGTGCGCGAGGCAGTTGGGCAGGTGTATCAATCGCCGATTGCTCAATCACCAGCTCGATGCGCCTTTCCAGCTGGCATGCAGTCGCCAAACGGCCAAGAATTCGATCTAATGTCATGCACATGCCATATCATATGAGCTTTTTAGCAGCAGCGGCATTGCCCGAACGGCACGTGCATAAATTGCGCATACGCCGCATTGTGCAGCACATCCTTGAACCAGAGACGTGTAATTGGCATCAGTTCCACTTTAATTGACATTTAACACAACCCTCTGCCAACTTGTATGGAATCACTTCCTTTCCGCTCAGACAACGGCTTGGGATGCCTGCTCGAAAACGGGTATATTAGTTACGTATGGTATAAATTGCTCATTAGAGCCCAACTCCAACTTACATATTGTATTTAGCTTACATATCTACATGCATACATACATACATACAACTTTAACTGATAGGAGACAACTTGCCACGCCCCTGCAGATGAATCGAGGGTAGTGTTGTAAATTTTCAAGTCTCTAGCTTCCATTACTTTTATTCTTACGGGCAGTCAAGCGGAAGCACGGGCAGATAGCAAGACGGACATGGCCAAAAACGAATAAACTCAGTTCAATTTCAAGAACGAGTAAAAAAAATACAAAATACGTGATTTGTATTAATATTTAAATTGAATTTATTTTGAATTTCACTAAGTAAATACAATAAATAAAAAAAAAAAAGGGTTACTGAAGTTCAATTTTAAAACACGTTCGCACAAAGCCTTGAAATTTTTGGTTTCTAAAAATTATTTGTTCATATAAATCAACCAAAAAAAATTTTAATAAAATAAATAACGTATAATATAACGTATTTTCCCACATTATTTTATGTTCATGTAAGTGCTAAAATTCCTGTAATATTTTTAGAAATCATTATGACTAGACTCGCGGTAGGAACACGTGAGGATTTAAAATGTGGCAAGCAAACTAGAAACCCTAATTAAAACTTCATTTCTGTTATTTTAGTTTATTTAAGTCCGCTCAATGCTGAAAGCAAAAAGTTAGCGATAAAGGTCTACAAATCTCTGGCTAAAACCGATTTTAACAGCTTTCCAAAGTTTTTATACAAATTAAATGAAAGAAAAGTCAAAAGAAAGAAAAAAGTTCTTAAAGCCCAAACCAGAACAATCAAAACAATTCAAAATTTCAATTTGCGAATTGCATTCCAATATCAAATAAAATAAGAAAACAAAAGCAAAAACAACAAAAATAAAGTTTGTAAAAAAAGTAAAAGAGTAAAAAGTACCGCACAGATGAGCAAGCAATAACAACAACAAAGATAACAGGGCTGCCGCTTGTGCTGAGAGAGCTTGCGCGCAGGAGAGAGCAAGAGAGCAAGGGAGGCGAAGTTGAAGAGGAAGGCGCAGCCAGAGGCCGAGACAGGCGCTTGCCCTTAAGTGCAAGGTATGAAAGCAAAAATGCCGTTAAACATTAGGAACACACACATGCGCGCGCACACACACACACATAGAAATACTGTTACATATGCAAGAGCAGCTGACGCAGTCGCAGTCGCAATCACCGTCGTCGCCGTCGCCGTCGCCGCCGTCGTCGTCGTCGTCGTCGTCGTCGCTTTGCCTGACTATTTCATACGCTGCTCTTAGCCAATTCGAATAATATTATGAATTGAGTCTGGTTTGAGTTCTTGGCGCGTCAACACGCTTCTAAAACAAAATACAAAAAAAAAAAAAAAAAAAACGAAAATTGGGAAAATCGCACAACGCGCGCGCACATATTAAAAGTAAAATATAAACATTATAACAATAATATTAATTATTATTATTAATTTTTTTTTCGTTTACTTGGCGCAATAATATGATTGGTGATTTATTATTATGATTTGCACTCGATTGGCTGGTAGCTTATCATTGCTTAATAGAATCCAGAGATATTACGTATCGAATGCCCATGGAGCACTCTCATTGAATTATAGTGTTTGCGTTGTTTGCACTAATTGCATAAATATGCAATTGTAATCAAAGTTATCAAAGTTTTTACTGAAGTTCAGCCATAATTAACACCTCGATTAGAAGTTCTACGAAACGTTTAGCACTTAAGCACAATAGGTCAATGTTTTGTTATATTTGTTTTTTTTTTTTTTTTTTTTTTTTTTTTAATACAGATTTTTATCTGCTGTAATTTGTAGTTCAAGTGTTTTTTCCACACAAACTATTATTAAATTATATATAAATTAGTACTTGTGTTCATATCGTGTTATGGAAAAAATGAAAAATAAATAACGTGAACTGAAGACACGTGCGAACCACTAATTAAAATATTTTTTCGCCCTTGAGTGCCCATTTAAAATTGAAAGCTGTATCAAAACGGCCGGCTTTCTAGGGTTAACAGCAGTCGGTGCATAGTTAGCATAGCGCCTGCCCCACTTACGCTCTCTAACTAACATGCTCTCACGCCCGCTCTCCTTCTCCCACTCCCGCTCCCAGTCTTACTCTCTCGCATGCACACTCGATCGCTTATCCTCCAATCCAAAGACACCGTTAACTTTGTTTTTGCTCTGTTTGAAACTTTCGCATTTTTTCGCCTTCCTTTTTTTTTTTTTGCATTTGCCTTTGACTTTTAAATTGCGCTGCTGGAGCCGAAGCGCAGCAACTGAAAATAATTGAATATTAATCGCAATTAATAATAAAAATAAATCTGTTAAATTAAATTAAATTTTGCAGAAGAAAGTGTATAACGAAAAGGTGATCGAAGCTGGCAATATGGGCAGAACATTGGAAATAACCAAGCCGGAGCAACAACAGCAGCAGCATCCAAATGCCACTAAGGGTGGAGAAAAGGATCTGGAGAGCACAATTGTTAAGCGTCGCCATGCCACAAGCAATCTGGAGGCGGCCACACATCTCTTCAAGGGCAGTGTCGGCGCCGGCCTCTTCGCCATGGGCGACTGCTTTAAAAATGGCGGTCTCATTGGCTCCACTTTGATGCTGCCCATAATTGCGATCATGTGCGTCCACTGCGAACGGTTGCTCATTCGTGGCTCCCTGCTGGCCGTCGCCCAAACGCCTGGCGCCACCTTCTACGATTATCCAGAGACCGTGGAGAAGTGCTTCGAGTACGGACCGCGGCCGTTGCGCCGCATGTCGCGCGCCATGAAGCTGATTGTCGAGATGTTTCTCTGTGTGACGCAATTTGGCTTCTGTGCCATCTACTTTGTCTTCATCACGGAGAATCTCTACCAGGTGAGGGCGAGCACTTCCACATATCACTTAGTTCATTAATTCATAATTTGTCAGTTTGATTTGTGCTCAAATCCAAATAGTTCATTATTTCGAGCAGTTTACCAACACTGCCACGCTAACAGAAGCACTTGATCACTTTTCAGCACTAATTGTGATTTTTAAATTAATCTGCAGGTGATGCAACAGAATGGCATAGACATCAGCATGAGTTTGGTCATGCTGATCACTCTGCTGCCCGCAATGATTCCATCCCTGATGACAAATCTGAAATATATCTCACCTGTGTCGCTGCTGGCCAATTGTGCGCTGCTCTTTGGCCTCATTGCCACGCTGTCGATCGCCTTCACCAGCGGCCCGATGCCCCCGGTAAGGGAGCGCAACTATTTCACGGGCGGCAGCCAGCTGGCGCTCTTTTTTGGTACCGCTCTCTTCTCGTACGAGGGCATCGCCCTGATCCTGCCGCTGCGCAATTCGATGCGCGAGCCGGAAAAGTTCAGCAGTCGCTTCGGTGTGCTCAATGTGACAATGGTGCTGATCACATCGCTCTTTATCTTCACGGGCTTCGTTAGCTATGTGCGCTGGGGCGAAGATGTTGCGGGCAGCATCACGCTCAATCTGGATGTGGAGGATGTGTATGTATATGGGGGGACAATCCAATCCCTAATAATCACTAGAATCTTCATATCTAACAATCATAATTGTATTATGTTTGACAGCATGTCACAGGTGGTCAAAATGGTGGCCGCTATGGGCGTCTTCTTCGGCTATCCCATACAATTCTTCGTCATGATGAAGATCCTGTGGCCCCCTGTCAAGCGCAACAATAGCTGCGCCCAAAAGTATCCAATCACCATGCAGGTGGCGCTACGTTTCATCATGATCATGATGACCTGTAAGTAAAATAGAGTTCATAATTTCTATATAATTTGTATCTCTCTTCTCATCTCTTCACTCCCCAGTTTGCGTCGCCCTGGTTGTACCCCAATTGAATCTATTTATCTCTCTAATCGGTGCATTATGCTCAACATCGCTGGCATTTGTCATACCCATCATCATTGACTTTGTCACCCGTGCCCAGGTGCCAAAGGGACTGGGCACCTGGATCTACTTCAAGAATATCGTCATCCTGACTATTGCCATATTGGGTATTGTCACTGGCACCTATCAGAGCGTCGTTGAGATTATTAGAGAGTTTCAATAGGTTAACTCGATGGTTGGCCAATTGCTTGCCAAGTATTTTGTAAATATGCTGTAATCGTGTGTTAATATCTTATAATGTTTAAATGTCCTCGTTATTTTTAAGTTCAATATCTGTAATATTTTTTTCACACTTCATGTTTTTTTTTTTTGTTTGTTATTATTTTTAAGTTATGCCCGCCGTGCTTATTACGTGTGTGCCAGTTTATTATTAATTGTCAACTGTTAATAAGCTTTCAGCGAAACGAAACAACTAGATAAAAAAAAAACCAAAACAAATTATATTTTAATAAATGATTATACATTGTCAGTTATAAGTTTGATTTCAAATTGCAAATTACAACTGTTAGAGGCTTAACAGCGCTGTTGTGGTATGCAACAGGGCTGCAAAATCTTAACAGCTTTCAAAATGATTTTGCTTAAATTCGCACAATCTGTAACACAACTATAAAATATTGCAAGTATGCTTAATTGTATACGGTGAAATAAAACAACTTGGAAATAAAGAAGAACAAATATATATATTTATATTTAAATAATTGATTATACTCTGTCTTTTAAGTATTTGTTTAAAATTGGCGCCCACTTACGCATACATTTATCAACACTGCCGCAGCATGCAGCCAGGCTGCAACAACATTCTAACAGTCTTCAAATTGATTTAACAGTCGATTTTTAAAATTATTCTATGCAGGACCGGAAAGGCTTTTTTCCATGAACTTTCTGCGCGCAAAGCATATCCACCATTTGTTTGGCTTATCATCTGATGTGTCGAAGACCTTCTCTAGCAAGCGATAGCCGGTCTCCTGACGCAACTGCAGCAAATATTCACGCATTAGGTCTGGATTATCTGGCTTGGTGTAGACTGAATTTAACGGAAAACCGGCATCGCCAGGCAAGGCAAAGCTCGAAATAGCCAAGGCATAAAGATCCTGTTGTCCCTGATCCTTGCTCGTGCAACGAGCCAGTTTTTTCAGGCATTCCGTTATGTAGAGCGTTATATAGATAAGTACGCGATCCACCTCCGACTGCAATTATGTATAAAATATATTTTATTCTTATTTATGGATTTATTTAGTTCTTATATCGTTTTTATTTTGTTGCAGCCCTACCTTGACCTCGTATGTGCGAAAGAAAACGTTTGCTTTGAAATAATAAAGTGACTCATCGATAATGTCGTTATCAGTATTCACACTGGGCGCTGGCCCCCTTACTTTGGTGCGTAGAGGCAAGATGGCCATGTTCCCCACCTTGCTGTGGAACTCCACGATCTCAGAATGGTAAGCCTATTGAATTTTTAATAATGTTTATTATTTAAATGAATGCAACATTAATGTAACAATGAAATAATAATCACTATTACTCATCGATTACCAACAGGAGTTGTGGTAGCTTAACTACTTACTGGCATTTTACAATGATTGCGATCAGCTGAATACGAACACTAAACAACAACTAAATTCAATTGTTTTCTGTTTACCAAAAGCACTTCTGTTAATGCGGGAATACTTGATCCCTAATTATATCGGAGTAGAGCTATCGAAGTTTTAAAGTTTCACGTAAGGCTGTTAACTTCGAATACGTCGTGGTATTATCATTCTGTTAAATGTTATTAGCAGTGGGTCTACATTACATATGTATGATTTTCACATAATGCGTACACGGTCACACAGTGCGCACGTTTTGTACTGAAAACAAATGAAGAAAAAATTAAAAACAATGTCCGAAGCGCAGCCCATTGAATTGGATAGCGATGAGGACATGGTAGTAGATACAGCCGAAGTGAACGGCACCAAAGCTAAAGATGTGGAGGAGCCAGTTTCCGTTGTACACAACACAGAAGACAATGAAGAGGAAGATAACGACGAAATGGATTTGGCCAATTTCAATGCTGGAGCTAAACAAACCGCCAAAACCAAGAAGCGTAAAAAGGGAATCATTTATATCTCGAATATACCAAAGCACATGAATGTGACACGTCTACGTGAGATACTCGGTGAATTCGGCAAGATCGGACGCGTCTATTTACAGCCGGAAAAGAAGCTAGGTGAGTGTCAATTCGCATGTCTTTCTGTTAGATTAGTTTATATTGATTCCCTTTTCAGGCGATAAGGCAAAAAAGAACAAGCGTAAGAAATACAATATTCACTTCACCGAAGGCTGGGTGGAGTTCGAGTCAAAACGTGTGGCCAAGCAGATTGTGCCGCTGCTGAACAACAAGCAAATCTCGACTCGAAAGAAGTCGCAGTTCTTCGACTCGCTGTGGAGCATGAAATATTTGCCTCGCTTCAAGTGGGTGCACCTGACCGAGCGGATGAACTATGAGCAGGCCGTCCATAAGCAGCGACTGCAGACGGAAGTGTCGCAGGCCCGCAAGGAGACCACCTTCTTCCAGAACAATCTGGACAAGAGCGAGCATATCAAAAAGTTGGCTAAAAAAGCTAAAAAGTCAGCCAACATTGCTAAGGCGAAAGCGTAGTAGCAGGATTTTTATGCTATATACAGATAATATATATATAGAAATGTATATATATATATTTTTTTTTTATTAGAAATAAGCGTATTTTGGCGCTAACTGCGCTGTTTATATGTAAAAGTGCTCTTATTGCGTTTGATAAGCTCAGTCTTGCGTCGGCCACTCATTTTGCGCATGCGTTCTGTTAATTTAACGTTAAATGCGCCTTGTTTTTAAAAAGCTTTCTATCTAAATTACTTTAAAAAGAAATAATATAAACAATTTTGTATATTAAAAGCTAATTTTTTTATTATACCACACTATTTACTTTAGCGATTTTTCTGTCCAAATGGAAATTAATGTTTTGGCGCTAATTGTGAAATGTAACATTTCTAATTGCTCTTTGTGCGCTTGAGCAACTGATTTATGCGTTCGAGCTACTCATTTTGCGCATACGTTCTGTTAGTTTTGCGTTAACGTTTTGTTTACAAAGCTCAGTGTCCTTTTTGATAAGTGTCACGTCAATGAACCGTCAAATTAAAATGAACCTATATATTTACAAAGACTTCCGAAATACACTGATTTAAGAGATCTACACTTCATTATTATCATTTAGCACTCTTTCACTTCTAAACTGTTAACCAACTGTTGCGTTCTCAGTTGTTATGTTAACATAACAGTCGTCTTTTTGGTTTCAGTCGTACAAAACTCATTGAGCGGACTGGCAACGGCGGCGTCTGTGTGCGTTAATAATAATTATTATTTTTTTTACAATTTGTTTTTGTTGTTGTGCATCGAAGCCTTGTTTAGATTTGAAACGAGACGAAAAAGTTCTGAATGAAGTGTAAAGTGTGCTTTACGTGCGATGCAATTGATCATTTCAATTCTGTATTATTGTTATTGCGGTTTTAGTACGCCAAAAGTAAAGTAAACTCGTTTACCAACACAGACGCTGTGTTTGTATTTGTTTGCATTTGCCTTGCTTTTGCTTTTGTTTGTTTGCTTGGCCGATGTTGCGCGCGGCATTCAGATGCAAATTTCATGCACCACATAGAGCAAACTTAATGGGGAAAATTGAATTAAAGAACTAAATGATATTCAATGCATTCCTTTTTGCCGCGCAACATAACAATAATAACAACCACAACAACGACTACTGCAACAACAGCAACCACCACAAGAGCCAAACGACGACGCCAACGCTGGCAAACACAACAACCACTACAGTTAATAAACTGTAGCAACAGTTGAGGCAGCAGAAGAAATATAAAATAACAACTTAAAAGGTAAGCGACATACACATGCAGATATGTATGTATTTACATACATACACGCATACAAATGCACTTCCAATGCGCTTACATACACAAATACATATTTACATGTGTCAGCTTCCAAGCTGCGCTTTTTATACCCGACCAATAAGATTTGCGCCCACTACAATAAGCATAACGGTATCGAAAGCTGCGTCGCTGCCTGTCTGCTCAACGCCCTTGACAGCTGTGTGCGACTGCGACGTCAGCAGCAACTCAATAGTGAAATGCAGCATGAAAAAAAAAAAAAAAAAAGGCAAAGGCATCCCAATCAAATGGAATTTAGCCGGTTTCCACAAAAGCAGACAAACTGCCAGACGACGACGGCGACGTCAGCGGCGGCAGCGACAGCAGCAGCGGCATACAATTCTCAAGTGAGAGCGTCTCGCTGCAGGAGTTATTGCAGACGCCGGCAGAGACGTCGCGTCGCAAGTTTTTTTTTTTTTTTTTCTTTTGTTATTATTTGGGTTGGGTTTCTACTGCGCTGGGACTTTCGCAGCTCAAGAAAGTTCCAGTTAGCGGTTGTCCTCTCTAACTGTTCAAATTAAATATGAACAGAATCCACATGCATTCCAGGGGCCATAAACAAACTCGAATGAGAGTATCTCCCATTAAATTATGTAAATTGAAACCAAACAAAAATTGGCGGGCTGTGCAAAAAAGAAAAAGAAGAGATTTCAAATTGAATAAAAAACAGTAGATAAAAAACAACAACAACAACAACAACGATAATGACACAAGATATACACACATACATATATATGTATGAGCATCTACAGAAAAGATACATATTTTATTATTTGCTTGAGAACTTGTTCTTTTGTTCGACATATTGTAGCTTTTTTCACCTTTTTTTTTAAATTTTTATTATTGTATGCTTTTTATTCTGCTTGGTATCTTTCGAAATTCCGAGCAGTGTAAAAAGTGTCTCAAACGTGCTTTTTTAAAGCTTTCAGATACCAAAAGGGCAATGTTTGTTGATATGACTCTGGCCCGGCTGCATATACCCTTTGTTACACAATTACAGTTATTTGGTTGCTTTCATAAGTACATATGTACATATGTATGAAGAGTATGTACAGGCACATACCCTATAATGTTGTAAGACATTTATGACGGCCACAACTTGATTTATTAATGAGTCTTGTTTTTTTTCCATCTCGTTTTCGTTGCTTTGCCCTCACTCTATGCCCGTAATCCGGACACGCCTTGTTTTAGCTGAGCTTGAATACGCTGCGCTGGGCAAGGGTATTGTGAGTGGCATATGGAATACGTAGCTCATATGCGTGAGGCAAAGATTAAATAACAGATATCAGATCAATATGGCTGATACAATACCAGGTCAATAGTTAAGTTTTTAAGGAGCTAGAGAAATCATCTATTGTGAGTTACAAATTGATACTAAATTATGGTATAGTATAATAGCAAATTACAAGATATTAATAATAATCATATCATCATTATCATATACAATATCTTACAACCAGAAGCGCATATTTATATAAATTTAGCTATATTTGAGCTACATTGCCATAGCTTATCTTAACCATCCCGAGTAGAGTATTTCTATACTGTATTTTCGAGGCGATCTCTTCGCTTCCTTTCGTACAGATGTGTGCTGTGAATCATAGCTAAATGTATTTAATTAGCATTTTCGAGTTGTTATTATGTACATATATGATTTCCGATTGCGTAAAGGTACGCAAAGGCCTGGCAGCATAGGCAGCATAGACACGCACAGTGGCTGTCGTAATTATGCAGACGGCGACACTTGCGAACCAAATATTTATGAGCGCAACAAAATTTAGTGTAGCGCCACAATTAAATTGTCAACAGCAAGAAGCACAGATACAGTTTACAAGTGCAACAACAACAACATTATATCATCATCTTCAGCATCTTCATCATGATCGTCAACAGCATCGTCATCATTGTCATTGTCATCCGTTTGCCATTAGCCAGCTCGTATAAACATCAACGATGCAAGTCATAGACCACAAAATATTGGCAAAAACAACAAGAAGCACATGTGTTTGACAGCCAGCCAAATGCAGTGGGCCAAAATGGGAACCCAGCACAAGCACGAGCACACATACATACATGCATAGACCTGTATATATATATAATGACAACAATTGTGCCGCCCTTGCCAATTATTTATGTTTGTGGACATAAAAAAGCACACACACACAGACACATAAATGCCTGTCTCCTTTAAAGCGTCAAAAAGTACCGTAAGGCTGATAGACAAATTTTACAATACTGGCAGCCTAACTGTTTATCTTCTTTAATATGCAAACCAAATATACCCAGCTACCCTAGACACCATATCGTATAACTCTATATATAGACACAGATAGTCTAAAGGTAGAATCGAACGAACTGTTTTGATCCTTGTATTATCTATCAATGAATATATATAATATATAAATATTCTATATATCTATGTATATGTATTCTATAGATCTACATCTCTTTTTATATGAAGTGTATATACCTTCTTCAGCTTTTACACTTAATCAAAACCAAGGAATACAAACTTTACAGCCCAACTTATTTAGCATACTATAATAATATAAATAATCAAAGTTAAATAAGGAAATACCAATAAAAAAAAAATAAAAAACAAATTGTAATTGTATTCAAAAGCATTTTTCTTTGTCTATATTTGTATAGGGTTTTATATAACTTACTCTTCCCTTCTACTATAAATGTTTTTATTATAGATCTCAGCGCTATAGTTCTCATATAAATTGAATTATGCCATATTGTTTATATACAAAAGGCGTGCCTTTTGTATCTGTATAAACAACATTTTTGAATTTATGAAAATCACAGAGAAGGGCGCAAGGTAGAATGAGGCGATTCTGTTGAATTTTTCAAGGGAAGCGCTTTATTTGCATCTTGTTCATCTTTTCTATGAGCTGCAATTTAATTGCAAATCGCGTATTACATACACATACATACATATACATATATGCAGGTTTGTATGTATATCCCTTTGGCTGGCATTCAGAATTGGGTGCATAGAGCGCTCATGTTGCATGCAGCGCGTTTAATGCGAACTGTGACTTCTGTGTGCCGCAGAATTTGCTCAGCAAATTTCAAAGGCAGCAGTTTTGCATTGTTAACTGATTCACCGACTGCGACCGCGACTGCGAATATGAATCCAAATCGGAATCCTCCAGTGAAGATGCAAGAGATTGTGCCACATCAAATTACACTTAAGAGGTTCGAGACTGAGCAATACTCTGTAAGCGACTCCAACTCCGTCTCTGCAGCCACAACTCTAAGGCTTCATATACTCTATTTATATATTTCATATAGGGTATATTTGACTCGGCGCACAATGTGAATGCTTTTTCATATATGCCCCTTGCACCTTGGTAACAGGGTATTGAGACTGCCTTCTGGTGAAATTTGAAACATCTTTAGAATCGCGACGTTCTCTTTTACTCTCATACGTACGCATATGCCCTTTTCACTTTGACAACAGGGTATCAACACAATAACATGTCTGTTAAGAACTTTTGCATGCATGCACAAATACATACATACATACATACTACGTACAAACTCATATGCAAATATGAGCTGTGCTTTATAACTGTCGCTGTAGCTTCAAGTGCAGTTAGAAAGCGAAGCTTTTTTGGCAAGCCCTGCTACCAATTGTCAGCTCATGCAGGGTTGCCAGCTTAATTTCAAAAATGAAATTCCTGTAACGTTCTCGTTTCACTTACATATGTGTGTGTGTGTGTGTGTGTGAGTGATGTGTGGGGCTGCAACTGTATCTGTCTATATGAGTTTTATTTCTCTTTTCTTTTTTTTTTTTTTTTTTTATTTTATGTGTTTTTCCATTTCACACTTCTTTTTATGCGCTGCACGTTTTGTGTTTAGTTGTTGTTGTTGTTGCAGCTGTGCGCATTTCTGCCTGCCGGCTGCATAGTTTTTCCATTGAGGGGAAAACTTTTCGACAGCAGCAACAACAACGCATTGCCAATATATTGTGTTGAAGGCGGCCATAACGGTTTCAATGCGTTCATTGGCACCGAACTACAACAACAATAACAACACTAAGAAACAGCAAAGCACCAGCACCAAAGGCCTTGGACATTTGCATCCGAGCAAACGCTCAAACCGGACGCACTTTGTCAACCGCCCGTCACACTGATCTTTAATGGTGCATCGCGACGTGTGAGAGTGCGTGATGCATGACATACAAACACCTACACAGGCAAGCGCATATGTACAGACACATGCATGCAAGCAAACATATGTATGCTGTGTGTGTGTGTGTGTTGAACATTCTGGTTCAAGTTGCTGAATAAATTTAGTGTTTCATTAAATATGAATATGAGTCTGTCAACTGATTTAATTTTTTATTTATAACAAAAATAGAAATTACACATACATACATATGTACATATCTGCGAACCTTTCACTTGCATATGTGCATACATTTAAAATTTGTTACACTTTTATATTTTAAATATACATTTTCTAATTATAAAGATTTTATTTGTTTATGACTTCATTTGCCCTTAACTAATTATTCAAAATTCTGATCACTTAACTCAGTCGTGCGTTCAAATGAACCGATTGCGGCCCTTCCAAAATATGGCAACACCTTTCCAGGCTGCTCCCATTACTAATGACCTAAATTGAAATAAAAGAAGAAATAAATAAATATGGCAGTTCGCCCCGCCTTAAACGCATATGACAGCCTCAAATTTAGACATTCATATTTAATATAATTATTTACATACATACATACAGCTAACAGCCAAATAGGGCGCATCCGTTTTCCGGTTGCTGTTGTCATCGTCATTTGCAAAATAACAACAAAGCAACAACAAGAAAATAACAACGGCCCTTATTCATGTATGGAACGGCCAAGAGCTGTTGTGGAACGGATGAGTTCAAGAACCTCACGCAACAACCGTGCGGGGGGGTGTTCGAAATATTAAAATGACAGGCGCAGCCTTCGTTGGTCTTGTGTTTTAATTAAAAACGCAGTCGTAGTCGCAGTCGCAGTCACAGTAGAAGCCAATTGAATCAATAAACTTCACTTAACATTCGCAATTGAATTGTCTTTCTCTGCGCACCTACGCCTGCAGAAAGAAAAATACAACAGCAAAAAAAAAAGGCCAAACAGTGCTGCCAGCTTGTGCGAATTCAAGCAGACATACGCTATGCAAGAGACAAGTGCGCACAATGTGGCATGTGTGTGCGCGCGCGCGTATTGTTCTAGTTGTTGCTCTCTTTGTTGTTCTCTTTGTTTTGTTTATTCTTTGCGCTGGCTGGCAGCGGCCGAGTGCGCACGCACACATGCACGCACACACTTACGCACGCCTGCGAGTGTTTTGTAGCTGCTATTATGATTACATGGGTATACGTGCGCCGGGCATGTATGTACATACATACACAGAATTGTAAACATGTAAATGTGTGTGTATGCATAAACACATTTATACAGTTATTTGCATATTTATGCGCGCTTGCTCTGCTGCTGCCAGTTCATTAATGAAGTCATCCAGTTAAATCAAGCTTTTGCCGTTTTGCTCAACATCCAAGTGCCTTTATTGTTACTTGCAATTGTTATTGTCTTTATTGTTGTTGTTGTTGTTCCGCTGATGACATCAGCAAATAGCGCTTAGCATTTGCATTTCACATTTTGCTCTGTTATTGCTTTTGTTGCATTTCCAGCGTTGAGTAAATCTATTAAAAGAGAGCCAGGCGCTGGCGAGAGAGAGATAGAGAGCTCTGAGGCGTGGAAGTGGAGTAGAATGTGCGTAAATGATGGCATATTGTTATTGCTGACAAATAATAAACAGTTATTCCAATTGAACTCAATTTGAGCGGCCAAACTAAGTCAAGCAGCAGCCCATGCGTAGCAGGCGGCAATTACATGAATCTTTAAGAATTTTTTAGTGTTTTTCGTGCTAATTAGATTTTCGTCATTTTGAGAGGGTCTCGAGTGGCAGGGCTCTGATTATTGTTGCTCAGCATGTTTTCGGATAATGCGGCGAGTTATACGCATAATTAACAAGCCACTTAACAGACACACACAAACACACACACATAGACATAGGGAGATATTTAGGCATCTTCATTTTTGACAGTTTCAAGTGGCGCCCCCACAGTTAACCGTTAGGTGGCAGTGTGTGGTTGGGGTTAATACGTTAATATACCAAATATATATAAATACATATGTGTGCATGTGTGTGTGCTCAAGTCACATAAACCCTTTGACAGCAACGACAATAATAAATTCAGCAGCTCGTTAAATTTAACACGCTGCACTCATACTCACTTATGTACATGCATACGTACGTGCTTATGCATATGTGTGTCTGTGTGTGTATGATGCACCTCGGCTTGCATGCATGTTTGTATGTATGCAAGCAGTCGTGTGACTTTTTCTCTTTTTTTTTCACTTATTGCACGCACGTACGATGGGGATATTTATCATATATGTATGTATGTATGCATGCAATTATCTTTGTATGTAAATTAAACGCCCTCTATGCGCAGGCGTCGGCGCCACTGATGTGCTGCTGCCTGAGTGACCTTCACAAACCATAAACAAAATAAAAACGCACGCGAATAAAATCGCGCGCGGTTTTACTTAGATTTGTCGTCGACCCCAGCGGCCTCAAATAAAACCTAAAATAAATTAAATAAAAAATAAAAAAAACATATTTGTTTTTATTTGAAAATTTTGGCTATGCTCTGCATGTTTTTTTATTTAAATTGCGCAGTCCGGTGTAGGTAAATGTTTATTTTTATTAACACACATGCACACATTCATATGTACATATGTATGTATGTACATACATAATTATGTACATTGTACATGTCGTGTACTTTTCGTAATTGTGTCCGCCATGTGTCACATTTTATTTGTGTGCGGCTAATGTGTATAAAAACTAGTTTGCATGTCTAGCCCCAAATGCCATCCACATTTTGGCTGCCAGCCCAAGGTAAGTCTC
This sequence comes from Drosophila mojavensis, assembly GCF_018153725.1. NCBI lineage: Eukaryota > Metazoa > Arthropoda > Insecta > Diptera > Drosophilidae > Drosophila > Drosophila mojavensis. Next base: position 24,110,533 of record NW_025318667.1, on the reverse strand, counting down.
AGATTGGCTTATAAGCTTCGCCCTCTCTCCCTTACTCCCGCATTCCCTCTCGCATACTTATGCGATCCAGTTGAGTGTGCGAGTGCGAAAGGAGTATGCAGGAGTGAGATAGCAGATGCACGCATATGGTCAAGCAGAGAAGCTGCTGCTGCAGCACACAATACTTCCAGGCGAAACTTCCAACGGAAGACAATACAATCATCAGTCCGTGGAAGTGTGGGCGAATTCAAGTGAATGCGAAAGCAAATACAGTGGTGGCAGCCAAGCAGCTTCAAACTGAAAATTGAGCTGAGAACTAGTGTGAGGTCCACTTTGAAGAGAAAAAAGGAAAAACCCACGCGTGGCCAAACCACTCCAAATGTTTGACATACTTTTTGCATCCCATTCGCATTCGCATTCGCATTTATTAACAGCTCAAAAAAAAAAAAAAAAAAAAAAACATATTTTTTCTTTATTGGAATAGATAGTTTCCAGCCCACGGTAAAGTCATGGCAAATATTTTGTCTTAACAGGCAAATTCAATTAGCAAACGCTTAAAGCCCGCCCACAGCCCGTTGCCCTTGTCCAGAATCCCAGCTAAATAAGTATGAGATACATAAAAAAAAATAGAAAGAAAAAAGTAAAACAAGTAAACAAGTCAAAGACCAAAGCCAAATGCTTTGACAGCCGAAAAACAGCGATTGCCAATTGAAAATAAGAGTATTATTGACAGTTGGTGCGCTAATGCATTGACTCGTCCCATCTGTATTTATGTATGTACATATGTATGTGTGTATGTCTGTCTGTGGGTGCGTGTGCCTGTGCCTTCCCAATTGTGCCTGCTCATTCCAGGCACTCGCCTGCCCCCCTTTTCTTTTGCTCTCTCGCGCTCTCCCTCTCCCACTCTGTCGCCCGCACTATATTATTGAAACGGTGTTTTTACTTTCAAGTTGGATACACAGCTGTGTTTGCGCTCTATAAATAAAGGCAACTAAAAATGGCAATGTATGCGTTTTCATTTTTCCTGTAATGTTTACGACCTGCCGGCCGGCCAGACTGAGACAGCGCCACTAGTGCTATGAGCGAGCGCGTGCGAAAGGGAGAGGGAGAGGAAACTGCGGCTGCACCAGCGAAAGCAAACAATTTATCGGCGCTGCGGGATGTGCTGGAAATGGGTGGCCAACGGTTTATTGGAACTCTAATACTGACTGAGGGATATATATATGTGTGTATAAGTGTGTGTGTGTGTGTGTGTGAGTGTAGAGGTTAGATATGCATAGGCTCTGGCAATGGCAAAAAAAAAAAGAATTAAACGTTAATTGCGTTGACGCTTTCTGTTGACTGTTTGTCCCATTGTTGTTTGTTTGGCTTCGCAAATTCCTATATCTCCCATCTGCCATGCGTTGTTGGAGTGCGGTTTTGGTGGTTTTGTTTTGGTTATTGTTTCTCTCTTTTTATCAAACAGTTGCCAGCGAATTTGGAGAGTTCATTATGCAGCCAACTCACGCCACATCTGTTTAGATTGTGACTAATTAGCCGGTGTTAGTAAGCAGCTAGTTAAACAATCTGTTTGTTACGCATTTAAATTTTTTGTTTTTTTCGTGATGCATTTAAAAGCAAAAGTATTTTTAGCCAAGTCAGTACAAAACTTAATTACCTTTATAATATATACATATATATTTATATATAAACTTTATTTATGCCAATTCATTTCGAAACTAGTGTAAAGTTGGCTTACTCACGGAAGTCGTTTTAGGTACATATAAATATATCTTAAAAAATTGCCGTGGATTTTAACTAAATTTTGATGCCCCATTAAAACCAAAAATAGTCTTTGATCAACAAGACAATACACTATTTAGATATTGACCACTCTTTGAAATTAAACAATTTGCTGTATGCAACTAATATACCCCACTTTGCATACTGCGCACAGCGCATTGCAAATGAGAGTTTTAAAATACAAAGGCAGAGTCAAATACAGTTAGCTCTGTGGAATCTATCTGCACAAGTCGTGCTGTTGTTTTTCCTTTCTTTCTTTCTTCGGCTGCTGCTGCTGCCTTTTCTTCAGCTTGGTGTTGTAATTGCAGCAGTTCTCTGACTCATTTGGCAGCTCATTGTTGTTGTTGTTGTTGTTTTCGTTGATTATTTATTACACATCTTGGCACTCTTGATGCCAGTTCCACCGTCCCGTCTCGTCTGTCTCATGACGCAGACTATGCCAAAGATGACGTGTGAGGCATCAAAAGGCAAATGAAAACAAAACAAAACAAAACAAAACAAAAGAAAGACACAAACTAAAAGCGTTGCCAACAACTGCAAAGTGAGCTATAAAAACTAAGAAATGCATTTCATAATGTTTACTGTAATGGGCAAATGGATATGGGAATGACAGAGGGAAATGATCCACTGGCCGTAGTCAGTTCAGTTATCAAACCCGACGGCACAATAGACGTCACTGGAAAGTGCATGTGTGTGTGTGTGTGTGTGTGTGAGGTGTATCTAGTTGTGTGGCAGCACGCGACTAGAATTGTGGACGGCAAGTTGCGTGCATATATGTATGTACATAAATTAAAATTAATACAGCAGCAGTTTAGGTGATTTCCACAATCCACATGCCATTAGACATGTCAAATGGGGATTCACATGCGTTCCACAAGTGTATAGTTACACAATTACAAATTGTGCAGAGCTTAACGAAATTACTGTCTACGAATGCATGTGATTGTATACATATGTATGTATGTATATGTATGTATGTATGTATGTATGTTTGTGTGTGTTTCATAGATGCAGACTGACCGATGTCGCGCCGGTGTGTCACACACACACACACACACACATAGATACGCACTTGTAACTGTAATTATAACTCGCAACGTTACGCCTGCTGATAGTGATATTTGCGGCGGGGGTAAAAAATGATGACAACAACAATGACAGCACATTGTAACAAATGAAAATGATGCGTGTCCAATGAAAGCTTTATCAGTACGCGCAGCGAGTTGCTCTCATTTCATAGTTATCCATACGTTTGGCCCACATAAACACACACACACACACACACACAAACATACACAGAGAGCTACACTAAGCACACATACTTTTAATGATGATAATGATGATGACGATGATGTAGCTTAATCGCTTTGCCTTTGCTGTTGCGTTGACTAAGCTTCCTGCCTGCTCGCTCTGCCTCCTTCTCTCTCTCTCTCTCTCTCTCTCACACACACACACTCTATCTTTTTCGAGTAGCCTCTCGGCCACTAGTGGTGTTTATGACCCAATTTGGCGTTTGAAACGTTTCGTAAACGGCCCACCGCAGTCATTTCCGCGCCCAAAAATAAAAGTAAAAACTTAAATGAGTGTGTGTCGCTCGCTTACATTCCATGTCTCCCCCACACTCACGCATCTCAGGTCGTTTATGCGATACGTGCGTACGTATGTGTGTGTGTGTTATCAAACGCCACATTCTTTATTTATTTGCCCAACGTCGTTGATTGATTAGCTTTCCAATTGATTTCCTATGGGCTTTGACGATCTGGCAACACCGACGCCGCGGCAGCATCTAAGCGCACAGCTGGGCCAAGAGAGCGCGCGCACATACGCACGAACGCACGCACGTGTCTGTTGAAGCGCGCGCGCCGGCAGTAAGTGTATGTGTGTGTTTGTGCGTGTGCGTGTGCGTGTGAGGGAGAGTAAGAGTGAAAGAATAAGCGAATAAGCGAACGTCCTGCTCATTACATAGAAAGGAAACAAAACAAAAGCAATTTAGAGCAGCTGCACCCGCTGCGCACGCGTGTAGGTGCATCTCGGCTATATGTGTGTGTGAATGTGGCTATGCATGTATGCGTGTGTGTGTTTGTGTGTTTATATGTGCACATTAGTTGTGTCTGGCTTGAGCTGAACGCCGACTGCCGCCTCAGTTGACAATTTCACGCCTTGCCAAATACACGCATCGGCGTCATCTTGTTGACGCTCTCCCTTTTCGTATTCCTTTTCGCATTCAAATTCATTCTTTCTGATCGCCTGCATTTCGCACTTCTCTTTCGATCGCTTGCAGATGTCATTGACGAAAAAGGATCCGTCGTTGCGTGTTGCTGCCTCTGATCCACATTTGGTTAGCTTGGGCGGCGGACGCCTCAGCACCGCTGTCACCATACACTACATACATATTGGTGAGTAAATATATGCATAAACACACACATATACACATGTACATACATACACACATACAAACATACATACATATGTACATATACTTGTGCCCACCAAGGTCATTTGTAAGCCGATAAGCAAAACTGAAGAGACTCAAATTCAAGAAAGCAATTCAAAAGGCAAATGAAACGCACGCGAAAGCAACGCACAAAATAAAAATAAGAAACAACAACAACACGCATTTTCGGTACTCTTATTGTGCGCTGCGATAAGATCCGCACAGTGTGCCCAAAGAGAGTCTCTAAGCTTTTAGGATCTTAGCAGCTAGTATATGACCAAATACCATCGTAAAGATAGCGGCCTTAAAGATTATGCATATGTAAGCCTTATATCATAGCGGTGGAAGCTTTCACATATTGTAGAAAAATAAAACTAAATTATAACACTATAAACATTTAAACAAATTTTTTATAGCCTTACTGCGTTTAAAATTAATTGACAAGAAAAAAAAAAAAAAAAATTAAACAAAATATGATAACATTAATATATTGTATAATTTTGAGAAAAATCCCTATGCAAATCGGGCTTTAACAATAAAATGTATTTCTTTTATTTGCCAACATATACTAATTTGGCAGAGAGACTTGACTACCTTTTTTTTAAATATTTTTATTTTAATTAAAGAAAACATTAAAACTTTCATTGTAATAATGTTTTTAAGCTTAACATTTTAGTAATTTTAGGTTATGTAGTATTTCAAAATGAATTAATCAAACACTAATTAAACTCAAGTTATAATACTAAACATTATCGTTAGCTATAATTAATACAATATACAATTTGCGGTAATGTCAATTCAATTTAATTATTGCTGCCAAACTCATAAAGCTTTGCCCACTGTGCATAATCTTTGACACGGTAAAACGGTAAACTGTGCTTTAACGAGGACGCCCTGTTGTTGTTGTTGTTGCTGCTGCTCTCTGCGCGAGCACCAGATAAGGGCACACACTCGCCGTTGTCAGCTCAGCCCGGGCTCGGCTCAGCCTGTTGCGGCGCTGCTTCACTCTGAACGCCTCAATCGCGCGCCGAACGCACGTGCGTGCGAACGAGAGAGGGAGAGAGAGCAGCTAACGCAACGGTAAAACGGACGACAGCAACGAGGACGAGAGTGAGAACAACAGTACAAATAACGGTTAGAATTTACATTTAGAATAGCTTACAACTCAGTGCTACAATTACAGTTATGTGATTTTTTTTTTGTTTTTATTAAAACGACAATTTTTTTTGTTTGATTGACAGGCGACACAACAATCGGATCAGCTCCGAACTGCAGCATCTCACTGAACGGCAGCGGTGTCCGACCGCTGCACTGCACCATCTATAGAAGCGAGGAGAACGAGGTGACGCTGGTGCCGGAGCAGGAGGCGCGTGTGCTGATCGACGGCGCTCCTTTGGATGACGTGGAGGAGGCGAAACTGAGTCAGGGTGCCATGATAACCATTGGCAACTCGAACTATCTGCGTTTCAACAATCCGGACGAGGCGCAAATGATGCGCTCAGCGATGGGCTCCAACGAGCGCATCTCCATGCCGCACATTGACTTTACGCAATCGTCGCGTTCCAACGACAGCCAAACACTGGAGATGGAGAGCTTCTACGAGAGCATCATTAATCCCATCAAGCATAGCGGGAATACCAACACAAACACCAACACAAACACCAACAGCAACAGCAACAACAGTGGCAATAGCAACAATAGCAACAGCATGGATCTGCATGGCGTGCAGTGCCCCAAGGTGTTTAGCTCCGATCTGGTGACTGTGAATATGGCCGCACGCGATGTGCTTGGCCAGAAGTACGCGAGCTTTGCCCGCAATCTGGCCGAGAATCATCGCGGCGAGAAGCAGCTGAACAATCAATATGCCAAATCCCTAAATAGCAGCGGCGCCAATGGAATTGGCCATAATGCCGGCTACTGCAATATACCCAGCAATGCGGCGGTCTTCAAGCAGCAGCAGCAGCAGCAGCAACAACAACAACAGGGACAGCAACAGCAACAACTGGGACAGTCTGAGCTGCTGGGCAAGGTGAACAACGATCGATATGATCGATATCCCAAGCCGGGCACCTACACCGCCGGCGGCCTGCAAATATTTGCCATGAACGGCATCAATACGGAGCTGAACAGCGGCGCCGAGCTGGAGGATATGCTGAAGATCTGCACCGAGTACGCGGATCGGCAGCAGCAGCAGCTGCAGCACAGCGCCAACAACAGCGGCAGCAGCCATGCGCTGCACAATGCCAGCGCTGGCAGTATCACCTCCTCGCCCATTGTCCAGAACAGGATCAAGACGAACGGATCACTGCCGCGGGACAAGAAGCCAACGTTTCAGCATGCGGGCAGCAGCTCCAACTTGGCGCTGATTAGCAGCACGTCTGGCTATGAGAATGTCCGTATGCTGGGTCCCAATCGTGTCGAGATCAATGGACAGCTGCATGTGCCTGCAGCAGGAGGAGGAGGAGGAGCAGCAGCTGGTGGCGGAGCCGGAGCAGCTGGAACTGGAGGCGCTGCCTCAGCGTCGGAGAATCACTTGGCCGGCGGCACAACCAAGTACGTGCCACAGAGTCCACGCACCAAAATACGCACCAATTGCATGTCGCCCAAGAAGGATGCATCCTTTAGCAGCGCCTTTGCGCTGGCCAGCTCCACGCCGACGCCGGTGCCGGCGTTGGTGAAGCCGCCGTTGGCACCCAAGCCGCCGGCGCCCAATCAGCAACGGGACTATGAGCAGCTCTTCAAGTCGTTTGAGCGCAAGCAGCAGATCGAGCAGCAGCAGCAGCAGATGCAGCAACAGCAGCAGCAGATGCAGCAGCAGCAGCAACAACAACAACAACATCCTGCCAAGCGCTCCAACAAGAATATCAACAATCTAACGCTCAATCTGAACGAATCCGCCAGCCAATCGCCAAAGCCCAGCCGCAAGCCAGCGCCAGCGCCGCGCAGCATCAACGTGGAGCAGCGGAAGCGGCGCGAGTTGGATCAGCGGCACAACCAGCTCAATCGGGAGCTGGGCGAACTGCCGGATGCCAGCAGCAATCACGAGGTATCTACAGCACATATATACCCTATAAACATAACTAAATTCTCAAATTTTGCTTGCAGTCGGCGTCAGCTGAACAGCAGCAGCAGCAGCAGCAGCAGCAACCTCAGCCGCAGGCAACGTCCGCAGCGCAGCCGGCGTCGACGCCTCGCCAGCAGCTTTTGGCCCTGCAGAATCGGATCCATCGCCTGGAGGCGCAGCGCAATGCGACGCGCGTGATGGAGGAGAATCAGCAGGCCAAGCTGAAGCAGTCCATTGAAATGAAACAGGATCAGTTGAATAAGTAAGAATATGAGGATATTGGGATATACCCTGTATATGCAAATACAGCTGAGAGGGTAGCCATGTGTAGGAGATACTCTGTAAAACCAAATGCATCAGATGAAAGCGTGTTGATTGTATAGTTATAGAATATACCCTGTAAATCAATCTTAGTTGTATGTGTAGTTCAGTGGAGAAGATACCCTGTAAATTGAATGTTTTGATTTAATTCAATTAGAACAATACCCTGTAATGTTAAATACGAATGTTAAATACGTAGGTCTGGTACAAAGATACCCTGTAAATGCGAATTTTTTAGTAGAAAACAGAGGTTATACTCATGTAATGGAATACCCCCCAAATCAAAGTACTCCAGCCGAATGTTACGATCATAATTACATCAATCACAAATGAATCTGTTAATAAGATACCCTGTATATTGAAATACCTCGGCTGAATGCATTAGTTCCATTCGTTTATGGAAATACCCTTTTTTAAATACATAACATGAATAAGTAGACCAGTTAAGATGATACCCTCTAAATGATAACACTATGACAAAATATTCGTAAATAACTGTTTTTATGTTGGCAAATTAGAAAAAAGTAAAACGGGTCACAAAATATGTCAGTCAAAGCTCATACAGATCTTGATCTTAAACAGAATAGCAAATATCCCACTAAGAAATATTTCATTTGCATACCAAATTTACCTAATTTAACTCCGATTGTCGAACTGAACTGAACTGATTCATAGGCTCTTAAACTTCGTGCTTATTCATAAAAAATAAAAAGCAGATCGTAAAAGTTTATAGTTCTCTCTAGGCTACAAATATGCAAGTTAACATACAGCTTTATAGGGTAGATATACATAAAAAAAAAAAAAAATAAAAATAATTGTTGAGGTGTGATTCACTATCATCGACGTGAAGATACCCTTTATCAGATGTTTGTGTTTACACAATTTTTCCGATGAATAAGATATTCTTGGGAAAATGAAACCGTATCAAAACTTGAGACTTTATCATGAAAACAGGCCAAGTATTATTGACCCGTAGAGATTAAAGACATATGAGAGATATTTGACTAGGAAGTAGTGTAAGTTCTAAGTCCAACATTCAATTGTCTTTAAACTTAGTTTTCATTGAGTGACAGTTCTACTGATCGATGTGAGAATTACTTGTATTACTTCATAGAACTGCCTTGAAATATGTTTCAGTTGATTTTCTCAGTAGAAAACGGAAATTTCAGCTGTCAATCATTTCTGTTTAATTAAAGTCTCTTTCCGGAATTAAGAAAGCTCAAATATCTAATCGTTATTATTACGATCTTTCAGGCTGCGCGCGATGCTGAAGCAGAAGCCGAACAATGCCTGCCTGAAGGAGGAGCTGGAGCATGTGTGCGAGTCGCTGGATAGTGATCGCAAGGCATTCGAGGATCTGGAGTTTCAATATTTCGAGGAGGAGTCGGAGCATCATGCCTGCCACGAGGAGCTGAAGCGGCAGGAGCAGCGTCTTGTCTTGGAAACGGAACTGGCATCGTTGCACATACAGCTGGGACGCGACGAGCCCGACGAGGAGGAGTCACAGGCACAGGTCATATCATCCACAAGTGGACGCAGCACGCCCGCTGCCACCAATGGCGGCAGCAATCTGGCCAACGGCGTCATGTCCCAGTCACTGTTCGGTTCCGCTGAGCTGTTGTGCCCCAAGCGGCACAATCAGGAGGATCTGATGTCCAAGAGCGTCAACGAGAACATGTTCCACAGCAACAACAAGATCGAACTGCCGCTCGGTGGCCAGGTGACCAGCACACCGAAGCGAGCACCGTTGCAGATCTACGATGCCGGCAGCTGTGAACAGATCAGCTTCAATTTATCGCTGCGCAGCGATCGATTCGAAGTGAATCCGCTGGAGCGACGGGTGCCCTCGCAGGATGACATCGATCGCAGCTGCAAGGTGGCCAACGATGCGCCTATTTCGACCAGCCAAGGAGCCAGCACCAAGATCTTCGACAGCATCAAAGAAATCGAACGGAATCGCAAGCTGCTGCTGGCCCAGCAAGGCAAGAGATGCTCTTAGATAGATTCCAAATTGAATTTCTCAACTCTGTATCACATATATACATATAGGTCACCAGGTCATTGAGCACGAGCGCCAGAAGATGTACGATCTGAAGAAGAAGAGCCACGACGAGGCACGCACACAATATTTGCTCTCCATGCAGCAGACAACAGAGCCAGCGATTGAACCACCGCGACCACCACCCAAGCACGCTCCAATGAACGCCAAGTGAGTGAATGTTTCATTACCACCACAAAGTTTGCCACGCCACGCCCCATCCCCATCCCCACCACAGCGCCCTTCCCGTCCTTCCGTTTGCTTGCTCTAATTGAATCAACGCGGCTGAACTGCAACTGAACTCAGCTCAGTTCGGTTCGGTTCGGTTAGGTTCGGTTCGGTTCGCGTTGCCTAGCCCCCAGAGTGGCGCCCTCTTCGTTCCACATGCTTGACCCTATCTTAATTAATTGTGCGGCTGACACAAGCTGCGATGCAGCCACCCTTACACTGTGCTACAAACACCGCAAGATTTTTGCAATTCGCATTTAACTGTGATGCGCGTTGCTTACTAATAATGAAATATAAAATTAAAAATATTTAATATAAAATTAATAATATAGAAAATATAAATATAATATTTTAAATATACATATATTAATATAAAAATATAATCTAGATTATTATATATAAATAAATTGAATAAATGAAAAAAATAAATAAATAAATAAATAAATGAAATAAATGAAAAAAAAAAATTAATAAATATATTTATATATGTATACAAAAAATAAATTATATAATATTAAATATAATGTGTAAAACATTAAAACAAAATCAATTTTTAAACTAAAAATGCAAAATTAAAATAAATAATAAAAATCATTTAAATTTACTAAATAATAAAATAAATAATAAAATATAAGAAATAAAATAATAATAATAAAAAAAATAAAATAATAAAAAAAATTAATAAAAACATAAACGATTGTATATTAAAAATTAAAAATAATCAATAATAAACATAAATTATAAAGCATCAAAATAAAATATGAAATACAATATTTAAAATACAGAAAATTAAATATAATATTGTAAATTTCATTTGCAATATAAAGTGAATGAAATGAAAATATTATATTATACTTCAATATTATTTTTAATATAAAAAATTTTAAGTGAAAAAAAATTAAATATTTAACAAATAATTGTTTCTGTATTATATATAATATAGAAATAAATCTTTGTTAAATATATTGATTTTGCATTTTTTTTTCATTACATTTATATTTAATTTTTATTATATATATTATATATATATATATATAATTATACTAATATTGATATATTGAATATCTTTCAAACTGTTAACAAAATATGTTCTATCGAATTGGGCTTTGCCTTGTTGTGTTGTGCAGTGTAAATGCCTTTTGGGTGGCGTGCACACACTCAACCCGCTGACTCTATAATTAATCAAATTATTTGCTAATAGCAAAACAATGCGACGGACGCCGAAGTCTACGATGACGACGGCGACGGCGACGGCGACGGCGACGTCGGCTGCTACGTTAACTGCGGCTAATTGTGTTTAAGATCGAAAATAAAACCGGTTTTTAGTTTTAAAATTACGTGTCGATTTTCAAATTGTTGGAGAAACAAAGAGAGTTAGAGTTGGAGAGAGAGAGAGAGAGAGAAAGAGAGAAAGAGAGAGAGATGACAACTGTATCATATTTTTGTTGTCCGTGTTGTTTAGTGTGGCTCTTGGTTTACTCATTGACGACAACACACGACACCCATTATCGAATTCGATGCCGATTGTCGCTCTCGAGTTTATTCGAAGATCGCTTGGTCGCTCAGTCGGTCTGGTCAGTCAGTCAGTCAGTGAGTCAGCCAGTCAGTCAGTCAGTCAGTTTGTTAGCTAGTTAGTTAGTTGGTTAGTTGGTTAGTTGGGCGACAACACCTGAAATTGAAGCGTGCTGCAATTATCAACGCTGCCAAGGAGGTCGCTCTGCCGACGTCGCTGTTCTCGCTGCTTCTGCTGCTGCTGCTGCTGATAAGCTTATCAACTGCTTGTTTGCGCCAGCTGCTTTTGCTGCCTCCCTCTCTCTCTCACTCTCACACACTCTCTATCTCTCTCTCTCTCTCTGTTTCTCTATCTATCTATTGGCTCACACAAAGTCAAGTGTGTCTGTGTGACGACTGTTCAGAGAGCGCGTTCATTTATTTGCCAGACGTCGCATTTGTGCATTGTGACCGCCGGCCTCATCCATACCGCACTCGATTCCGATTCCGATTCCGATACTGATTCCTATAGCAGATTCGACGCGCCTGTTGCTTAGTGAGTCAAACGCAGCGCGTCGCCGTCGCCGTCGTCGTCGTCGTCGTCGTCGTCGCAGGCTGCATTAGTCATCGAAATGGATAAGCTAAATGCGCTGATTCCATGCTGGTACGACGGCACATTCAATTTAACACGATGAAACGAAAGTGGAATTCATTCAATTTGACTAATATTGCAACTCTTGCTCTTCTTCTTCCTCTTCCTCTTCTTCTTCTTCTACTTGCAGCGGCGGCAAAGATGCCAAACTGTTTGACAAAGTCGAACTACAAAAGCTCAACGATGAAACCGCGCAACAACAACAACAACAGCAAAAGACACAACACGATAAAGAGAATAATGCGTCAGGTGATGGCAGCGCTGCTAGTACAAAATCAACAACAACAACAACAACAACGACGACAGCAGCAGCAATAACGGGGACAACAACAACAGCAAATCAACAGGTGAGTTGCCAAGAAAGTTAACCTAGGCCAACAAAGCAAAGCAAATGAAAGCCAAACTAAAGTCTGCAGTTCATGTCTGTCTATGTCCCAACCACACCCCCCTCTCCCCCTGCTGATACCTATGAAGGTCAACTCATTTGGGCGCCCACACACACACACACACACACACACGCACAACTGTGTAATGTTTTGTAAATACAATTGCTCCAAGACCCCCTCGAAGCCCACGTTCAATCAACTGATTTGTGTGGTCCTCTTCGATGGTTTCTCGGCCTCGCAATCTCTGCTTAATCTCTTGCCAATATAATTGCTGTACCTTGCCGAGGCAAGAGACAGGAGGGTAGGGCGAGGGGCAAAACATGGCCAGTTGGGGGCGAGACATATTTATTGTCCAAATACCACGTCGTAACTTAAGTAAACTGGTCGAGTGTGTAAACACGAATCGGCCATAAAGAAAACAGTCAACAGCATTCCCTTGGCTGGTATGAAAACTTGAATTGTGAATTTCGAATTGTATTCAAGCGGTTATCGGGTATCGGGTATCGGTTATGAAACGGTCATTGCTGTAATACCCGTTATGCAGCCGAATGCCCTGTAGTTTGATTGATATGCCAATAATGGAGTAGAAAATGAATACATTATGATATCATATATGCAGATATATCATATCATATCACATATAGCTCAAGAGGTATTTTCTAGTCTCGCAATGGACTCAACATTTTACCAACGATAAGAATCGTAAGACTCACGCGCGTCAACAGTAAAAACTGTTAGGAATTCACGCTAAGATAAATGCAAAGCAAATAGAGCCCTATTAGGTAATGCCTACATATATGATAGATATCATATAATAAAATATATTATATGAAACATATATTATAGATAAATATAATAAACTACTATCTAATATATACACATACATATATTTATATATAAATATATTTATACGAAATTCGAGTAAATAAGTTGCAGAGATAAAGGTTATTTACCTTTTGTTCACTTGTTATGGTCTGAATCTAGAAATTTTTATTTCAAGATCCCTCAAGGAAATAGTCCAAATCGTAATATTTCACATACTTTTAGTAATCTAAGCAATTACTTAGATTACGTTTTATTTCCTTCTTCCGGTCTCTTTATACTATATTTCTAGTGAGAGGAAGAAGCTTAAATTTGATCCATTTCAATCATCTATACTTTGACTTAATTCATTTGTACTCTCTTTACGATTATGTCTCATTGTGTATTTGTGTTCCTTTCTCATTCATTTCTCTCGCTCTCGGTTTACCGCTTTAAGAACCCCTTGAACCCCTCCTCTCTCTTTTTCGCTCTCTCTCTCTTCTCTTTAGGAGTTACTTTGACTTTTTATATGTACAATTTGGGTTTATATGATTTCTCTCTTCCGATGCTCACCCTCTATTTATATACTCTATACTCTATACTCTATACTCTATACTCTATACTCTATACTCTATACTCTATACTCTATACTCTATACTCTATACTCTATACTCTATACTCTATACTCTATACTCTATACTCTATACTCTATACTCTATACTCTATACTCTATACTCTATACTCTATACTCTTTACTCTTTACTGTATACTCTATACTCTCTCTACTCTCAACTCTCTACTCTTTACTCTCTACTCTCTCTCTGATTTTGGATCGTAACGCCAGCACGATGACAGCCTCTCAGCCCATCGATCGTCAGGTCGTTAGTCACGAGTTTTATTCAGTTATTCAGTGCCTCGACAATTTGTTTGCTATTTTAGATATATATAAATATAAGTCTATTTTTTTTTCCTCATTTCTTTTTAGCAATGTTTATTTTAGAATCGTACCGCCCCCGCAGTCCGCTGATTTACCCAAATGTTCTGTTCCATTCCGTACCGTTCCGTTTCGTATCGCTCTGTTCCTTTCTATATGGACTACACACTTTATTAATAAGTCTATAATAATATTTGGCTCTTTTCATACGCGCCGCCAGCGAATTTCGTTTGCGGTCTTCAGTTTTAGTCCGTTGCTCATTATGCGCACTACTTAGTGATAGTTGTTATTGCGATTGTTGTTGTTGTTGTTGTTTACCTTGATCGCAAATGTTGTTTACATGTTTCGGTTCTAGTACCAACGATGATCATTGCCAGCATCTTCGTACAGCCCCAATAGCCCCCATAAATTGCGCTGGCCCATTACGCTAACCATTATAATCGGCCGATTCGACAACTCTCTCATCCAGCGATCCAGCGCCTCGACTGGACAATGTCCGTGTGCGCCTCGTTTCATTTGGGGCCATAGATTCACGTTTGTTTTCATTTCTTCAATTCGTGTGATTTGTTTCTGTTTTGTTTCTTGTGGTCTCGGTATTTCGCATTCGCAAACGGTTCGTTACGCACGGTTCGGTTCAGTCGGTCGCAGAGCTCGTTCAAGAAATTCCTCAATAATACGAAAAAACCAATTAACCGACATCATAATAGCCAGATCAAAGGATTGTCAAACATGTCCGTCTGGATGACCTATGTCCAGCATCGTCGCATGGATGCGAATGCCAGGCAGCGCACCGAACTCTATTATCTAGTGAGTGAGTGTGTGTGTGTGTGTAGATGTGGCTGTTTAGCTGTGTTTGTGTGTGTGTCTTAACTCAACTATCTAATTTGATATGTGACTTATTATCATGCATTTGCATTTTTCCATATAAAGAAATCACTTTTATCAGATTTCTCTTTAATTAAACTTTTCCAATATGATTATTATATTATAATTAATATTATTAATATGGAATCACTTATGTATAGCTTCCATTCCAAGTATCCAGACTCATTTTTAGGCTAGTTGCAATAGTCGCTCTAATTTTTTGCTATTTTAATTGTTGTAAAAAAAATTAATATTAATAATATAAAATAAAAATAATAATAATAATAATAATAATAATAATAATAATAATAAAATAATAATAAAAAAATCATTTTACCAATTTTGCATTTTATTTAATTTTAAACAATTAATTTTAATTAATAAACAAAAAATGGGCTTTTGCATATTTTTGTATTTTTTGCTATTATTATTTTTTATCATTTTGTTTAATATTATTAAAAGTTAAAAATAAATGAATACAACAAATTAGTAAGGAAAATAATAATATATCACATTTTATAAAATTATAAAATATTTTTTGTAACACTATGTTGCATGTGTCTCACATTAGGCAGGATTTACTGTATAGCTTCAAGAGCTGAAATACCTAAGACATTTAAGGGGTTTCACTATGACAGAGAGAGAGAGAGAGATAGAGAATCTTAATGTAATAGTTGCATCTCAGTCATGTAATTATTAAAAAAAAAAAAAAAAAAATTCTTTTCAATAATATTTTTAAAATCATATTTGATACATTGCTGGCTATTTTTGGCTGCTTTTGGCTAATTTTCGGCTAGTTTTAACTAGTTTTCAGACCATCTCCTTTTACTTAAGCTCACATTCAATGAGCAGCTATAAATTGTTATATGTGATATATACATATATCATATGCATATATGTATTAGTATAAACAAAAACTATTTACGAGCTCGAATTGTTTTAGCCTCTGCACTAATTATCAATTAGTTGAAACATTTGGGTTTACTAAATAAATGTAAATAAATTATTAAATGTTTATATTTTTTTCAAGTGCTAAAAATCTATATGTATATATGTATGTATGTATGTATGTGTGTATGCTGGCTGATATATGTTTATGTTTAAGCATATACATGCATATATATAACTAATTGTCCTTGACTTAATTTGACCTGTCTCTCTCTTTCTCTCTCTCCCGTCCCTTCCTACCACTCTCTTCCTCTCCCTGTCTCTCGCTCTTGAGTTATAGTTTACTCAAATCAATCGAATAGTTCATCAATCGCTCTCTATGTAGACAAGTTGTTTATGATTCATATAGTCCAAGATATATTATGTATATCCATAAAGATGCCATAAATCTTATGCAAGGGCAACTCTAGCAGCCTCCCTCTCTTCTTCCCTGCATTTGAGTCAAGAAATCAGCTAACGATTACATTGGCTCATAATTTCCAACACCTAGACCCATTTAGGGGTTAAGCGGATTGGTCCATTGGCCAGTGGCCAGCGGAATGCGCAGCTTTGTCTTTGACATAGAAAGCAAATGAGAGAGAGAGAGAGAGAGAGAGAGAGAGAGGGAGAGGGATGGAGGAGGGAGATTGGCGGCCGTTGCTTGGCTGTTTTGCTATTTATAGAGTTTAGCCCACTTACAACGCTCGCCGCACTGTGAATTAATTGCGTTCGCATTTTGTGTCCACAGCAACGTCACTCGCAGCCGGAACTGGAGCATCATGGAATCGTGGCGGTTGGCTCTGCTCACGGCACAGTGGCGCGCAGTCCGCGGCCGCTGTCGGAGGCGAACAACTGTGAGGCGGCCATTGAGACGCCCAAGTTCGCTGCCAACGGCGATGTGGGCGTGACGGATAACAATAAGCGCGCCAGCAGCAACAGCAACTCACAGGACACCGCGTCGGCGGGCAGCGGCAGCGGCAGTGGCAGCAGCAGCGGCGCCGGCACCGGCAGCAGCAGCGCCAGCGCCAATGGCGGCGAACGTAAACGCATGCTGCCCAAGCATCAGCGGCCACTGACACGCTACCTGCCCATCTTCTCGCCGGATCTGAATCTGCGGCATCACATCGAGACGGCCGGCCATCAGATCGATCTCTGTCCGCATGTGTTTGTCGATGCGCACAGCTGTCGCGGGTAAGTGACAAAGATCTGCAAAGATGTATATAAATATATATATATAATATATATCACATTTATGCTTCATTCAGTTACCTGCACAAATTGGGCGCCACGTTCCATGCCTGGTCCCGTCGCTGGTTTGTGCTGGATAGACAGCGCAGCGCGCTCATCTACTACTCGGACAAGTCGGAGCGGAAGCCACGAGGCGGTGCCTACTTTGCCGTAAGTCAACTATATCTATAACTATTTAATTAATGCATAATTCTCAACTCTTGTTTCTGTCTCTCTGCAGACCATTGACGAGGTCTATTTGGATCATTTGAATGCCTCGAAGAGCGGCCGACCCCATTGCACATTCATTGTGAAGACGAAGAAGCGTAGCTATAATCTGCAGGCGGCTTCCGATGCAGCGGCGCGCATCTGGATCGATGCCATCATAACGGGCGCACAGGGAAATCTGGACTATTGATAGAGAAACAACAAACCCACCCACACACACACACACACACACACACAAAGTGGAGAAGGAAACCAGCCAGTGGGACAGTGTACACATACTGAAACGGTTTTAGCTCAACTAAATTGTAAACTTGTAGATACGTAAGACAGTTAAATATAGTCGTTAGGTTAGCTTACATAAATCATGTATGTATAAAGAGAAACTATTACTAAAAACACTTAAACTAAATATACCAAGAAACTAAGAACTATTTTGGAAACTAACGAAATCCGAGATTTCAGTACTGGACCAAAGTGAAGAATGTATTTTGTATGCTTTTAATTTGTCATAATTTTAGTGAACTAAGCATTATATTTATATACATATATCATACACATGCATATAATATATATATATATATATATATATATATATATATATATATATATATATATATATATTTATACAGACAGACAGCCCAACGCATATAACGCAACCATTTCATCAACTACTTATATACAATATATCTATTTTTTTTTTTATACATACTACAAATGAATCTATCTGACTATCTATGTAATTACTATTGAAGTTTCAATGTGAACACTTAACTGTATGCTACAATAAATATTTGTATTTTTTTATAAAACTGAAATCGAGAATGGATTGCAACAAAAAGTATGGTCCTTCCTGAGATAAAAGCCAATGCCAATGCAAGAATTTGTGCTCAGGCAAACTGATAAAACGATAATCAAAAACTATTAACGTAATCAAATGAAACTTACAAATATTTAAAATAATTATGCAAATGTAAGTCGCTACGGCAAAGATAGCAAATAAAGAATTGTTTTTAAATGGATAATTGAAATAACCTTTTCATTTTATTGATATAACGTAATTAACAATAGATAACTTGATAACAGTTATATAGATTATATCATTATTCACTCTCGGTATAAGCTGGATAATCAAAGATGAAGTTCTTAAACCGCTCTAAATACTGCACAGATATCATTGTTTGTTTATTGGCTAATTGATATATACATACATATACATATATATATATACATACTACATATATACATAAGAGCTTAAGTATAAGTATCGGCTGTGCAGCATTCGTTTACTTTTTATATTCCTAGGGGATATCAAGACGTTGACGCTTCGGCTGTGCTCTGTCGTCGTCGTCCACATTGTCCTCGTAGCGATCCAGATATTGATATAGCCAGCGCGCAAACTCATTCATGTACGGATCCACGCGAGAGATTACGTTCAAGTTGACAACGGCAGGTGGCGGAAAATCGCCGGCGCCAAAGATGCTGCGCACAAAGTTCTCAGAGTGGAAGATGGCAACGGCCACGTCGGCTTCGAGTACATCCAGTCGCATGGACAGCTTGGCAATCGATTCAGCAAATTGCTTTAGCACAATATAAGTCTTGCTGCTGAAGGCAGCTGCAAGAGTAAAAGAGACAGTGAGGGAGAGAGGGAGGGCATGAGTAACATGAATTGAAATGAAATGGAAGATGCGCTCACTCGGCTGCTCGATGCGAGAGACAACATAGTATTTTTGTAGCAATAGCTCCGCCTCCACGGTGAAAGTAACCTGACGCTGATGGAGAAAGGTGAGCATTGTTCTTATATCATCTTTGGGTATATTAAATGCATCATGTATTTCCTCTGGCATATCGCTTTGGTGCTGGCTCAGCACAAAGTCCCACAGCGTATTGTTCTCCAGCTCCCCCATGTGCACGGGCAGGCCAAAGATGCTGCAAAGGAATTTAGATAAATATATCTTTTTTGATATTATATTCAGTTACTCACGGACAAAGCTTGGCAAACGCTGTCGATTGGTTGGCTGCATTCTCCGGCTGCCAATACGTCCATATGGCCGCTTCGAGCGGCTGCTCGCTCTGCAGCTGCGGCACCGGCACGCTGCCGTTCTCAATGCACTTCTCCAGCTCCTCGCTTTGAGCGCGCGTCAAGCGATTCCAGTCACCGGCATAGTACACGCCCTGCTGGGCCAACAGCAATGGGCTGGCCATCACCCATTTGTGGCGCGACGACAGGGCTGAATGCTGCACTGGCTCTTGGCAGCCCTCGTGCGGCCCAATGAAACGGGGCGCCAGTTGCCCGACTTGGTGCAGCAGCAGATTGGCCATATAGCTGTCGTTACATATCACGCACAGTGAAATGGGCGCACGCATCTCGTCCAGCTCCAGGCTGGCCAGGCTACTCAGTAGCGCCATTTTCAGGTACACATAGCACTCCATGGGCACAAACTCCTGGGACAGCTGCGCACTCAGCGCATAGACAAAGGCATAGTCCGAGTATTTGGCGCAGATTAGGCTATACAGCTTCTTGATGCTCGGTGGCATGAAATTCAAATCGACCTCGATATTGCGACGCCGTGGACTGTCACATTTCACAAATATCAGGTGACGTGGTCCGCGGTTCCTCTCGGCCGTCGCCCTATCGGCAGCCAGCTTAGCGCTCAAGTCAATATTAGTTGGCTCGAGGAAGAGAAACGCCTCCGTTTGCGGAGATGCCGGATCCATGTCCAAGAGCGGACGGCTGTGCAGCATATTATCAGAAGCGTCGTTGGGGTCGTCTACGGTTGTCACCAAAGTGCTGCTGATGGTGTCGGCGCTTCTGCTGCTGCTGCTGCGGCTGCTGCGGCTGCTGATGCCGCCCGTCCCGATACCCGTGCTGGGGAGGCTGCTGAGCCGAAAAACCGACTGGTTGTCAGTGCTACAGCTGTGCTGTATTGGCGGCAGCGGTTGGACTCTCGAGCCTGCGGCAATCGCTGGAGCGCTGCTTGCCTCTGAGTAGCTGGAGGACAGATTATACGTGGCTCTCGGTGCCTGGCTACTGCCAGTTAATTGTGATTGCAATGGCGGCTCTGTCTGGGACCCTGACTGAAACTCGGATGGCAGCGAGACCAGCTCGAACAGTGCATTGGGCTTGAGTGTGCGATGGAAGCGCTGACGACGACGACGCTCCTGTAAGTTTCGAAAATGTAACGAGAATCATGGAAATGAAACCTATGACTATTTGCTTACGCTAATCCTTGAGTTCTTGATGACCACTGGGCTTGGATTGGGACGAAATTCATTGGCGTTCCAATTCAGTGTGCTGTGTGCTGCGATGCTTTCCAGCGGCAATTGGGATTCCGCTGGCATTGAGTTGTTGGCCAGCGCCTGCTGCAGCTCCTGCATAAAGGACACATCATCGTCAACTGGCGCGCTGTGTGTGCTGGGACTGGGCGGCGTCACCAGCTCCTCGGGCTGTTGCGCCACTTGCTCCTCGGGCTGTTGTGCCATTAGCTCCTCGGGCTGTTGCGCCACCAGCTCCTCGGGCAGTTGTGCCGGCAGGCCCGGATGCTCGCGACTTGAGCTCTGAGCTGACGCTCCTTGCTCGCGTCGCATGCGTCGCTCCTTGCGGCGCATTTGGCGACTCGTTGGCTGTGCACTTTGTGCCTCGTTGATCGGCACTAGAGTTCTGTCGCTATCGCCAGACATGGAGCGGATGTCTGGAGCGCTGGGCACCACCTTGCCCACCGGCATGGAAACAGACGCATTTGAGGGGCATGACTCCAATTGTATAACTGATGATTTTTGTTTGGGCTGCGCAACGGTTGGACGCTTGGGGCTGGCCACAGGCTCTGGCGCCTTATTCACTTTATTGGCTGGCGACTGCTCCTGTGGGGCAGCTGCCGGTACGCTCTTGCAGCCCGACTGCGTATAGCCGGAGGTGCGAAATGGTGTTTGCAATTGCTGCGATCGCACGAAAGGCTGCTGCACAGACTTGAGCCATTTGTTAACCACCTGTTGCTTGTCGAGCGAGTTGCCTGACGACGACTGGCGCACTTGAAAGCCGCCGGAAATGCGCTGGCTAGTGGCCTGGGCCGGAGCCACTGGCTGTAGGGCTGGGCGCGACTCTGCTGGCGCAACGAACGGAGCCCGAACTGGCTTTGGCTTTGGCTTTCTGCGCACGGCGCCCACAGCCGGGAACTCCTCATCATTTGGAACAAAGTTAACATTTTGATTGCCGGTCGCCTTGCTAATCCTAGCACGCTGCGGATCACCGGATGATGTGCTTTGTGAGCTTTTATAAAAGCTAATGACGGGACTGACATTTGAGCTAGAGAGAGAGAGAGGGAGAGAAGCCACGAATGAACAGTGATGCAATGCAACTATAAATGCAATAAATAACTAACAGAGCAGATGCGAAGCTTGATGGTTGCGTAGGGATTGGCTGATCGACGTCGGCGCGCAAGAAGTCAATCAGCTGCACTGGCTGATGACGAGTCAAGCTCTTTTTAGATGGCATGCCTCGAACTGATAAGTGCTAGCTGTGCCGCAGTAGTAGCCCGTGACCAGGTAATTGGCGCCCAACTTCAAATCACAATCGTACGTATGAGCTGGCAGGAGAGATCAGTGAAGGCATCTTTATTATAGTGAAGGCATCTTCAATAGCTATGCCCCTGGCTATGCTTACCACGCGAACGCACAAGAATTGGCCGGTAAATGCGATTCACAGTTCGAGGAGTCTGCGCACAGGCGCTCGGTAGGATGGCTAGCAAACGGTAATTTTCAGTTACGCGCAGCTTTTGGTATTCACTCATAGGACGCGAGCAGTTTGGGCACAACGGCGCTGGATGTACGAAATGGGAAAATAAATAAAATATATTTAAAATTTACAATCGTAGAATAAACTAGAGGTGATCTTAAATAAATGAGAGACGTAAAGAGACTGAATGCCTAAAAAAGTTTGACATGTACATACATACATACATATGTATATATCGTGTCGTTTCACACACAGTAAAAGCCTACTTTGATTAACATCTGGACGACGACGGATATTGTAGCTACCGAATTCGTTTACTCACCGTCCGTGGAGCTGGTTTGAATGGCATTCCTCATACAACCACTGGCGCAGTACCAAATCGATTGCAGTCTAGATTTTTTTTTGTTTCAGCGAAATACAGGAACAAGCAATAAAAATATATATCAATTAAGATCTAGCAAATTCCAATCCAATAGCCAAGTGTTATAAATATATATGGCTATAAATCCTTTACTTACACCAATATCTCCGGCAGTGTATATGCGGACAAGATGCCGTCCACCAGGGCCAAGCCCAGCGGGTACAGCCACTGGGAAGGATCAAACACTAGATTCGGCTGTAGTGGCAAGCCCAGCAGACGCCACTGCGTGTGCAGCTGAGCGATATCGATTGCCTTGAGGGAATTTTCGTTAGAGTTCGCGTTTGATTTGAGCAAGTCGCGCACCTGTCCGTACACCGAGTACTTGACCGCCTCGGCAAACTGCAGAGGCTCTTCGACGGCCAGGTGCAGCAGCTGCGGTGCGTGACTCACTAGCTCAGTGTATTGGAAGTCCAGGCGCAGCACAATCGGCGCCAGTGCCTCCTCAGGCTTGCGCGTGCGCCTATAGTTGCACAAGAAGCTGTTCACAGTGCCTTCAATCAATTTTCCTAGGTGCGTTGCACGACAAAATTGTTGCACTAATGTCTGGTCGTGGAATCTATTCATGTGGTTGGATTAGCAATCCTATTTGTAACCATAAACTCAGCCATACTTACTGACTATGGCGTTCGCTCGAGCTATTTTCGCTTGCAGTATTATTAAGTGTACTTGTGCCCGGTGCAGTTTGTTGAGTTTGAATTATCGTATTCACATTGAACATTTTATCTAACCCAGCGCCTCGTCATTTGCACAGATTCAAATTTGCAATATGACAGCGAGATCTGGCAACCTTGTAAAGCTGCCATTTTCCAGGGCTGTACAGACAGCTTTCAAGTGTGATCGATATCGTTATCGAACATCGCATATTTGATGTGACCAACTGCTTTGGCACCAAGCACAAATCGCTGCAACCGGCGAACGTAAAAAACGGCTCCCTTTCAGCTTGCGACATATTTGTGTTGATGTACGTATAAAATTAATTAAAATTTATTTATACTGATAAACTCTATAGCTATTAAAAAAAAAGCATTGTGTCCTATTATTATTTTTACACAGATTTATTTAATGAAGAATTCATGTGTATCTTTAGCTCCTGGCCACCCCACCTGTTTATTCAATGCACGCTTAAAGTTGATCAAAACGCTTCTGTGTTTACATACAAATTTACATCAAACGTAAAGTATCAAGTTTTAATCGAACATTAAACAAACGGTATTTGTTATTTGTATATGTGTGTGTTGTTGTTTTTCCTTAACGGTTAGACTTGGCAACACGCTCCAATTCATCTTTCTTCTTGATGGCGTACGAGTTGGATGAACCCTGTAATCGAAACAACAAAATAGATTAGTTTAGATAATATAATAAATATTACGCATAGAGTTCTTAGACATTAGCTTAACAAGTTGTTCTTCTACGTTTCTCGTGTGCATTGAGCTGGGTGTTGCCACAAGCACAAGGATAATAGGAGACATAATATTGATCTTGTCCAAAAGCGAGTCTCCAACAGTATCCAAATGACCTGATGCAGAATTAGACTGGACGTAGTGTATATATATACGGTTATTTATGTTTGCATTACATTAATTAGTTGTTCTTCTACGTTTCTCCTGTGCATTGAGCTGGGTGTTGCTACAAGCACAAGGATAATAGGAGACATAATATTGATCTTGTCCAAAAGCGAGTCTCCAACAGTATCCAAATGACCTGATGCAGAATTAGACTGGACGTAGTGTATATATATACGGTTATTTATGTTTGCATTAGATTAATTAGTTGTTCTTCTACGTTTCTCGTGTGCATTGAGCTGGGTGTTGCTACAAGCACAAGGATAATAGGAGACATAATATTGATCTTGTCCAAAAGCGAGTCTCCAACAGTATCCAAATGACCTGATGCAGAATTAGACTGGACGTAATGTATATATATATATATATATATATATATATATATAATGTATGTATATTATATATGTATATTGTATGACGGAATTTATGCAGATAATTGATTGTCGACTGCTCCTCAGTGAGCAGCAACTGCCCGAGTAGCTCAGTCCAGTATACAAGCGAGGCGATATTACTTACTTGCACAATAGTTAGCTTATTTCTATATATACATATGTATACTCTGGTATAGCTATATAGCTTACCTTGGCGGCATTGATGAGCTCATCGGCCAAGCACTCGGCAATGGTCTTGATGTTCCTGAAGGCAGCCTCACGAGCACCAGTGCACAGAAGCCAGATAGCCTAAAATGAATAAAAATCAGTTAGTAATAGATTCGCAATTAAATAAAAGCTTGAGTAAATGTCTCTTCGGTTCATACGCCAAATGTCGGTTAATTACACATTGTGACGCTACGGATAGATAGATGTTTATTATAGCCAACGTTATAAGAACGCAATCTCTGTGCTCGAACTGCGCGCCATCGTTGCTGGCCAAAACGTTAACCAAGAAATGCACCCACCTGGTTGACACGACGCAAGGGCGACACATCCACAGCCTGGCGACGGACGGTACCGGCACGGCCAATACGTGTGGAGTCCTCACGAGGTCCCGAGTTGATGATGGCGCTCACCAAGATCTGCAAACAAAATGTAAATAAATATATATGTACATTAAAAAGTTTAGACTATAAATTACTTCTCTAAATTGGTATTTCTATTGTAGTTTTAAGTTCCAAGAGAGCAAGAAGAGATTTCAAATCTTCAGGCACTAGGATATTAAAACCTTCTATTTAATATTAGTCCATTCAAATGATTATGCTCAGAGCAGCATGGATTATAAGCCGACTAGCATAGAGTTGGACTACAGCAAGCGTATTCTATATGGATGTATATAAGGTAAATTGCTAATGTTGATTTTGACTTTATTAAGGAATGCATCTTTTAGCCAATGCCCTTAAGAGGAATAGTTAACCATGGGGTTCAATGTAGTCCAATTGAATACCACACCAGCGTGTGGGTCACTGATGCGGTTTTAGTTGTGGACATAAGCCAATCTCTGATAGATAATGAAGATTACATTCAGATAAATGTGATTTTAAGTTCCAAGAGAGCGGGAAGAGAGTCTAATCTTCAAGCACTAGGATATTAAAACCTCATATTTAATATCAGTCCAATTGAGATGCGCAGTGCAGTGGAAAATAATACTTGCCTGGCATTGAGGTGGACTAACTTTCAACAGAATTTGAGCTCCTTGCGTATGGATGTCGATTTAAGTTCCAAGAGAGCAAGAAGAGGTTTCAAATCTTCGGGCACTAGGATATTAAAACGTCTAAGTCTAATATGAGTCCAGTTAAATTAGATGCTTAGCACAGCTTGGCATATAAACTAGCTAGCATAGAGTTGGACTAGACGACAGTGATACTCTACATATGCTATCATCCCATATCTATCATTCATATCAAGTTTGCAATGTTGATTTTGACTTTATTAAGGAATGCATCTTTTAGCCAATGCCCTTAAGAGGAATAGTTAACCATGGGGTTCAATGTAGTCCAATTGAATACCACAGCAGCGTGCGAGTCACTGATGCGGTTTTAGTTGTGGACATAAGCCAATCTCGGATAGATATCAGATTAAGATGAATGTATGATGAATGAATATGAAGTAGCAAAAGAACAGAAATAGAGAGTCTAATTATCTGGAATATAAAAGTCTCCTGTTGAAAAAACAAAGCACGATTAGATGGCTGGACATTCAAAGGAACTAAATAATACAGCCCTATATATATATATAGCCAAAATACTCGATTTGTTTTCATTTGTAGTTTCAAGTTCCAAGAGAGTAAGAAGAGTTGCGCTTCAGACACTAGGATATTGAAACATTTTGGTCTGCGTGCGCATTCTACCTGTAGCCCGCGTGGTTAGAGTTTTCGCATGGCTCAGTTTAGCATGGCACGATAGGTGCTTGGATTAAATCATTTGTCTTTGGCTCTCTGCTTACCTGCAGTGGGTTCTCGCCAGTGAGCAAGTGGATGATCTCGAAAGAGTGCTTGACAATGCGGCAGGCCATGAGCTTCTTGCCGTTGTTGCGGCCCTTCATCATCAGAGAGCAGGTCAGACGCTCAACAATGGGGCACTGGGCCTTGCGGAAACGCTTAGCGGCATAACGACCAGCCGAATGGGGCAGATAGCGTGCGAACTTCTCCTTCACTGAGATGTAATCCTGCAGCGAGATATCGTTGACGGTCACATCATCGCAAGACCAGCGACCGAACAGTTTGATTTCGGGCAGCTCCGTGGTGGCGACAACATTTGTGTCGAGCACAGCTTCGGCGACATCCGTTTCCAATGGCGCCGGCTCCTCGAAAGTCTCGACAACGTTTTCAGCTACTTCGGCCATGCTGCAATGCAAACCAAAATCCAAACAATATTATTCGCTCATTAAGTAAATTATTTGTACTTAATTGGTGTTGATTTTTGACTTTATTAAGGTAAATATCTTCAAGGCGATAACCTCAAGCGGAATAGTATATTATAGCGTCTAATATTGTCCAGTTGAATACCGTAACAATCTTGGTTTCACTGCTACGATTTTAGTTGTGGACGCAATATATTAATCAATTTTAAATTTCCTGCATTTAAATGCAAACACGTGTGGAGACGGCACTAAGCGCTCGTTACACAGACACAGACACGCACACAAACAAAAAAAAAAAAAAAACCAGCACCGTTTTTAACCTCATTGTGCGTGGCCAAACGAAACCAACAAGTTACTATCATTTGCACAATGCATTTCACAAAGTTTTTGAGTGCAGCCGATTACCACTTTGTTTAGTATCCATTTGCTTAAGATTTTATTTACATTTACATTTATTTTGACAAAAAAATCTTACATTTTTCACGGAAGAAATCGGTGTACGATGTATGCGCAAAGGCGTACGCCTGAAAAAGAACATGTTGCGGCAGTGTGCGTCAATGCCACAAAAATTGATTTCCGGCTGGAGCCCAGGGTTGTGTTTTACATGCAGGGCTGCAATGAGCTTTCAAAACAATGAGCAATCGAATATTAAAATCTAGTCGTTTATGTTAATTTCGAAAAAAAAAAAAACTAAAAAGGGCTTTCATAAAACAACACATTTAACGTCATTGCTATATAGAATATATGTGCTTCTATTTATTGTATTATTTATCATATTGAATTTGATTATTGTTATCAGCATCGATCTCTTATTAAAAACAATGAATTATAAAATTTTATAAATATTAATTTTAAGCTTACGAGTGTTATCCCTACTGTTATCCACTTGACAGTCAATAGCAGCGTACTAAATCCGATATCCTATATTTGACAACTATCGATATTTTGGTCGACTCACGGCACAGCTCTAATCATAATAGGAGAACTACAACAATATGATTGTTGTTCAAAACCGAAAAACATACGTTCCTTAAATATTATTCACAGCTATTTTAAGCCCTAAAGACAGCATTTAATGTAAAGATGACAACTGACGAGAGTATTATGACGGAGATGTTGGGTGAGTCTCGTCTGCAAACTGTAACTATTCTCGTTTTTATTGCTTTCAATAAAGTCCCCGTTTTCCACAACCGCAAATGCAGATCGTGCAACGAATCCAACAAAAGATCGTGTCGATGAACTCGGCGTACAAATGTTTTGCATTGTTGTGCGCAGCAACAGTCAACTGGTGCACAAGGCTCAGTCCATGATTGTGGCTAAGATGCATTCAAGCAATATAAAGGAGGCGACGCGAGCAATTGCGGTAAGTGTGACGCCCCACAATCAAAATCACACGCACACACACATACCCACACAGTTAAAGGAATTTTGCGGTTTTCGATTTCGCTAACTCTGCTCTTTCTTATGTAAATAAACCTTGATATTTAGCTGTTGGAGGAATGCATGACACAGTGC
This sequence comes from Drosophila mojavensis, assembly GCF_018153725.1. Lineage (NCBI taxonomy): Eukaryota > Metazoa > Arthropoda > Insecta > Diptera > Drosophilidae > Drosophila > Drosophila mojavensis. The sequence goes on along the minus strand of NW_025318667.1, from coordinate 24,082,155 downwards.
GGCGATGTGTTCCAGGAGGAAGCCGCGAAATTCAGATTTCTGAATGAGCTAATCCGACTGGTGTCCAAAAAATACGATGGGGCCGAGACGCCGCTTGTGGTGAAGCAGCGGATCATGGAATGCCTGCTGCTGTGGACGACCGAGTTTCCGCAACGTCAAAAGATCCGTGATGCATACGATATGCTGCGCAAGGAGGGCGAAATCGATCACGGCCAAACGGCCGATGCGTTGGCCAAACGTGAGAGCGTGCTCAGCACCATTGATGAGGCCATGTTTGCCAAGCTGGTCAAGAGCAAGGATCCGGAGAACTTCAAGCGCGCCAATCTCTTGGTGCAATATCGAGTGGCGCAGGAGGCGCGTCGCAACGAATTGCTGGCCCAGCATCGGCTAGTTCTGGTCGAGGTGCAGGAGACGATGCAGCTGCTCAATCAAATGCTGGACAGCTATAATCCCGACGATTGTGATGTCAATGAGACCATACACGAGCTCTACCGGAGCTGCAAGAAGCATAAGCCCATCTTTCAGCATTTGCCCGAGCTGTTGGGCGACACGGATACACAGCTAATAGGCAAGTCTAGGCAGTGTACCTCGATAGTCTGTGATATATTCATAATTTCCCCTTTGCCATTCGCAGAAGACACACTGGAGACCAATGAGGCCTTGGTGGCGACTATGGCACGCTTCAAGCAGCTGGTGTCGTCTCCGGTCAAGAGCGCAGCTTCGGTTACGGCTTTGGCCAATCCACCTGCAGCCACTACTGCCACAGCCGGCGCCTCTAAAGCAGCCGGAGCAGCAGCAACGACAGCGCCTGGCGCCAGCAATGCAACGTTGATCAACGAACTTTTGGGTGACCTGCTGCTGGACGGAACAGAGCCCGTCGTGAGCAGCGCGCCCATTCCAACTACTACTCCGAAAAAGACTAATGTTCTGGAGGATCTCAGTGAAATCTTCAGCAGCGCCCTGGCGGAGAGCGCGAGCAAACAGGAGCAACAACAAGAACCATTTCAGCTGGCTGGCAATGGCGAGCTGCTCTCCCCGCAGGTGCTCAGCTCAACGAAAAGCGACAACAATGGCGCCACGGCCAATGGCAGTGGTGCTGCTGGGGATGCGGAGGCGGATGTCAAGCAGGTTGGGGCTCTGCGCAAAATGCCCGAAATCGATATGCTGAGCGAGAAGCTGTTTGAGCAAATACTGCCAGCACAGGAGCGCATGAGCACCTTTAAGCGTGAGCCAGAGAAATTGACGCTTAACGATTTGGCGCGCGATCGCATTCAAGTAAAGCCCGCAGAGAAGCCAACGCCAGAGGCTGTGGATGATGTGCCATTGCTGAGCGCTACACCAAAGCCAAAGACACAGCCTAAACCCCAACCTCAAGTGGAACCACAGCCCACCATAGCAAAGGAAGAGGTGATTGTGGAGGCGCCGACAGCTGCTATAAAACAAGTGAAGCACCTTAGCGAGATCAGCGTTGAGCTGGACAATATTCAGGGCATTGGAGAGGAGCGTGTTATGCTGGACGATGACGATTTGCAGCTGTGCCTCAATATTACGGACGAGCGACCCAGTAGCAGTGTGTCCGTAATTGTGATATCGGCTCAGAACAAGAGCCGCCAGCCCGTCAAAGACTTTCAATTCGAGGCGAGCGTCAAAAAGGTGGGTCGATTACCAGATTACCAGAGCCAATGCCCAGCTCATCCTCTGTTCTTCTCTACTTGCAGCCCTGTAAGGTGCGCTTGTTGCCGCCCACGGGCAACGTAATGCCCGGACACAAACCGTTCCGGCCATCGCCGCCCATCAACCAAGTGATGTTGCTGCTGAATCCCACGGGCAAGCCGGTGGATGTTACCTGCATTGTGGGCTACAGGCTGGGCGACGATCCAGACCCCATCAAGGAGTCAATAGTCGCTCAAGGCATTCCCTATGTGGAGTAAACACGTCAATTGAATATAATTGCGTATCATTTCGTTTTGGCATCACGTCTGTTTTTTTATATTTTCCTTTTGTTTGGGCTCCGACGAGCCCCAGTCATAATGTATTCCTCTGTCGTATTCGATTGATAATTGTTATAACCAAATTTTAAATTATTTTATATGTACTTACATGGATTGTATGCCTATAAGGATTTTTATTAAATTGCATTTCCTCATATAAATAATATATACATATACATATATATATATATATATTTGCAATAGATTATATATATAAAAAAAATGTATGAAAATCGTCGCTACAAAAGCAAAAACGCATTTTAGAGGTAGAACTCGAGTCAGTTCTGGTTTTTCTTCTTTTTTGTTTGTTTGTTTCTTTGTTGTCCTTTGTCCTTTCAAATGTCGCCTCGGACCCGGCTGCCTCCAAAAAGATTCATGCTCAAGCATCATCTTTCATATCGGATTCTGAAACCATTCAGAATCGGTTCTTTGCTGTTCCTATTCAATATTATCCAAGCATCCGTCCCAGAGCGGACAATGCGAGTGGCTGTTTTGTATACCTATTTGTCTATTCGTTTACAGCTAGAGCTAAGGCTATGCTTATTAGTTAGTCGGCCACAATTTCGTCCTTGAAGGACAGAGCCGTAATTGCCTTGGTGTGGCCCGTGTAGTCGCGCACGCAGTTCTTCGTTTGCAGCTTCCATAGCCGGGCAATGCCATCAGAGGAGGCTGTGAATAGCCATTTGGAATCGGCGCTGAATGCAGCATCCCAGATCCAATAGTTTTTAATAGAGAGCTCGTGCAGTTTACTGAAATTGTCCGTCTTCCAAATGCAGGCGGTGCCATCGCCCGATGTTGTGACCAGGAGATCAGAGTCGGGACTGAACTTGCAGCGAAGTATGGAACGGCTGTGTGCTTGGATTTTCTTTTTTGGATGCATTGTGCTCAAACGCTGGTCGGGACTGATGCTCAGCTCCCAGATGTAGCAGTTGCCCTTATTGTTGGCCGCGGCCATATAATGGCCATTTGGCGAAATGGCCACGTCTTGTATTGAGGCATCCACCTCGGGCACCAGCTGCTCATGCACCTCTGACTTCACGTCCCACAGATAGACGCCGCCATTTTGTGAGCCCATTGCAATTTCCACTTGATTGGGATGCAGACAGGCGGCATTCACGGGCGCCTGGCAGTCGAACACCCGAGAACAGTGCGGCGGCGCTGACATCATATCCCAAATGCGTACACGATGATCCTCACCAGCAGTGAACATCCAGTTCCCATCCTCCTGAAAGCCCAGCCGTGTGACATTCTTTTGCACACCATCGAAATTGATGACCGGCGCCGTGCAATTGGATTCCAAGTCATACAAACGTATACACTGATAGCCACACGCGGCCAGGCGTGTCTTATCCGGCGTTCGGTCAAGCGCATTAACTTGCTGTTGATGTGTACAGCAAAACATAAGTTACATGTCACCAAATGCGTGGTTCCGTTTTCAGCAGTCTCACTCACCGATGTCTCTACAAAGCGCATGGTTTTAATACAGTTGCCGGTGTGCGCCTGCCACACTTTGATGGTATGGTCGTAGCCGCCTGTGGCCAGTATTAGCTGGTCTTCCGTCGCATCCATTGCAGCACACTTTGGTTGTTATTGTTTGCTTAAATTTATCATTGCAGTTGCCTAGCTTTAAAATGTATTAAAATATTTGGAAATTCTTACTAGAACTGCAATTTATCGATAGCATCTATCGGAACTAGCTATCATTTGTTTAACGGAGCTGCTCCTCACTTAACAGAATGCCTCCACAGTCATTTAACAGTTTTAAATTTGTGGTGTTTTGTTAACACTGAACGTCAGTACGTTAAACACGTTACAGTACAGCGCTACATATTTAAATATTTTCAATGCGTAATAAAGTAATCATTCCAAATGTATTTTTACTGGTGTCATTTATTTTGTCCAAGATAAAAGCAAGCAAGAAATGTGCACAAAAGTACATTACTCGAGAATTGCCGAAAAACGTTTTGTTTTGATTTTGAAAACTGGTAGTGACTCTCAAACTGTGATGTAGGGAATTATTAATATTTTCATTGAAGATCATCCGTATGAATAAAATATTGAAAAAAAGACAATTATTTAGTTTTCTTTAAATTCTGTTTTTGTTTGTTTTTATAATAAATATGCTAAAGCTAATCGGCCATTCGATTTCTCTAGGTTTCTATAATCGTATATATATGTGTATATATTTATAAATATATATATGTGTATGTATGTATGTGTGTGTGTGTGTGTATTTAAAATAAACTCTGATATCTGAAATCAGCGATTTGACAATAAGTATTCAAATTTGCCACAACACTCCAGTGCAAATGTTTAAAACTGACAATACATACTATAACTATATTATGAGTAAACAAATAAGTTGCACAAAAAAAATGGTTAATACTAGGAGAGAATAGTAGTGATAAGCTATATAGTTAAAAAGTCAGCTGTGTTTGGTTAAGTTAAGCTTTCAACTCATTTTATCGTTTTTCATAGTCGCCAGGAATTATAAAAACCAAAAAAGATGCAGAGGAAGAGAAATTCATATACAAAAGATGTGTGCACATTCATTCAGATTCAGTTCAGTTCATCGCGGACGGACACGGAGGGCCTTATGTCTCGAAGTGCTTGTATATAGCGGTTACATATGACATGACCAGAGTCCAGTCGGGTCGCTCGATCTGACACATATCGTTGATGTTCTGCAATGGAGTGAGTTGTTGTATTAATGGACTGATTGTAATATCGAATGAAAGCTGCTGACTCACCAGGGTGGTGGTAATGCCCACCGACTCGGCGGCGGCAAATGCGAGCGAAAAGTTACGACGCTTGTTGGCCGGGGTGAGCGTGTCGTATGGTATGCGATCCGGCAGATAGGAATGTAGAATGGCGCAGAATGCCAGCCCATCGTTCCACGATGAGCTGAAGTTCGTGATGTCGATGTTGCGATAGCCGACGGTCTTATTCTGGCACCACTTGAGCAAAGCATTGCGCTTCGAGCCACCGTTTTTAGCTAGCATATTGAGCGGATCCTTGCGCTCACCTGAAGTTTATACAAAATCGACTCGTTATTTATATGGCATGAACAAAGCAGACTAGCGGACTAAACTAGAGTGAATGAGCTGTCCATGTCCGTGACTTGGAGCCATTAGACAACTCAGCTCTCATCAACTGAGTGTACAACAATTCACTATCACTTACCGCTGATTAAAGATTTTGAGACATTGCCAAAGCTGAGGCTGCTCACGAGTGCGCTATTTGGCGTCTGAGCTGGCGTTGTCAGGCTGGGCGGCTGCTGCTGTAGGCTGCCGGGGGTGTTTGGTGTGGAGGGCTGCGTTGACGATGATGTCACGCTTGTCATTGACTGTTGCGACAATTGATGCTGCAATTGCGGCGGCGGCTGTTGCTGTTGCTGCGGTTGTTGTTGTTGTTGCTGTTGTGTTGCTTTGGTAGTGTTAGCTGCTGTTGCTGTTGCTGCTGGTGCTGGTGCTGGTATGGCTGTGGCCGAAGCAGTTGCTGCCGTGTTCACATTCACATGCAGATTGCTGCTCTGCAGCACAGGCAGTCGGAGCTGTTGAAAAGAAAATAAAAAATAAATAAAAATGTTTCTTGAATCCTTGGCAAGCACAACTTACACTCTCGTGCCAGTCACTGGATCCGGGCAGTATAATGGGCGTATTACCCGTTTCGGGCGTGCCGCTGTTTAGACTCGACGTCGAACTGTAATGTGATTCGGTCTCGTCCGTTTTGCCCTGCTGCAAAAATGATATTAAAAGGGACTTTAGCAAAGGGACAGCAGCGAATGGTGAGTCCAATGTGATATCTACTTGTTTGTTGTTTTCGATGCTCTCGATAAGTGTCTTGACGGACAGCCGTGAGTCCTGCCGACTAAAGCTGAGTTTGCTGCGTCGCGTCGCCATCTCCTGCTGCACGGAGGTCAGCACCGATTGCTGCGTCTCCTGCGTCTGCTGTGTTTCTGTAAAAGTTCACAAAGGTAAGTCATGAATCCAGAGATTAAAGATGCTCTTCATTTACTTACGCTGTTTGGTTAGTTTGTCCAGCTGCTGTTCGAGCAGCCGGATTTTTTCCTTTTGCGTCTTGTTGTCGAGCACCAGCTGCTCGCGTGCGCTGAGCGCCTCAGTCTTGAAATCGTTGGCAACACGGACAGTCATTAGGAGATCCGCCTGGAACTGTTGCCATTCGTCAGCGTCGCGTTTACGCAGCTGCATCTCCTTCTCCAGGCGGGATTCGCTCTCCGTTAGCTGCAGCTCCACATCGCCCAGGTGTCGTTGCGTTGCGGTCAGCAGCTGCTGCAGCTGTGCCTTGTCCTCCAGATGGCATTTGCACTGCACATGCAGCTCGTTGATGCGCTCCTCCATGGCCTGGTAATCCCCAGCCAGTTTATCCTTCTCGCATTGCAGCTGCTCCAGCCGATACTCCAAATGGGAGACAGCGCACTTGGCATTGTTCTTCGCCACCTTGCACTCCTCGGTGAGGCCAGCGATTTGTTCGCGCAGGCGACGCAATTCCGCCTGGCTGCGCGACCACTGATCCTGGAGCTCGGCCAGCCGTTCCTCAAGCGCATCCTTCTCGCGGCGCGCCGCATCGAGCACATCACTCAGATCAGTCTTATCGCCACGTGAGAGATCAGCCTCCAGCTCTTCGATCTTGGAGCGTGCATTCTCCAATAATGTACTCAGCCTGCTAATCTCAATGGCGCGCTGTGAGATCTCCTCCTTGGCCAGCGAGAGTTGCGCTTCGCTCTGCTTACGCTCGGCATTGGCCGCATCCAGCTGCGAATCGAGCAGAGCGTTGCGCTCGCGCTGTCGCTGCTGCTCCAGTTGAATGGTGTCGCGCGATTGCCGCAGCTCGGCCAGCTCTGCGTTGAGCTCCTCCTGCTTAAGCATTAATGCCTCACGCTCCTCCTGTGTTGTCTGTAGCTGATCAAGCAGCTTCTTCTCCCGCTCCGTGGTGGTCGCCTCGGCCTGTTTGGTGTCGCGCAGCAATAGCTCCTGCAATGTGTTGATTTGGGTGCGCGACTCGTTCAGCATCTCCGTTTGGCGGCACAGCGACTGAAAGAGCACATCCTTCTCCTCGGCCAGACGTTCGTTCTCCGTTTGTGTGTCGCTTAGCTGCGTCTGTAGGTCGGCCAGTTCCTGTAGCGTTGCCTGCAGCTCTTCATTTGTCGAGTAGTGCGTCTCCTCCATCTGTATGATCTTGTCCTGCAGGCATGCTACTGAAATCTCGCTCGAGGACGAATGCTTATCCCAGTCCGGCGTAAGACATGGCGTGCCATCGTGCGCCGCTTCGTTCAGCTATGGAATGAGAGGCATTAGTATGTATGTATAGCTATCTATATATACTCACATTTGGCAGTGCTATGGAAGCGGGTGCTGAGCTATGCAAGCGTTGCGAGTCTTGAATGATCTGATGCTTCTCCGCGTCCGACAATGGCGAGTTGACAACGTCCCGCAAGCGATTGCGTAAAGATTCATTTTCATATTTCAAATTGCCAATCTCCATTTGTGATTTCTCTAGTTGACTCTATGAGCAAAAAGTGTGAGACAGATGCAAATTTTTATAGATTAATTTTATATGATTTTCTAAAAAATGCCTAATTCTTTCTCTCTCTAAGCACTAGCTATAAATGAACTGAGCTCGGACTCTCCCGTTCAGGTCAAGTCAAATCGACGGGGCCTACTTGGATGGGTTTATTTTATAATTTCAATTCTAAAAAGGTTTTCCTATTCTATTTTAGACAATATGCATACTTATGGCACTCACTGTTTGGGGTCGTTCGCTGTGCGACGATTTCTCAATTAAAGGAACATATTAAATATCAAGAAATTGGCTAAAGTAACGAAGCGCAACGACTAGAATCAAATGCAGCTAACAGCAATTCCAACAACAACAACAACATGGGTTGATAGCAACAATTGTTAGACAAGAATTGACAGCTTTTTTTGTGTGGTTAGTTGACGAACCGACACGCTGTCTGGGCCCAGCTACAGTGAAAGCTCACATTTAGTTAATCATGCTGCTTAGCAAGTGATAGACAGAGCTGTGCACTAAACTGGGCTAGTATAAGGAAGAATTAAGAATCATAGTGCAAGCTACAAAATTCGAATGTGCTTTTTGACAATGTCATTTGATAATAATCTACGTCAAAATATTCTGCCCAAGTCTTCTAAAAACATGTTTAATAAGAGCATTGCATGTTGTTGGTCTTGCTGTTGCAATAAATTAATTTTATCATTATCTTTGGCATGCAAATGCAAATTTTTTAGCTCTAAAGACGAACAAAATATAATTGCATTATTTTGATTACTTTGAGATTTTTAAAAGGGTTTCAATTGGCCGTAAAAGTTATGAAATTTACGAATTTAGACATACGGACAGACAGGCCAGGCCTGGCTATAGCGACTCAGCTCGTCGCACTGATTAAGAATCTATCTATCTGTTACATGACTTTCTATTTACAATGGGTTCAGGGCATAAAAATATAACAAATTGAATAGTTTTATAAAATCCTGTAGGAGCCTGATATACGTTTTGGCAATGCCATTTGATGGCAGATTACAATAATCTATAGATTCCTTCCACATCCTCTTAATATATATTTGTTATTATTATCTATGGCATGCCCTAGTGGCATATATAATATGTTATATAGATACTTTGGGGAGTTAACATGGATTGTAGGCTAGCTCTTTCTAAATCCTCTTCCTTTTCTATTTACCTGCATCTTCGTCAGAACATAGATTGTGAATCAAGGCAGAGTATAAAAATAACCATTTACATAGCGCAACTTATAACAAGTAAGAAGGCTCCAGTCGAGACTGCTCGACTAGGAGATACCCTGAACCCTCCAAACTGATATTCTAATCATTCTGGACTTCTTTTATGCACACATACATACACATGCACGTATAAGCACGCGCTCTGCAAACTGCGCAGCTAGCAGCGGCTGCGCTTGGGCTGCACTGCAGTGTGGGCCATATTATGAGAATTTATTTGTTGAATAATCTATCTTGTAGTAAGAGTATCTTTATGAAACTTTTAGAGCGTAATCATATGGCTAAATTGTGTGTACATTCCAAAGCACAAGTCTCTAGTACTTGAAATGCGTTTTTTACGAATTGGGGGCGAAGGAGGCGTGGTATCCAAAATCTGTAAATTACAAAATCTTTGTATCTATGAACTTTATATACAACGCAAATTTGAAGTCTCCAGGTCTAAAAGTGTTCAAATTAAGCTGAAAAAACAATGTCGATTTTTCGATTATTCTCGATAAAAAAGTTATCGGACGAGTTATCGAAAAAATAAAGCAAACTTGTACTGCCTATGGTATACACGAGTATGCATGCCAAATTTCAGCTCTCTAGCTCTTATATCTTCTGAGATCCTTTTGCTCATACGGACGGACGGACGGACAGACGGACAGGGCTATATCGACTCAGCTCGTCGTCCTGATCAAGAATATATATACTTTATGGGGTCTGCGATGATTCCTTCTGCCTGTTACATACTTTTCACAAAACCATTATACCCTGATTTCCCATTTTCAATGGGTTCAGGGTATAAAAATCGAATACATATTTTGGCAATGCCATTTGAAGGCAGACAATCTATATAAAATATTCTGCTCAAGTCTTCCTATCAAAATATAGTTTTTGTTTTTACAATGGATTATTCTTATTTCTTGTAGCTCTTATAGCCTATGATTTGAATATTTTAAAAAGAGTCTATTTCCTATTCAATAAGCTCAGCTTAGGTAATTTCCCTTTCAATTTGCATCTGCAATTTGCTGCATCTAGAGCAGATTAATAAATGGCAGCTCAACAATTCAAATAGTGCAACTTACAATAGACTAAAGAACATTTGTTGGCCAACTGCAATCAATGCAAAACACTGCTGCCTACTCTGCCAGACATACATTTGCCTATTATAATTAATTATGCCTATCTCTAGCCGCTCTTTTGGCCTATAACTGGACTGCTTAAAAAGGATCGTAAGCTATGACTGGGAGGGATTCTCCGATTTGCCAGTTATAGCTGATATCCAAGTCCTTTTCCCTTTCATGTTTACCTGCATCTTGAGCAGTTCGTTCCGCAGTTTGTTCACCTCGCTTTGGTATGGCAGCAGCTCTGTGATGCGTGTCTCCAATTGCAGTTGCTCGCGTCCCATTCGCTCCAGCTGTATGTGCAGCTCCTGCATTTTGTTGTTAGCCTGAAATTGTTAAAGATATATATATATATATGAAAATAATTCGATTGGGCATTGTTGCTTCATGTGACGCACCTCTAACAGTTGCTGTTGTTGTTGTTCGTTGTTGATGAGTTGTTGCTGCTGCTGCTGCTGATAGCTGCTAGCCGCAGCGGCTGCAACAGCAACAGCTGCTGCAGCGGCCGGAAAGGCTTTGCTGTTACTGCTGCTGCTGTTGCTGCCACTGACTGCGGCACTTGTTGCTGCCGATGTCGTTGTTGCTGCTGCTGCTAATTGCTGGTAAAAATCAGCAGCGGCAGCGGCAGCAGCGCCGCCATCTTGCAATGCGGCCAATGCGCCGTTGCTGCTATTGTTATTATTGTTGCTGTGACTGTTGCTGCTATTTGTTGCTGGTGTTGGTGTTGGCACAGCCGCGATGGAAGTCATCAGATTATGATGTTGCTGCTGCTCTAATTGCTGCTGCTGGTGCTGGTGCTGCTGCTGCTGCTGTTGTTGTGGCAATTGCTTTGGCTGCTTTTGTCCTTTAAATTTGGATTTCTTCTGCGGCAGCGTGTTGCTCAGCTGCTGTTGCTGCGCCTGGCGCCGCTGCTGTTGCTGTTGTTGCTGCTGTTGTGTTGTCAGCAGCAACGCAGCCTCGTCACCCACATCGACGCCGCGTTCGTAGGTCGCCTCGTGATTTGAATAAAATTTTGTTGCTGCTGCTGTCGCCGAATTGTTTAGTTGCTGTTGCTGTTGTTGCTGCTGCTGCGGCGGTTGCTCATGCGCAGTGTTGAGGGATGTGCTGGATTGCGATTTCTGTCGATTGTTGTTGGAATTCTGCTGCTGTTGCTTGTGCGAGGAGTTGTTAGAGGAGGCAGAACTCGAGGTTCCTTGTCCTCTGCGGAATAACGACTTTAATTTAATCATTTTGTGGTATTATTAACTAGCCACGATCGTTGGTGTAGGATTTTGCAAAACGTTAATCATTAACTTTCAACTTCGAATTTTGTAATTGTTGTTTCCTTTTTTGTGTTTTTTATATGTGTTTGTTTATCGTTGCACTTGAAATTTGACAACGTCGTCGTTCGTTTATCGTTCTTAAAATTATTCGTTATCGTTCTATGCTGTTATCACACAGTTAAGTCAGTTTTAACACTCTGCTCAGTGGGCTATGTGTTTGTGTATGGGTGTGTATTTTTCTTTGTGCATGTGTGTGTGCGTGTGTCACTGTCAGTGTCAGTTAGAGAAGCAAGAGAAGAAAGTCAACTATCTTTCTGCTAACGATATTCGCAGCAAATGCAATGCAAGTGAAGGCGAAAACCAAACGATGAATGAAAGTTCAAAGCAGATGCTAATAAAACAGCGCGCAACTGTTGCATGCCAACTAAAAACAATAACTCGTTTCAGTTGTTGTTTTTGTTTCTGCTGGCTCCTCTGACAATCGCATGCATTGTTGTTATTGTTAAGCTGCGCTCGCGCTCTCAGTGTGTGCAAGAAATTTGTGAGTGGGGGAGAAGACAAGAATGTCAGATTGACTGAGCGAAAGCCATATGGATAAATACAGAGAAAGAGAGTAACAGCGCACTGTTATGTTAACAGCGGTCGAGTCAGCACTAAGATAAAAACTAACTAAAATCACGGCCACCATCATTAATATGCGACCAATAATTATTTGCAATTTATATTCAAAACACGAATGGGACTCGAACTGCATACGTTGGACTGACGTATAAATGCTAAATATTCGAAAATATCTATAAATATGCATATGTGTTTATGGATGTATGGATGCGAGTTTGTTTGCTCATGTGGTTCAGTTTTCATTGCCATCAATGTGGCCAGCGTGTTGATTACTCATGTAGCGAATTGAGAACTTGAAATGTGCAATAAGATGGGGAAGTACTACATATAGTCTACGCCTTTCACACACACGCACACTCACTTACTGTATGTATGTGTGTGCACCATAAAAACTGCCTCTTGCCCGTTTATGGCCGGCCGGCCCAATGGTAGCCATTATTCAAGATTCTGTAAACTAAGGTTGCTCGAAGAGTTTGACAAAAAATTGAGTGCTCCCATTGCGGAGTGACGTCACATGATCAAATCAGCGAAATAAAATTGTGTACATATGTAGTTATTGTTTATTTTATCAGGTATTTAATTTCAATTTGGAGCTCATTTCTGTATATAGCAGCTGTGACGTCGCAATCGCAATCTAACAACTCTATGCTGCCAGATATCTCGCAATTCGAAATCTGTTGCTGCCCACACGAATAATCGCAAATGTTGTGTTTATTTTGCTTAAAGGCTTTCAAGTTTTGACGACACCGCGACAGTTAAATGAAACACAAACATAAAAAAAAAACAAAAACAAACAACAAATATGACATCATGCACGCAAATCTGATCTATGTCGGACTGTCGCAATTTCGTTAATTACTGGCGACACACAACATGCGACTTTAATCAGGTGCGTGGGTCAACTATACGTGTGTAGAAATTGCTATACTTTTGTGAGCATACTTGTCTTAATAGTACTATTGTGTGAGTGGCTTTGGTTTATCTATCTGTTTGCATTGCGATAAGTGTTATTGCCATTAGATAATTACAAATTACCAAAGGGGGAAAAGAAGGCACATAACTAAGCTCGTGAACTCATTTGGCGATTGAATGCTAATTAACAATAATAATAATCAAATATGCAGAGCACGCGCGCCTATTTAACACACATTTTGCAACACTGCACATGTAGAAGCAGGAGACGGAGAGTGTAGACTACAAACAGGACTCAAACGTATTTGAGTTTTTTTTACAATGCAATACAAATATAACTGTTGCTGCGGCAACAAATACAGACGAGCGCTGACAAGAGAGTAGATTAAAAAAAGAAACCACAGCACTTAAAGAATGTCATGCGTGTAATTCACACAGAAGAACAACAAAGCAGCAGAACAGCAGCAGCGCAGCTTAAGCCGTAGCAACCGCTTAACAATGAATTGAACTCACAAACACACACACTCTCTCACGCAAATACTACAGAACCAAGCATGGAGACACGTACACACGCTCTGGATTTCGATATGTTTGCACACACACACACATACGAACATACACTTGTATATGTGCACCTTTAATTGTTTGCAACAAATAACTGTAAAAGAGCTATGTAAACCTTTTTTTTTGCACATACACATATGCATACAAACGCATAAAACATACCAAAGCAAAGTGCTAGTCATGTAAATAACTTAGAACATAAGTACAAGAAAAAAAAAACAAACAAAAATAAAAGACAAGAGAATAAAAACAGCGCGCACGAAAACAGAGCTGAGAAACTGACAACAAACGCGAACGCGACGCGACGCGCGTTTTCTGAACGAGTCAACTGTCACCAGTGTGACCGTAGTTGTGAAACCCCAAATGTTTGATTCGGCGCGCGCGTCTGTTAACAACAGCCCGATGTTATGCATGTAGATAACAGCGCATGCGTAGCGTGCTGTTCAATACTATTTACCAATGTGCTTTACAGCACTGCAACAACGCGCGAATGATTTAAAAGTCAAAATACAATTAAGCAACCGTTCCATTAAATTTCAAAGCTATTTTGTTGAGTAAATAACTTTTATTTTAGAATTGGAACAAAATCAAGACATTTCGGTTGGTCAAGTAAATTTTTTTTTTTTTTTTTTCTTGTGGTCCTAATTTTATAAATTTGTGCAACATATCAGCGTGTTCAAAATTATGGCGTTCTTTAAGAATATGTTAAGCGGCAAAGTTAAGCGAAGTACCGTAGCAGAAGAAAAACCAGAAGATAATGAAACTGACACGCAAATAGCAGATATATTCGAGGATGGACATAAATTGACGGCGCTCGAAAACATTGGATCATCCCTGACTACATTGTGGAGCAGTTGCGGCCTTAATGTGGTTTCAAGCAGTAATTCTCAGGACGTTAGTTTTTCAATGTTCAAAGAACTAAGCAGCCTAACTAATCTATATAACTGTATATATTTGTTTAGGAAAAACAATGCCAAACACTACAAACGAAATAGCGAGCGCAACTAGTCAAGACACTAAACTGGGATCAGCATATTAAGCAGGAGTTATCTAGGATTAATTTGGAAATGTGCCAATTCAATCCACAGACTATGCAAAACAAGCACCACTTAAAAAAGAAAAAAGAAAAAAAGGGAAATAGTTCAGATAGATGAATATAAATTAATGATATAGAGTATACATTCCAGATTTAACATTAAAAATGCATTGATAAATAATATTCTGTCTACCACATTTAACACATTTACTTATACCTAATCTCCGAAGCATCAAATCTGAAATGTCAACAGAATTGCATTGAAATATTTATTTCATCAAATATTTGGCCCATGGGTCGAAAAACAGTTATGTTTAGTAAAAATCTATATATTTTTACTTTGTTAATGAGCGGTAATGATCATCCTAACCTTATAGCAAAGTAAGTCTTTTATAATATTGGAGCTTTAACAAAAAAATCCTCTATTTACCATACCTTTAAGAGGTGTATAACCGTTTAGATTTACCTAAAGAGAATGACTATAGTAATTCAATTTATATAATTGTAGTTCAGGTTATATATCATTTTTACCTCAGTAGAGTTTATTCTTATCTCTATACATATTTAGTATTGTTTTGATTTGTTCCAATAGAATTGTTTTGAGATGCACAGAAAGTTAATATATTTATATGTATAGATATATAAATACATAAACATATGGAGATAGACTCTCGGCAAATGAATGTCAGATGAATAGAAATACCTAATTATATATTTCTTTTTGAGAGACAGTCAGTTGTAACACCAAGTCAATATACTCTTCTAAACGCGTGAGCGGGATAAAAAGGGGCAGACAGAGATGGAGGGAGAGATAGGGGAAAGGGGACCATTTGTGTATCGATTACACAATGTCGGCTCTCTCATGGGACGCTCGGAGAATTTCCCAGGCGCTGATGATCTGGGGCCCCCCTCTGGGCCAATCAACCAAGTAGCCGGCCATTGATGACAGTTGAGTTTCGTTTTCTTTTATACATCATATCATGTCATATCATATCATATACATATACAAACATATATACATATATGTATATAAGAACATATTTATTTCTTTTTCTTTCGTATTGTTTGGCATTTAGCAGTGAGACGGTCGCAATCAGCAATGTGCTCAGGTAGTAGATACGGTAGATTACTCGGGTTCCATTCTGATGTCTTACTTTTTTCATCATCATCATCGCTTTGGCTCCGGCCGTTGGCGGCGGCGTAGACCGAATTGTTTAGACCCGATTGCTTCTGCTGCGTGCGCTTATCGAGCTGAGCTGGAGAGAGGCGAGGGGGGCACCGGAACCGCAAAAGCCACAAACAGCGTCGGCTCTGTGCGGTATATATATATTTATATATATACATACATTTTTTTTGCTTCTCTTTCCTTCTATTTTATTTTGTATTGTTTGGGTTTCGGTTTTTGGTCAGCAAAGCTAGCCAGTCCGTCGACTCATTGAGGTCTATGACCATCCGCAAAACAAATGTCGCTTATCGCGCGTCGCTGATACCGCCACCGGCGGTGGGTGCCCTGTTGGCCACCCAAGCCTAACCCCCGCTTGCTGTTGCACCTGTGATCCGCGTTAACGGATCGCATTACGTTGGGCTTTGGCAGCGGCACCTGAGAAACCCACTGGGCAGTTAACTAGTCAGACAGACAGACAGTTGGACAGACGGTCAGTCAGCAAGCCAGCGAGCATGACATAAGATTATTAAAGAAAAGCAGTTAAATATGTTGCATGGGGCATACCCGACTGATAGATATCTGCTGGAATACAGAATCTAAAAATGTGTAATGCATGGATTATAGAAATTTGGTAAATACTTTATTAACAAGATAATAGAAATCTAAAGGTTTATTTTTTACTATCAACATTTCTGGATAAATTGTTACATTGAAACGAAATTTTTAAGCTGTATAACAGGTTTGGTTTTGGTCTTTGATAATAAGCCCTAAAAATTATAGCAGAAATACGGTTTGTTTCACTTGTTATTGGAGCACAAAGTCTCGTTACGGCTTGATTTATAGTTTCAGAAAACTACAACAAAACGAGGGGAAAACGTATATGTTATAAAAACTTGAACTGAAGGCGTTTTCTTTGCTTTTCTTCTCACATTTATAGACCCATTTGTCCCGTTTAATGGGTATGAAAATAAAAAATAAAACGCTAGCCCAGAAGACGCTTTGAACGCCGATCCAGTCTATGGGCATTCACTTGTGTTTGCTCTGCGTTTGTCTCTTCTCTCGTTGTTCGTTTTGCCTCTAGAGTCTATGTGCTGTACGTTGCTCTACAAATTTGGGAGTGTACGCAATAGAGCCGTCGATTATGCATATATAATTAGCTGCCTAATTATACAATTACAAATTACAAATTTTTTTTTTTTTTTTTGGGTTCAGGAAAATTGTAGTGCTTCATAATGAATACAAAAGTTATAATACAATGTAACGGTACTTTTTTCCGTTGTAAAAGAGAAATGGATACATTTTTGGATTAAAATCTAGTGTTTAAAAGAGAAATTGCGAAAACATCTCAAGTCAAATTACTATTTAAAAACACGGCTTGAACTATTTTCTAACTAGAGAAATGTTCCTCATTGTCTAATAAATCTATGTATGTATATATAATAATATAAATTCAAATTTAAATTGATGATGTTTTGATTATACAAAACAAATGTATATTAAAACATGATAATAGTACAAGTCAATAACAACTAAGCGCATAGTTAAAATTAGTCATTGATTAACATTAGTTAGTCTCTTACTGGGCATGTAATCAACATCAATTTATTACTAAAACAAACATAAATATATACAAATAATATATGCATTTTGTATATGGATAATGAAATAATTTCATATTCAATCAAGCTAATTTTCAATCAAATTCATTAGGCAATATCAAAGGGGAGTGTTTTTAACGATATCAAATTATGATCGATAATCGATGCTGATTAAGCCGTTAGCTTGATTAACTAAATCGTTTTGCATTGTTAATGTCATATTTAACTAAACAGTAGCCAATTAATGTCAACGTAGAGTGCTTAGTTAGTCGTTGCTCCTATTCATGCCTCGTCTCTCCCCCTTCCATTACCCCTTTCCATTCCAGTTTTCATGCTCGAAATATGCTCTGTTGACATGTGTGTGTGAATGTGTTAATGTTTGTGTGTGTTTGTCGCACGCTTTGTTCGCATTTTTACCATATGCTAAACATTTCGCGGCGCTTGTATAACGCTCTTTTATTGTTCTCTTGTTAAGAAAAAAAAACAAAAAAAAAACGTATCTTTAATCCGTTTTCCTTTCGTTTCTCAATAAAAAAATTTATTTATTAGAAAAAAAAAAAAAAAACTCAAAATGGTTTCATTTTTACTCTAGCTATTTAGGTAAAAATAGAAACTAACGGTTTTTTTATTGTTGTTCGTTGTTTGTCGTCGTGTTGCTGTTGTTGCTGTCAGTTGTTATTGTTGGATTTCTAAACAAATTCGTGTTTAATATTTATATATCGCTAGTTAATGATTTACGTTTTGCTTTCTTAGTGTTTTTGTTGTCTGTGGCTTAGAATTGGAAAGTGAACTTAACAAACAAAAATTTCACTCAGACTATATAATTAATGAGTTTTTAATTATCTTCAAAGTTCGCCAGCCAGCCAGAGATGGCGGGCAGCGATAGATAAAGATGGCTATAAATTGTAATAATTGTTCAACACTTACCCGCAAGAGATGCAATGCAAGAGGCAGCTGCAATCAACAGTAATAATCAATCAACGGTACATTTAACATGTACACACATACATGCATACATATGTATATTTTTGTTATTTGTGTTCGCGCGTATGAGTTTTATTTTGTAGTTTTGCCAATACACTAAAATGCCGTTAGACGAGCACGTTGTTTAACACATACACGCATAGAAACACTCTCTCTTTCACTCCTGCAATTGTAATAAGAAATTAGAGAAATGGAAAGGACTTCATAAAGAACACATATCCTTTGCTTATGCACATACACAAGAAATATATAAATAAAAAAAAAGTTTGAGTCAAACTAAAAAAAAAAAATTCATATTTATGTTTGAAACACAGCTGCTGTTGCACCAACAGCAACGACTGCGACTGCGACGTCGGCAGCGAAGCGCACGTTAATTGCATTAGAAATTCGTATGCGTGTCGGGAATGAAGCCTTGCAAGACCTCAAATAAAAAAATAAAAACCAACTAATTAGCAATTATTTGCGGCCGGAGCTTATTTTAAGCATTTCTTTGGCACAACAATTCCAATTAGACAAGAGCAGCGCAAATGCCATTTGTTATTGTTGTTTGTCTGCTAGTCCCGTTATTTCTCACACACACACACACAAACAGCATTGGCGTAGAGCACAAAGAAATGAAGAGGAGGCTGAGCGGCAGACTTTGTGACCTCGACTTCATCTCGGACTGCACTGCACGCTTGATAGCCAATTAATATTCATTAAATAGATTCCGAAGACGATGTTGCTGTTGTTCTTGTTTTATTTATAGACGAAATGCAACGCAACATACAAATAATAGGTCAGTACTGACAGCAACTGTTGTCAAGCTTATTGGATGTACTATTCAAAACACGAACACACGCGCTTATTAATACTTCTTTCAAATATTCTTGTTTCTATAATTTTTTTGTTTATTGCAGACGCCTTTGCTGCTCGTATGGCAGCAGCATTGACTTTGCTTGTTTGTGTTTGCTGCAGCGGCGTCTGTTTCTGTTCACTGTCAGTGTGCCCGTTTTATGATTTTCGTAAAAATACCAAGACGTAACGCAGTATTCCATATTTAGATTATTTAAGCTAAAATTTATTTTGCAATATACACAAAAACAAAAAAAACAAAAAAAGAAAACATTACATTAGGCAAATTACCAACTAAATTATTAGTAAAGTTCAGTCCTTCACACGCTCAACGTCTTTTGAGTCGTATGGTACTTCCTCTACTTTGGTAAATCCTGAGAAACGTAGAATTTTGCCGGTACCTTCCGCTCGAATATGTCTGGCATATTGTTGTGCCGGTGATAGAGCCATTTCCTCCTCCGTTTTGTAGCCATAATACTTGGCCCAATCGTTGCGTCCAGTGTACACCATATAGCATACAAAACCGAACGCCTGCCAGGCTAAAATTGCGTAGCCAATGCTCAAGCGACGCTTCCACATTTCGGCACGTTGTTCCGGTATTGGATTTGTGTGTCGACGTACAAAGCGACGCAGCCATTTCATTTGAAACAATGCCATTTATTAAGTTTTACGTTACGATTTGTTATATAAACTTTTTCTATCTTGAGTTTAGCAACACGATATTCAGAATTATAAAATAGAAGGAAAACAGCAATCAGCTGTTCAACGATAGAGATGTGCGATGTTCTGAATAATAGAGTTGCCAGGGAGCATCGAGTCAGTCAGTGTAGTTGCCTGCAATTAACCTCAGTCTACTTATTGTAGCATTTCATGATTATTAATGTCCTATTTATTATAGCTGTTTTGCTGAATACATTAATACGTCTGTTATGTCCACATCCACTGCCGTCATTTACCGCCAATCGTCCAGAGTATTCAGCTCTGTTCAGCACCACTAAAAGTAGCTCACTTAAAAAAGCAAACCACAAAAACAATTAAATTACTTATTAAAATTAATGTATCTATATGAAGCGATCATTATGGAATAATCTATATAACAATTTAAAAGGGTTATATATTCATATTAGTCGACCATCTGATTGGTATCCAATTTTAGAACAGGTGACAACTCCTTCAAGCAAACGGTGATAGAATTTTGTTTTTGTTATAACATAACATAAAAAAGATACAAAAACTCCATTTTCAATTTTAATTTGTCAAACGACATCTTGATGTACATACGTATCATTTAATCGAGCAACGAGGGAGTAAATTTGTAATATAATTTTCTATTTACAAATGGTGTAAAGTAGGCTTTCACGATATTTTGATATTCTCAAACAGAAAGGAAACATTTTCAGTCATTTGCTGCCACTCTGCAAGATGCCTACTGCGCAGCAGACGTCTCAGCAGCAGCAGCAGCAACAGCAGCAGCACCAACAGCAACTTAGTAACGATGAGAGCAATGGAGTTAGCCCAGAACTGAAACCTGAGGAAGATAGTATGCCAAATTTATCAACTCTATCGTTAGATGAGCTGAAGCAGCTTGACCGAGATCCCGAGTTTTTTGATGATTTCATTGAGGAAATGTCTGTGGTACAGCATTTAAACGAGGAACTTGATTCCATGATGAATCAAGTGGAGAATATATCACGTAATTAGCAGCTGAAACCATACAACCAAACAGAACTTTTCCAATAAGAACTTAATCAATTTTACAGGTGAAAATGAGAGCAAGGGCACGCATTTGGTCGAATTGAAACGACGGCTTAGTGACGATTATACGGCACTCAAGACGCTCGGTGAAAAATGCGATCTACTAAATAAGAAGTACTTAAAGAAATCGGAAGAATATGCGCCGCAGCACATTCGAGTAAATTGTGCATAGATATTGAAATCGTGCTATCTGATTTGTAACCGTTAACGTTTTTTGATACAGGAGCTACTGCAGATAGCCGCATCGAATGCGGATGGTGATTGTGATCGGCATGTCGAGCATTTTCTGAATGGTAAAATTGATGTTCAGACCTTTCTCAACACCTATCAGAGCTCCAAGAAAATTAGCGCTGAGCGCAAGGCCAAGGAGGAGAGACTGGGCAGCCAGCTAACTGCATTAGAACGTGCTGGAATATAAGCAGCAAACAAAGGATGATGTAACTACAATAACTTTCTCCCTCTACTTGAGCGATCGCCTTACTCATAATTGTTTTATACTGTTTGGTTCATTACAAAGCCGCAATATATACAATATTGGAGATTAAGGAAATAGCCGTGTATTGTAGAATTTGATCGCTTGAGATGTGTGTAAAATCTAGTTTATATTTATATTTACATAATTAGTCGTTAATAGCAGTTAAGTCGATAGGGCAATCAAATTTTGGTTAGTTGCATTTTACTATAAAATTTGTGTAACAATTATTGTATCGTACTTGTCGACTGTGTGCGACTGTCCATATAATTAATTATCCAAAAGAATGTGTGTATATGCATGTACCAAGGAATTATAACGTGTATGACTTAAATATATTTACAAACATTCAAGTTTCAACTGAATTGTGTTCTGATTAAATTTTGGATGAACCATGCCATGGGGTTTTAAGTTATATAGCCTGTGAACTGGGTGTGCTTTTTGTTAACAATAGTGTGCGTGTCAAAATAGGTAGAAATACAAATAAATTGTGATTTATCAAAATTTGTTCGTTTTTCTGCTAACTTCTCATTTTCAATAGTCTGCCGCCAAAAGTCAGCTGACTTGTGTGGCAACGCTGCGTTGCATGGATCGATAGCACACTTTCAAGAGTTAGCAAACACTAAAACATTGATCGGTGTTTCTAAATAGCATCATTAATCATTTCCTTCCCGCCAATATTGCAATTGCTGCCCAGAGTAGCAAGTTAACAAAAATTTGTCAAATCGGATAAAATAGATTTGTAAGTATGAAAAAATGTATACTTTGTCGCTCAGCTTCTGAAGATGAACTGCATCTGGGCAAGCTATACGTTCATGGAGAAATTATCGTCCATCAAAACTGTCTAGTACGTATAAAAGAAAATCAACCAAACGAAAGCCGAAATATATTTACAAGTGCGTTCAATTACAGTATTTGAGCTCCAATCTTGTGCAACGGGGCAATTCGCGCAATGGCATTTTAAATTTTACATTTAAGGACATTTTGACTGAATCGGAACGTACCAAATATATCGTAAGTCATTTGTAAATTTTATGCTTCTCAGCCGCAGCTTCGGCGAAAAGACCTTGAAAATTGTTTATGCGTGTAATTCTTAAGAACTGCATAGAAGAAGAAAAAGCCGCATAGTGTGCGTGCAATCGTTGTGCGTTCAAACTAAAAGTCAACGTATACATACATACGTAGCAAGCACGTATAGAAATTCATACGAGTCTCTACATAGAAAAGTATTTCTTCTCACATTCGTAGCATCGATCTGTAATAAATAAAATTCCTATATTTATATTATTTTTTTCTTCAAAAACATTATTACATATAAATAATCTTCCCGTTGCAGTACTGCTGCTTTTGTCACAGCGGTGGAGCAAACATTGGCTGCTGCAATTTGGGCTGCCGTAGAAGCTTCCACACTTGTTGCGGAATAGAGAATCGTGTTCAAAATCAATTTATTGGAACATTTAAATCGTTCTGTAATATGCATGTTAATACATACAGTGAGCGCCCAAAAACCGATGAGAAATGTGTGATTTGCTTTGAAGACCTGTTGAAGAAGAGGGAGCGATTCTGTCGCACCCAGCACATTCATGGCAAGTGCTGCAAGAATGGCTGGTACCACAAGGACTGCTTGCAGCGCTACGCCAATTCGGCTGGATATTTCTTCAAGTGTCCACTATGCAACGACGTCAATCAATTTAAAATGGTTACTTTCTGGGGCATCTCAGTGCCCAATCGGTAAGTTTAATATAAACAAATCTCTCTCTCGTCAGTTTTCCATTTGATTGCTCTCTGCTGCAGCGATGCATCGTGGGAGGACAATGACGCATATGCCGATCAGATGGAGATACCCCTTGACTGTGTTGCCCAAAATTGTGTCAATGCGGCTGGACGCAAGGGTAGCTTGCAAACTTTATTATACTGTCTATTGTGTGGCTCGAATCCGGTGCATACACTTTGCACATTGATGAAGACCGAAAACTATTGCTGTGAGGCCTGTTCGGTCGTTTTACGTAAGCCCGACGACACCACGTCTGACAGCGAGGACACTGATGAGGATCCACTTGAACAGTTCGTTTATAGGTCAAATGCAGTAAGACCCACAAACACAGCCTCTCAGACAGAGACACAGGCAACGCAGGCACAGACACAGACACAGACACAGGCACAGGCCAAAGCCAAATCCGACTCCTCGGATTCGGATTCAGATTCCAACTCGAGCTCTGACTTTGACTATTATCTATCAAAATTTCCACAGAATGGAAATGATAAGGAGAACGTAGACAGGGCACTTACAGTGCCAACCACAACAGCAACAGCAACAGCATCAGCATCACCAGCACAAGCATCCCCAGCACCAATAGCACCAGCATCACCAGTACCAGCATCACCAGCACCAGCATCACCAGCACCACCAGTATCAGCACCATCACTACCATCACCACCAACTCAACTACAACCAATACCAATACCAGCTGAACCACAACCACAAGCACAACCCCTTAACATTAATATGATTCCGTCCATTGATGAACCGTCGCGCATGCGCAACAATCGTCAAGCAGCTTCGAGCGCTCGCCGTGCTCAGAATACAGTTACTGAACCAAGGCGTTTGCGTTCACGCTCAAATCACACTCGTGGACGCAGGTCTCCATCAACCGAGCCCGTGGATCGGCGCAACAACAACAGGGAGCGCCGCTCCATCCGTAACCGTCGTCGTTCTTCGAGCGATACCCAGAATACAAATACAGTGACTTCGCGCGGACGCCAGCGCGTTCGCACATTTGGGTCGCAGGCGCGCAGCCATGGCCCTTCGCCATTTGATGTCTCGTGCGTGGCAAATCGCACTCGCGCTCGTTCGCGCAGGTAAATTACTGGATCAGAAGCTGGTACACTATATATCAATGAAATGATATAAGATTTTTCCTTCGTGAATGTTATAGTATTATATAAGGCGTTGATAGATCTGTACTCCACATATCAGATGCAGGCATTTTTTTTTTTATAGTTAGTATTTTGTTTTTCATGTTATGAATATTTTTATGTTTGTATACATTAGATAGAGAAGGAGAGAGAACTGCATCTTGCTCATGTTCATAGCAGACGTTGAGACTTGAATAATCTTTACCACTATGGAGTATAAAAATATAAATTTAAATATATATGAGACAGTCATGCGTCTCATAATATTTTTTTTATTATTATTATTATTTTTTTTTTAATTTATTTATTTTTTATTTTTTGTCGTCTTTATAGTCAAAACTATGAGAAAAACTAGATATTAAGAAACATTTGTGATGACGTGAATCACGTTTTTGAATATGAATATGAATATGAAGTACCAAAATGGAAAACTGAAGTACCAAAATGGAAATATGAATTTATATGTACATATATATATTAATATATATGAATAAACTTTTTTTTTTTTTTTTTTTTTTTTTTTTAAAATATATGTGTATTGTTTTTAATAAGGATGGTGCTTGATTTTAAATGTACGAGTTAAAAGTGTAATAAGAAACTGGGATTTATTTTCATATGCGATTAAATATATCAATTTAATTGCCCGTATATAACTTACAGCTAATCTTAGTAGTTTAAGCCACTCGGTGGTAAAAATTATCTTTAAAGCTATGGTTCATTTTTTGAATGTTGATAATATAATGTGTGATAGCATTTGTACGCAGCGATTATGCTTTTCATAAACGATATATTTGGTGTCGAAAAGCACCACAGTTATTTGTATATCGCTCGTATCATCGATATATCTATCGATGTATTTTTTTTCCTATCCGTACTCCATTCCATATATATACGTGCGTTAGTAATAGTTTACTCATAAAATGCATATAATTTAGGGATATAAATTTAATTAAGTTATTAAAGGCAGTCAGCATAGCAGGTGCAAAATAAACCAAATATAATTTAAACTCTGAAGTGCATATATGTGTGTGGGATTTCAACAAACGACGTCTTATAATAATATATTAAAAAAAAGGAAAAACATAATTTGCTGGCATTGTGTGTGTAAAAGAGACAGGGCAACTTGCTAATTTATTGTGCGTATGCGTTGAGTTCGATGTCAGTGTGACATTAATAACGTTGTATTTGTAATATTTCTAAATATGCACAGTAGCCAGAGCCCAAAATATTGAACGTAATCAACATTAGCAAAAGTTCTACAGCGCTTCCACCGATTCTCCAGCAACAGCAGCAAAAGAGAAATAGCAACGACAACAATAACAACAAGTCGGCCTCTGTCTGACATTTTAATGCCGCCTTCCCAATCGAATTGCTGATAAATACATGCAAAAAGCAACAACAACATCAGTAGGAGCAGCAGTCGCGTTAAGTGCTTTTACGCGAATTTAACGTAAATTAAATAACAAGTAATAAACTATAAACTCTACGTACAACAACATTTATAACAATAGCGAGCTTATCACACGCACACGCCCGCAGCAGCAGCAGCAGTAGACGCTGAAGCAGCAGCAGCCGCAAGCAAGAACAACAGTTTATCATATTTGAGCGACCGGCTGCGGCAGCAGTGGCAGCAGCAGCAACAGCAGCAGCAGCCACCGTCAGTGCTGCGAGTGCGAGCGAGAGGCAGACGCGAACGACAACGTATATGTGTGCGGGTGTGTCTGTGTGTGTGTGGGAGCAAGGCACAGGCAAGGCGAAGAGAATCACCAACAACAAACAGCAGAAAGCAGTAACAACCGCAGCAGCAGCAGAACACAATTTTTTTCCACAAAATTTTTGCATTGTTCAACTTGAACGCCAGCGTCAACCTTAAAGCCGACTAACTGTAAATTACAACAGCAGCTCCGAAATGGCACGCCACTTTGATCATATGTTCAAGTTGCTTATAATTGGCGACAGCGGTAAGTGCAAATGCAAATATTTCCATACACATGCAAGCTGCTTCAATACAATCAATCATACACACACTCACATACATATATTTTGCACATACAACATGCTCGCATGCTTGTTTCTCACCTGCCCAATAGTGCAACAACAACGGTATAAATAGAAACAAACATTAAAAAGCAAAAATAAAAAATAGAAAACATGTATAAACCTGCACGGCTTGTGCTCAATTCCATTTTATGTATTTTCGGCTAGTGTGTTATTTTTTTTTCGGTTGATTTCCTTGTTTGTGCTCTCTGTTTGGGTTAATCTGCGCCCAATCAGCTGTTCGTCTGCTCTATCTCCTTCTCTGTCTGTTGTTCGCTCAATGTGTAATGTAAAATAAATTAGAAATTTGCTTAACTGCTTCTAAATACATAATCAATTACCCATCTTTCTCATCCCGCCTTCCTCTCTCTCCCGCTCGCTCTCTCTGTCACTCTTTCGCTTAAATCTCCAAAACATTTTTATCGATGTAAATAAGGTAAGAAAAAAGAAACACCAAGAAATATTTGTTACGCAGGTGACTTACCTTTAATTAATAAATTCCCAAATCGAATTTATTTATGTTAGTAATAATTGTATTCTTGGGTTGCACCAATGTCGCCATTTGGCGAATCGGCAATTGTAATTAGAGAGCTGCCAGTTACCAAATGATTTGTTGTTGTATAAACAGAATGCCTCAACTATTGTTGCACACACTTGCACATGTAAACAAATGCATGTACATACACACATGTTTATTTACACAAATATGTAATATACATATGTGCATACATACATATCTGTATGCTCTTTCAATCGATCAGTTTTACAATAGTTTGTTGTTTATTTCAGGTGTGGGCAAATCATCGCTCCTCATACGGTTCTCAGATGACACATTCTCGGGCAGTTATATAACGACAATTGGCGTCGACTTCAAAATACGTACCGTTGAGATCAATGGCCTGCGCGTCAAGCTCCAGATCTGGGATACCGCTGGCCAGGAGCGCTTCCGTACCATCACCAGCACCTATTATCGTGGCACGCACGGCGTCATCATTGTATATGATGTCACGAATGGTGACTCCTTTGCGAATGTACGCCGGTGGCTGGAGGAGATTCAGAACAATTGCGATGTGGTCAACAAAGTATTAGGTGAGTAGCTAGCTGAAGTACGATCGAAGCAAGCCTAAATCATTATGATTTCAGTGGGCAATAAGAATGATGATCCGGATCGTAAGGTGGTCATAACGGAGGACGCGCAACGCTTTGCGCGGCAAATGGATATTGAGCTGTTCGAGACATCCGCCAAAGACAACATCAATGTGGAGGATATGTTTCTGTCCATAACGCGACAGGTGTTGGATCATAAGCTGCGTACCGCCTCCGACGAACAGCAAAAGGATCGAATCATAATAAAACAGAACAAGAACAAGGGGAAATCTAACAAATGTTGCAGTTGAAAGCGACGGAGCAGCAGCGGCAGCAGCAGCACTAGTAGCGATAGCATGTTGATGAGGATACGTCGTGGGGGCGCGTAGTACAGGTTCATATGGCACACACACACACACACACACAACTTACAACACAGTTAGACAAACATATGTAGTTTACACACCAACACACACACACAAGACAAATTTTTTGTTTTTTTTTTGTTTTATTTTTTTTATAGATGCCTCGGAGCCATTAAAAGTGTAAAGCGCAATTATTTGTATTTAGCAATTTATATACATATTATACAGATACATGCATATATATATGTATATTTATATATATATAGTATATACGTATATATGTATTTATAAATATATACATATATGTGTAAATTTAAAGTAAACAAGAAAACAAAAAATCAAACTGCACATTTATACAAGAATATATATATATATATATAAATATATATATAAGCAAAAAAGTAAAGAAAACAAAGTAAAATTGTATTTACAGTAATAACGAGAAATCAAACAATAAGTGGGAATGTGCAGCTGACACATTGAGGACAAATTTATTATATGGTTTTAAATATGATTTATCCATCGCTGGCATTCGTCATGGAAACTTGAAATACTACAGATTTAGTATATATCGAAAGAAATATTGTTAAAATTGAAAATAGATTGTATTTTTTCACACTTGCAACTATTTTTCTACAGTTCAGTTAGGCTGATCCTATCCTGCCTATGATCACATTGAGATCGTATATACATAGCTGATAACTTCCATATTTTTGCTAATCGACTTCCAAATAACTCAGTTCACTAATCATTTAGTTAATTAATTACAATTACCGATTCATTTAATATTCGTGACTGTACATTAATTTGCAAATTGTTTACGAATTGCCAATTAGATATGAAACTGATATATAATTTTTTGTATATGAACGTATTTTATATATATATATATATATATTTATATAGACTCAACAAAAATCGAAAATCGTATACATATTTGTTGTGTTACAACACCAAATATAATTATTTAATGGGCAAACTTTTAGAAAGTGCATAGTTAATTACTTCAAATATATATATGTATATGTGTATATATACTAATGTATATATGTATATGTAGTACTTGACTAGGGTTAGATATATACATATATATATATATATACAAATATATACATATTCATATTCATGCATGCATACCGTATTAAGAGGACACAAGAGAAAAATGATATAGGCATTATTAAATAATAAAAATTGATTTAATTTTTAAAAAGCCTTCCATTGCCGTTATATATTTGTGTATTTTCATATATTATACATTTAGATGCACTGTTTCTAAATTGAAATTTATAATATGTGGCAACGCCAATATTTATGCGATATTTGTTGTAGTCTATCGATAACATAAGCCAGCCCGACTTGCGTATCGAGTGTGTGTTGATATTGAGCGCCTCATTTGAATTTTCTTTGTCACAGAGCTTTGAAGCGCTGACTTTCTGCATCGTCGATTGGAATGACTGCTTCTTTATTTTGTGTTCCGCATAAATTGTAAGCAAATGTTTTATATGCCTGTAATCATCGTATTTCAATTTTACCATTTGAAGCATAATGTACACTTTTTATTTGTTTGTTTATTATTATAATACATAAATATGTAGCTCATTTTATTGCAGTGTAAGTCGAAAGTTGTCAGTGAATTAGGTGCATTAAATAAAGATTTCGTTTATTGGAAGCCGACTTCTGAGCTGTACGTGTAAAGCGTGTGTTGGCAGGCAGTGTGGCCGGTGTTCTCCAACCACTCAAATAGATAGACGATGGGTGGATGTGGTCACCTTAGTGGTATTTGGCCACTGGGAAGGTGCGTGCCTGGCGGCAGGAGACGAGCGCATCGCCTGTCTGTCCTTGTGGACAGCGGCAGACCGCAAGATGTGCCTTCGCCTGGCAACTGGCGCCGGTGGCGCACTTGCCAATGCACGGATCGACGCACTGGTAGTTGATGCAGGCCCTGTGGTCCGGGCACTCGTTGTTGCTGAGGCACTCGCCCTGTGCGGAACACAAAATAAACATATATATATATATATATATATATATACATATATAGCAGTTATTGGACTCAGCGCCAGCGATTGGCGGCTATTGACTTACACGAGAGCAATGGGAGAGCGGATTGCCGGTGTGGCCAGGCAGGCAGTTGCAGACAGGTCGCTCGCGTCCGGTGTTGTCGTGGCCGGGCACACAGATGGCATTGGTGCCGCACGGATTCGGCTCGCAGAGATCCTCCTTGGTGAAGGGGCGACAGCGCACGAAGGGATCGCCGGTCATGTCGCGCGGGCAGCTGCAGACGGGCGTCAAGCCGCGCAGATTGCAATCGGCACCAATGCCGCAGGCGCCGTCGCAGGTGTTCTTGCAGATGCCATAAAAACAGGCCGGCCGGCCAGCCGGGCAGTCCGAATCACCATAGCATTCCGGTCGGCATTCCGTATACGGGCTACCAATATAGCCCTTGGGGCATTCGCACACGGCCCGGTGATTCGATACCGACTTGCAATTGGCGCCGATGCCGCATTGGCCACATGAGGGCACACACTTGAAATTGCTGCACATATCGCGTCCGCCACAATCGCTGTCTCGCTCACACTCGTGGCGACAGCCGCTCAACGGATTGCCCAGGTAGCCATGCAGACAGGAACAGGTGGGCACGCCATTAATAATCTCGCATTTGGTGTTAATACCGCACGGGCTCGGATGACACTGCTCCTCTGCAAAGAAGTGCAAGATTTATGAATTTCCGGGTGAAGAGATATGTATAGGGTAATATATGCGGATAGTTTATAGAAGGTGTACCATTTCAACGATATCAACTGGAATTTTATCAGAAATTTAAGTCCCTTTAATTAACATGTTAGTTAATTCAAATCACTGACCAGAGAACACATAGACTAGACATGTAGTACAAAGTTTTTCAACACCGAAAAATCTGTCTCCTAGGGCCTATCAATTTCGTATTTGCTCGGCTCTTCACTTTTTAGGTTCGGGCTACGAAAATATGCGAAAGTACAATCATTCCGCTTCATGCGCTCGACCGAGATGGTCAAATGTTGAATGAAAGATGCCTCTATGCTCAATTTTTGTTCTTGCTCTCTCGCTCTCTCTGCTCTCTGCTCTCTCAATATGTATATGTATGTATGCATGTGAGCACAAGCAGCAGCTCACGAAAATTGAAATTTCTGCGCGTTAGACTGCCGTTTTTTCCCTTACGTGAAGTGTATTCCGAACGCTTCAAGCCATTTGCCATGCGTTTTCGTTATTATTTATGGGAAGGGTATGAAAGCGTTGGTGCGCATAATGAAAATGTTTTCGCGATTAGCATGCATACACACTCTCGCTTGCTACATGTACTATGAGCATTTGTATGCCTGTGTGCGAAGCTCTTGCCGCCTGTAGCAATTTTACAGTCCCCAGCATTTGCATTTGGTCGATCTTGTGAAGTCCTCAGATTTAATTCGAAATCGCTCGCACAATTAAAAGCCCTTGGCAGGCATTCGCCAAAATTTCACGTATTATGAACATACATACATACATACATATGTATGCGTGCACATACATAATATACATACATACGTACATAAATTTTTCACAGGAGGCATGACTAGAGATTCGCACATATGTACATACATATGTAATTGGATGTGTATGCATGTAAGTAAAAACATACTCATTATGCACAGTACAAATAATAACAATAATCTTAAAATCTGACATTATCATTGTAAACTCCCAACAGTATGGCAATGGAGGAAATGACGACGAACCCATCGTCGCCAAGAAATCATAATTTTTGAACGCAACTGGCTTGTGCGTGCAAACACACATAGAAATTTATATTTCTAAATTTATTATTAATTTATCTTGTTAATGTTATTGAATTATAAATTTATTGAATTATCTTGTTAATTTTATTAAATTATCCTTGTTTTTATTGATTTCTTTATATTAAATTTAATGTTTTCTATTTTTATATTTATTAAATTAGTGAAATAATATTAAACAGATTCCTATTTAAAACAATTGTTTTTATAAATTGTTAATAGAAAATAAAAGGTACTTAAATACAAGCGCGCATCTTCAATTAAAACCCTAAATCGTTCAACCAATTCCAAGTTGAGGTAGGCACACGCCAATGTTCATTTCCCATGCGTACACACAATCAAATGTATATACATACATACATACATATGTATATGAGGACTTCACAAGATCGACCAAATGCAAATGCTGGGGACTGTAAAATTGCTACAGGCGGCAAGAGCTTCGCACACAGGCATACAAATGCTCATAGTACATGTAGCAAGCGAGAGTGTGTATGCATGCTAATCGCGAAAACATTTTCATTATGCGCACCAACGCTTTCATACCCTTCCCATAAATAATAACGAAAACGCATGGCAAATGGCTTGAAGCGTTCGGAATACACTTCACGTAAGGGAAAAAACGGCAGTCTAACGCGCAGAAATTTCAATTTTCGTGAGCTGCTGCTTGTGCTCACATGCATACATACATATACATATTGAGAGAGCAGAGAGCAGAGAGAGCGAGAGAGCAAGAACAAAAATTGAGCATAGAGGCATCTTTCATTCAACATTTGACCATCTCGGTCGAGCGCATGAAGCGGAATGATTGTACTTTCGCATATTTTCGTAGCCCGAACCTAAAAAGTGAAGAGCCGAGCAAATACGAAATTGATAGGCCCTAGGAGACAGATTTTTCGGTGTTGAAAAACTTTGTACTACATGTCTAGTCTATGTGTTCTCTGGTCAGTGTTCAAATTCAATTGTCTGGTTTTTATACGATAATTATATTTGAGCAGCTGTTTGAGTTATCGATAGCTTCTACCATTTGAATATCCAATAGGATTTGCTAATTGGATTCGCTTCCCTGCAATTGATCTGTTCCTATAGCCAATAAGATTTTATACTTGGATTGGTGTTGAGCGTTCCGATATTTGAAATAATTTTCTCCTGCTAAGGTTTTCTTATATGTTGGAATATAAACGGAAAATTGACTTTGAAAAATGATTTTAATATTTATTTTGTTGCTTGTTAAAAAATGCAAAGTCTGTCAACTTTAAAGGTAAAGTTTTTGCAAATCATTTAAATTGAATAATTGACTCTGTTTTATGAATATATTATTTATATGTACATATATTTGTCAGCATCGAAAGCATTTAAATAAATTTCCAATTTGCATGAAAATGTATTTTAAATCTGATTTATTAGCATGTACAATTAGCATTTGGCTTAAGCCCATAAATTGAGGGTATGGAAATATATGAACATGTAAATGAATAATATAACACATATGTATATGTATATATGCTATATTATGTATGTAAATCATATTTACATATATGTATATAGATTGGCCATTTGGTGAACTCTGAATAGTTTAGTTAGCGGCTGTTGGGGTCATTCCGGCTAGATGAAGCAGAAATGTGGGGAACTGGAGCCACAACGGAGCAGTTGGCAGTTGAAGCATAGGGGAGTGGGGATGGTGGTAGGTGGTGATACGCGGTGCGTATCAAATTGAGGAATTCTATAAATAAATATAAGCATTTGGCTCTTAGTTGACTTTTTCTTAGCCATTGCAGCGATTATGGCACAACTTTTGTCATGGCAACAAATACCAATTTGGAAACTTGCCTCCATTGTAATCATAATCATCATCATCAATGAATGGAATCGCATACAGAGTGAGTGTGTGTGTGAGAGAGAGAGAGAGAGAGGGAGAGAGAGCAACAACGAACTGAGCGCTTAAGGAACTAAGAAACAGAAAATTCCAACTGGCTACGCATTTGGCAAGGAACGGAACGCAACGGAAAGGAAAGGAAAGTAACGGAACGGAGAGGAGAGAAAAGGAGAGAGCAAATTATATGTAAAAATTATGCGCATAAATGAGCTTTGACTACTTATGTAGTATTTGAACAGGGTCAGAAATGTGCGGCAATGGCCCCAATGCCGATTTATTCAGTGCCATTTCAAGTGGGTCGCAGCCTAACTAAAACTCCTGCTCGTACTCTCACTCTCATTGCCACTCACTCCCTCTCCCTCTCCCTCTCCCTCACCATCTTCCACTCCTCCAGTAACAATTATTTGCGCTTTGTTGCTGTGCTCAAGTGCGTGTGAGGATAAGTGCGAGGTGTAGCCTGGCGCGTGGAGCGGCTATCCTTAGGGGGTCAATGCCGGGGACCCAAAGACCTGTACATGAATAACATGACCCTGCATAAATCACACAATAACCAAACAATAGCAGCACCATCATACCATCAACAACACAGACTAAAACAATAACATCACATTTTCCATAGACGACTAATATTATACCCTATAATAGGTTAGCTTGCGAAAATACTTAAACTCCTTAGACTTGAGACCAAAGGTTGTAGTTGCGTAAGCTATAAAAGCTAGGCCTTATCAAGTTTTCTCCATTTGCAGGCTATCGCTGATATGCGGTTATCGATAAGTACATTTATCGATAAGTGAGTTCGTAGTCCAAAAGTCTCTGCTTTCTTAGCAATAATCATATGCATACGTATATCTAAATATATTTTGTTAATGCTAGATATCGATACATGATAACTATGCCTATCGATTAA
Organism: Drosophila mojavensis; assembly: GCF_018153725.1. NCBI lineage: Eukaryota > Metazoa > Arthropoda > Insecta > Diptera > Drosophilidae > Drosophila > Drosophila mojavensis. Next base: position 24,048,083 of record NW_025318667.1, on the reverse strand, counting down.
TTATAAGCTATACGATTTTTGAGATCAGCTCGAATTCATTTAAAAATTATGTCAAATAGCTTTGCGTTCTATTATCGATAATTATAGGCGTAGCTATCATTAATAGTTATCGATTATTTATAGCTGACAATTTGCACCAAACCGTTTTCTATAATAGCAGTTATCGATCTCTAAATATATCGGTTATGTGTAGGTCCACAATTTAGCGTATTTAATAATTCAAAAATCTAAATAGACGTGAATTGTGATATTGAGAATGATTAATTATTTAAAATTATTGGGAATTTCGAATATATCTCGATTGCTGTAAATCGATTATTGAATCGAAGTCAAACCAGTTCACTGAAGAGCCTTGCCCTTGTTCAATCAGATTTGAAATACCTATACATAAGTCAGTGACTGACTTGCAGATACTCTGTAATTGCAATATATTTCATTTACGTATCTCTCTGTCTGTCACACGTGCTCAAACTGCTTCATCGTTCGGCTATGCCCCTACGGCTGACTGTTAGGGCAGCAGCTGCTTTAAACGGGTATCGATTCGGACTCGCTTCTGGTTTGCTACGCTGTGTCGCCTTCGCCTACTTGGCCTGTCCTTGATCTTGACAATTACGTAACGAAATACTCAGCTAATTACCATAATGTTACAAAGAGCAAGTGCGTCTCTCATATTGGGCGTATAGTGTTGTTGTTGTTGTTGTTGTTGTTGTCATTGTTTTCGTATTGTATTCAGCGCAAATATTATGCATGACAGCAAGTCAACCTACATACGAATGCTTATATATATTGCGACCTAGCCCCAAAGAAGGTAATTTTTGGTCAAAACCAGTTGATTGACTTTTCAACAATTAACAACAATGGCAATAGTAATAACTATATATTATTGTTGATATAGATATATGTAAGCATATGTGGAAGGTATCGATTAAACTATTTTTGAGCTGAGGTCGGGCTTGGCTGGGATTTGAGCCCGGATTTGCCTAAAGTATTTATGCAGTACATATTATGTACATATGTACATATATATTTTTGGTTAACCTATTTAGTTAGTTTAGTGCAAGACTAAGAGGGAGGGTACATCATATTGGTAGAGCTGGGTCAGATTGTCCATTTAATATTGTATATAGAGAATGAACAACTTGTCCCTTGACAAGTCTTGCTATGCCAACTGCAAAGCTATAGAAGATAGTTTTCCGAAGCAGTTAAAGCAGGCTATATCTAGCGATTTGGAGCTGTTTTATAAAAATCTATCCTCTGGCCTAAAATAAATGTATGAATGATCACAAAAGCTCTAACTGAATTTACCATTCCCTAAAATCTGGATATATACATTCATGATGAAAATAATAGGTACACCCCTTCAAATTTATCTTTAATGAGTTTTTTTTTTCTACCACCCAGTATTTTTTTTTTTTTTCAAAAATATCAAAAATTAGTTAGTTATGACAAAATCTCCAAAACTACTTTGGTGTACTCATTATTTTCATCACAAGTGTATGTATCTCACTAAGAAATATATTCTAGATATAGCTCTAGCTGAATTCACTAAGCCTCAAAGTCTCTTTCTTACCTAGATATATATCTTACTAAAATATATATTCTATGTTAGCATGACGTATAGCTCTAAGAAGAATATATTTAATTAATTTCAGTTTAGATTAAGTTGCCTAGAGGGTAGCATAAGTTATATTAATAATAATCAATCAATCAGTCAAAGATCAAATATATTCCCAATTACAGCTCTAACTTCTATAGCTCCATAAAATATATATCAATAAGGGAAAAGTATATTGGGTATATCAATCGGGTATATCAATATAGACATTTCAAGGGCCTTGAAGACTTTACAAGACTTGACAAAAGTTTTGTCTACAACGAATTCCAAGTCTGCAGTTCTCCCTAAAACCAATATGCTCGCTTCGCTTAATGAGCGAGTATTCTGGAAATAGCCAAGAGTGGCATCAGCTTGCCTAACAGCTAAGATCTGTGGGAGGACCATTAGGGGACTTGAGCTGGAAAACTCTTACCTGGATCGTTCAGGTGGCAGGCGGTGTAGGGATCGCCATTGTAGCCAGCTGGGCAGCTGCACACGGCAACATGATTTCTGGCCTAAGGGATAGAGTGAAACAGATAGATGAAAAACAATTTGTGGTTGAGCTAAATGGCCAGCAATGGATGCATTCATTGGCCAGGGATTGGGTCACTCACCTCACAGTTGGAGCCAATGCCGCAGGCGCCGACACAGGGGTTAACGCAACGATTATCCTTGCACTGGAGGTCGCCGCGGCAGTCGACGTTGTCCAGGCACTCGCCGCGATTGCAGTGCGTAAGCGGATTACCGCTATAGCCGGGCGGGCAGGAGCAGACCGGACGGCCGCCGGCAGCCTCCTGGCAAATGGCATTCACGCCGCACGGACTTCCACTGCAGCCATAGGTCTGGGCAGCTAAACGAGGTGGGGGGCGGACGACGGGGGGTTGGAGCAAAAAAGGTGTGGAACATTGCATAAAGGTGTCTCTTGGTGCATTGTGATATGCTAATTTACACTAAGCGATTAGCTACGGATGTACATGAGTGTGAGGTCAGTGTGTGTGAGTGTGTGTGTGTGTGTGTGTGAGTGTGTGTGTGTGTGTGTGTAGAGTGAGAGGGGTATACAGGAAGTGCGTGTGTGTGTTGTTAATGATGGTAACTCATTGGGTAAGACTCTCTTCTATATTAGATATATCTTGTATAACTCTAGTTTATATACAGTTGTTACACACACATACATATATATATATATATATATATATATATATATATATACATATACATATATACACATATAGCTTAAAGTTGGGTCAGTAGTTGGTGCTCTTCGGTTAGCATAGACACAAGACTTGTGCTCTTTAGTATTTAGAATTTGTATTTGTTTGGGTTTTTTTTTTTTTTTTTTTAATACCACGAGTGTAGACCGGATCTTGGTAGATAACGCGCTGCAGGGAACGGCCATCGCCGTAGGTGTAATACGTACGATATGAGCAGTTGACACAGCGCTTCTCTAACTTTTTGCCAACTGTACTCTGGCAGACCAGGGCCAGTAGTAGCAATGCCACGCCCAGTAGCTGAGATGGCTGCGGAAGCTGCAAAGAGGGAGAGAGAGAGAGAGAGAGTGAGAGAGAGAGAGGGGGAGAGAGGAAGAGAGGGAGAGGCAGACAGAGGAGGAGATGGAAGAGAGTTATTTAAAATTGATTTCAATTATTTGATTTATCACTTGTGTAGTCTAGACTAGCACATACTCTATAAATATATTATATCTTATTCTATTATATGTATATATTGAGTTACAACAGTGTCTCTCTCTAGTCAAAGGCAAAGCTCAAGTTGAATCATACATTATGCGCACTCAGCTAACTCGATTCGAATCGCTTTAAGCGTTCGAGGCGATGCGTCATGGGATTCACTAGAACCAATAAAATTTACTTAAAAAATAAAAAAACAATAGATCGAACTTTAAATACCCTCTACTCACAAGAGCTGGCATAATATAGATTATTTGTCAAGAAATTATCAGAAGTTTGAGCTATTTTGCAAAAGTATGAATAAATTCATATTGACTATCAATTTATTTCTCACGATTGGATTTAGCTTTTATCGCATATGTTTATTCGTATTGTACAAGCTGATACGAAATTGATATAATATAAGCATGATTTGTGATATTACGTTTTTGTCGATAATATTTTAAAGTTGTATTCATGCCGTTAGAAATGATATAGTTCAAAAAGCCGAACTTAACTTTAATGTTAGATTCACCAATATAAGGCAATATGTATACATATATAAGGTATGATTGGGTTGAAAAACCTTAATGACAATATATATTGAATATTTCAAAATTAAATTTCATCGATAACTTGCACAGTTGTTCAAATATAGTTATCGAAATTATTATCAATCGTCAAGCTAAAGTAAGCCTGAAGATTAAAAACTTAAAGATAATTTGTAGTTATCCAAGTCAAACAAATTATTATGGCATATGTTATATATACGATAGATGTATATACATATGTACATACATACACATATATAGGCTCGACTAGCTGGCATTATTTAGACTTGAAAGTGCTTTATCAAATATTGAGAAATTTATCATTGATGGCCAAACGTGTCTCTCAGTCAAAGTACTCAATGAAAGAGAGTATATAATCTACATACATATATAAAGTAAAGACGTCATCGTGTGCTCAAATACGATTAAACGTTTAGTCTTATGTCCGGCCGAGATAAAATTGTTGTTGTTTTTTTTTTTTTTTATACCCTGAACCCATTGAAAATGGGAAATCAGGGTATAATGGTTTTGTGAAAAAGTATGTAACGGGCAGAAGGAGGCGTGGCAGACCCCACAAAGTATATATATTCTTGATCAGCGCGACGAGCTGAGTCGATATAGCCCTGTCCGTCTGTCCGTCCGTCCGTCCGTCCGTCCGTCCGTCCGTCCGTCCGTCCGTATGAGTGCGTCGATCTCAGAAGTTATAAGAGCTAGAGAGCTGAAATTTGGTATGCATACTCGTGTGTACCATACGCAGTACGAGTTTGCTTTATTTTTTCGATAAATCGTCCGATAACTTTTTTATCGAGAATAATCGAAAAATTGATTTTGTTTTTTTCAGCCTAATTTGAACAATTTTAGACCTGGAGTGTTCAAATTTGGGTTGTATATAAAGTTAATCGATACAAAGATTTTGTAATTTACAGATTTTGGATACCACGCCCCCTTCGCCCCAAATTTGTAAAAAACACATTTCAAGTACTAGAGACTTGTGCTTTGGAATGTACACACATATTCATCATATGATTACACTCTGAAAGTTTCATTAAGATCTTATGTCTACAAAAGAAATTATTCAACAGATAAATTCTCATAATGTTGCCCACACTGCAGCGCAGCCCAAGCGCAGTCGCTGCTTACTGCGCAGTTAGCAGAGCGCAGGCTTATGCGTGCGTGTGGATGCATGTGTATGTATGTGTGCATAAAAGTGCAGAATGATTAGAATATCAGCTTAGAGGGTTCAGGGTATCTCCTAGTCGAGCAGTCTCGACTAGAGCCTTCTTACTTGTTTTAGCTGGGCTACTTGAAATCGATTGAAACTTTTGCGCTTGGCCAGCAGCTGTGCTACCAATTTTGGTAGCTGGCAACTGGGATGGCTTACTCTTGTTCTGTGGCCTATATACAAATGTCATCTAGATTAATATACATACAAATCTGTATGTATGTATGTGTGTTTGCCTAAGCACTAAGCATGACTTATTCCGTGAAACTTGTTCGATTTCAGCTTAAATATGAATCAAAGCACTTTAGGCCAGATTATGCAAATTGGCAGCTGGTTGACGGAATCGCTTTTGGCCCGATTGGACATGTGTATACGGCAGCTGCCACAAGGTCAAATAGCCAAAGAGTGGGCGTTCAATAATAATACAAATTGAAGGAAATACCTCAAATTTGTTTATCATATATCATATATAGATATACATACATACATACATACATACATATATATCTATGTATGTATGAATATTTGTACAACTTTAGCTGATCTCAGCTGGCTGACAAATGTCATTTGAGCTAATTAGCTCATAAGCAGCTCCGCCGTAACTCTGCCGATGTGACATGATAGATTAGCCTAGTTTAGTGCCTAGTCTTTATAGAGCCTAAGCGATCTTGGGTAATTCGTTAACTGAAACAAGCTGAGCTAAGAGTTTCAGAAGCAATTGATAAAAGCTGGCATAAAATAGAGTTTCTATAATTGTTCCCTGACTAAAATAGATGCGTAAGTGCGATAGTTAACACAACTTTGCAGTTTATTTAACCAGAGTGTAAATAGGAATTATAAATATGTTCTCGCACTTCACTTCACGTTCAGTTTCAGTTATTGTCAAGCATTTACAGCTTCTTGGGTGTACTTGGAACTGCTCATTATAAATATTACCCAGCTGTGAGAGTGTTACAAACTTCCATATAAGTAGAGTAGTAATGAACTACCATAGATCGTCGAACGATACTCAAACCACTCAAGTTCCTATTTGCTCATTAAGAGCCCTTAGCCAATTGAAAGTATCAAGTTTTTGTTCGAGTGTATGTAATTGGTAGTGGAAGTCGAGATTGAGCTCCTTAAGCAATGGAATGAATATGATATGTTGTTGTATCTCGATCATTATCTGTATCATAATCTGTCTATAAAGACTAGAAAATGTATATAGTTTTCGACGTAATATTATTGATAAGTAAGATTTAATATCGATTTTAATCGATTTCAGGGAAGTCATACATATCAATAATATTTCATATTGATGAATACAGTTATCTAAAGTATAATTATATACAAATTATTCATATATTCTCCACCGATCAGAAGTAGTGGGAGCTGGTGGATAAAGTCGAGTAACTAATAGACTATGGAATAAAGAGAAATTGAATTTAGTTCTTGAGAAATTGATGAAGAATAGACGCATAAACATTTAATTGTTGATTCTCTTATTTAAGGTCTTTTCAATTATAATAAAAGAATGGAATAAACGGAAGGCCTCATCAGACTTGGGATATTTATATTGTATGATATGAATAACTCACGTATTCTTAAACGTAAAAATCGCATAAAAATCTAAAAATAATAACACGAACGGCATGGGCTGCAGGGTATTTACTAGCTGGACACTCCCAGCTAGAGCATGCGCACTTATTATATGAAATGAAATGAAAAATTGAAACATAAATTGTTGAAAAATTTTTAAATATTGTCATCAACTCAATCATTTCTACCTAGGCCTGTAGAGAGAGAGATTTAGAGTTTAATTACTTTATATACATATACATATATGTTAAATTCTATAAAGAAAATTATATTGAATTGATGTAATATTTTCCCTGATAAGAGCATTAAGCAGAAAAGTTTAAGAAGAACATTTGCACCATCATAGGATGTTTATAATAAATATTATAATAAATTTAAAATTCTAAGCAATTCTCTCGCTGATTTCACATAGAGCTAACCAAACCAATTGCTATATGATAATTTCCTACACTCATCCGATTCATGTAGAACTAATAACTTTGCTTAGTCAAAATGCCTCGGCTGAGACTCGGATTTATTGGCATTTTGCCTATTGTGCCGGAAGTAAACACTTCAAATAGAACTCAAGCCGAGGGATTTTCCAGTGACGCCGACTTTGAATTTATTTTTATTTATTTTTTTTTCGTTTTATTTATTTATTATTTGTTGTTGTTGTTATTGTCGTTGAATATATATTGCTCACGTAGCGTACTTAATGCATTTTTTATGTCTTGTCTTTGTGTTTTATTAACAAAAAAAAAAAAAAAAAATGAGAAACAACAAAACAAAAACAAAAAAATGAAAACAACTTCATTATTTTGAAGCGTTTTGTTTACATTGAATCGTTGTATCCACTTGGCCCTTGGGCACTCACCATTTTCTAGTTACAGTTCTTAAGAACAACGAAAGAATTGATATCAATTATATATAAATATATATGAGTATATTTGATTTGTTTGCAAGTATTATTTAATAAAGAATATTATGTGAAATATTTATGCCACTCGAAGCGTTAAATTTGAACTGAAGCGCCTGCTAGACGGACTTGGGCTATTTATAAGTCTGTCCAGGCCAGGCAAACGCCTCCGTTTCCAACTCAGTCTCAGTCTCAGTCACAGTCTCAGCCGCTCGCTCTCTCATTCTCCAAAAAGGCCGCTGAGAACAGCTGAGAATTGAGACAATGTTGGCGTCATCTAGACGTCAGCCAGCGACTCAGTTGACTTGACAAACTTGGGCCTCTGTTTGCCACAGTCGGAACTGCTTTTTATTGTCGTTCTGTTTGGCTATTGATGCGCATTCGTGTTGCGAAAGGGGCATATTGGTTTGAGCATACCTTTAAATATGCCATACCTGCTTGTGCCACGCCCTAATAACTCTCGAGAGCTGTCTGATTCGAGAGACTTGTCGGAGCGTGCTAAAAAATTGGCTACTAATTCTAGAAGTTCTTTGAAGGTATGGCATATTAGTTAAATAATTCTTTTTACGACAGATTTAGAGCTGGGATCATCTCTATAAATATACCCAAAAGTTCAAAGAGTTTGCAACAAGTTTCTTTTTTTTTGTATTGCCTAATAGTCTAGCAAGTTCTTTGAAGGCGTAGAATTCTGACTAAAAAAACTCTATTTGCTACACTTGAGATCATCTTACAATAAGTCCATGATTTATAATCTATTATTAGCATCTTTTATCAAAATTTAGCTATTTTTGGCGGGTATTTCGTAGTCGGTCACAACCAATTGAGCTGCTTTATTGTTGTTCTGAGCTTTAAAAATCACATTCGCTGTTTCTTTGCGAATATACAGTCAGTCAGTTAGTCCGTCTGTCTCCCCGTCCGTCACTCTGTCCGTCATCCGTCCGTCCATCCGTCATTCACTCACATTTACTTGTTCATTCATTAAAGCAGGTGAAGCGCCCAGCTTAGCCATTGGGTTATTTATAAGCGCGTACTTGACAACTTTTGACTGGTTAGGCTAGGAGGTTCTCATCGCATGCGTGGGCGTCTTTACTTCGCATTGTTTGTATAATAAACTCAGAACTGGCTTTGTGCCATCTAACACCTAATAAGACTAATTGTTATATCAACCTATATACTATACACTTATATACTATATATATATATATATATACATATATATATATATTTTTTTTTTGCTTTGATGCAATTCGATTTCTACCTGAGCTTAACAAATTATCAAATTAGAGAGTTACAAATGAAAACATTGTTAACGTTAATGAATTGCCAAAAAAAAAAAACATATTGTTTTTGCAAATGATATGCTATTAGATACCACGTGTTGGAGATTATAAAGAAGACAGATATGGAGCGCAAGAGAGAGGGAGAGAGGTGGAGTGAGGGAGAAAGAGAGAGAGAGATAGATAAATAATTAGGTAGACAAATAGAGAGTAGAGAGGGGGATAGAGAGAAAGAGACAGCGAGTTACAGTGAGAGATAGAGGTAGAGAGAGAGAGATAGAGGTAGAGAGAGAGATAGAGATAGATAGATAGAGAGAGAGAGTCCTTCAGTCAGAGATACAGCGAGAGAGAGAGAGAGAGAGAGAGATAGAGATAAATAGATAGAGAGAGAGAGTCATTCAGTCAGAGATACAGCGAGAGAGAGAGAGAGAGAGAGAGAGAGGTAGAAAGAGATAGAGATAAATAGATAGAGAGAGAGAGTCATTCAGTCAGAGATACAGCGAGAGAGAGAGATAGAGAGAGAAAGAGAGAGAGAGAGATAGAGAGAGAGAGATAGAGAGAGAAAAGCAGACAGGGGAACGGAAAATAAAGGAAAAATTGAGATACCTATAGGAAGAGAAAGAAATACAGCTCCTTAAAAAACTTTTTTATAATAAAAAATACAATATCCAACTATTACAGGGTATCCAGCCGTCTCCCATATATACACAGTTATTGTTTTAACCAAAATAAAATCGCTCAAATTTCATCTCATTCAATTAATTTATTGAAGAGTCGTAATTTAATTTGATTTACCCGAATAGTTAAGACATTTCTTTGATTGCTTGGCTCTATATACGAATGTGTATCTATGTAAACATATATTTCGATGCGCATTATTAATTACAGAGCTGCCAATTATGGTCAGGTGTATACTGAACTATCAGCATATGCTAATGCCTACATGCCAGCAATTTGTGGCTGAACGAAGGCGTTTGTTTTTCTTTTCCACATTTCCAAAAACGGGGCTTGTAAATACGATTCGTATCGCTACGTGGAGATATGTGTAACATGCTAATTACAATTCAATAAATTTATATTAAGTTTCATTGATGCCGCGATCTCTACGGATATTACAAAATAAATTATAAAAAACTATATGTTAAAATTAAAAATATATAAATTAATGATATAAAAATATGTAAACACACGTGTTAACGAGCTTGCATATTGAGATGGAGGAGGTTTCATATGATATCATCAAATATATACATATATTCTTGATCAGAATTAGATGAACTTATACTATGAGCGCCCTTATCCTTGCGTCAATCAAAATTGATGGTTTGGGTTATAAAAGTTACCTATATGTCAGTTTTCAGCAATCATTTATTATAAATCGATAACAAACTGAAGTTCTATAAGCTATATATCTCCACGAGCAAATTTACTATATAAATTCTTTTAGCTTCCGAACCTTATGTCATTTTCGTGAAATCGATAAAAATCGAAAATAAACATTGGTTATCAAAGCGTTGAAGAGCTTCCCATTATAGCGCATACATAGCTCTGATCATCGATATTAAACTTTAGTTACATAAGTTATATAGTAGTATATCGCAGTTAAGGATATTGATAAATACATTCGCTTTAATACGATACTTAGTCCAATTATCACGCACTTCACAGACTTTAGGGTATTCCTTAGTCGTTCACTCTCGACTTCTTGTTGCCATTGGGTTCTGTTTTTAATTTAAGTACGAACGGAAGTCTGTAGGATACGAAAAATATGTAGGCTTGTAAATAGATTTGTTCATTTTCATTATATTTAATTTCCGTCGGCCCAAAAGACAAAGTTTGCTCTTTGTTATTTTTATTTTATTTTATTTTACTTTATTTGTTATACAAATATCTGTTCAAAAGAAACAAAATTAATGCCTAAATAAATACACTAAATGTGGATATAGAATTTGTTAAATTTGTCGCTTTTTTCTCTGCAAACTTTTTCTGGCTAAAATTTCTGTCTGAAATTTCAGCGCACAAATGCAAACAAAAGCTGAAAAAGTTCTTTATAAAATTAATATGTGGAAAAAACGCGCTTAAATAATTTGCAATGCTTTAAAAACGAAAGAGAGCTTAACTAATATCCGTATTTGAGTAAGCCGCTTAAGTACATTATTTCATTGTCTGACACAAGTTGAAGGTATCGATATGTTGTCTATCTACTCATTATTTATCGTTGGAAATTATCAAATTTAGTTTGAATTCCGTTGGTAAGATATATTTATATATGCTTGAATGATACGATGGTAACTAGGCAAACTATGTAGATCTTGAGAACTATCCATATCGATAATTGCTATCGATAATAACTATTAAAAGCTGTACCATATAATGCATATATAAATTTTTACTTTACTTTAATATATAAGTATTATCGATAAGGGATCGATAAATGTATATCGATAGATCTGATCAAGATTCTTAAAATATCGATATATATATTTCAAGAATCCTTACCGGAACTACATTCATAATATAATCATACTTATTTGAAAGTAGTAGTTACAATATAAAGATACATATATGTACATATGTATATAATAAATTTGGAATGTATGTAGCTTCGATAACTAATCTTGAAATATCGATATATGCATATCAATATACTTATTGAGATTCTTTATAGGAATTGCATTTATAATATACTATATATGTACATTTATATATTGCTCTTAGATAAATAAGATTAGACAGATTCAGTCGAGTATACTTGAGTCTAAGCTTTCATTATGTTGAAACCGCAGTCGAGGCAATATGCTTAGTTTGTAGAATAGTAATTTGAGTTGAATCTGGGTAAACTTGCCCAGTGGCCAATTGGCACTGCGGCAACTGCTTGAAATGCGGCCAATTTGAATGTGGCTCACGTCCGGGCCAATTGGCAATCCGATTGAAATTGTCAAATTGCGATTGGCCAAGCTTCACAAGTATTTTTGTCGATTTCCAATAATTGACCTGCAATTGACATTACTCATTTGGGTGGATTGAGACGCAATGCGATGCCACTAAAAAGGTGGCCCTGAGCAGTTGGGTCCTTTGTGGCCCAGCCAATGTCAATTTGCCGCCTGGCAGTCATTTAATTGTGCGTCTTGTGCAAATCCTACGGCTTACGCAGCTCATTTGTCAAATGCCCAAGGTCGCGTTGGCCGGGGGGGGCGGCTGAATGGAATCGAATCAAACTGGCGGTGAATGCCAAGAATACCTGCGAGAGCCCGGCCCCGCCCGGCCCGCCCGGCCTGGCCTGGCCTGTTCATAATTTATGCCGCCTAAATCAATCATATTCAATCATGGCGCGCTGCGGTGCAGCTGACGGATGGGCTAAGCCCGTCGTGCTAGACTCGGCCGAAAACCAGATTTCCATTGACAAATGTTATGCAATCAATTTGGCATTATTAATTTGAATACACGCCGCGCTTGACACCTGTGCAAGCACCTGTGCACCCCCAATGGCCCCATCCGCACAGCTCCAAAGCCAGGCCACGCCCACAATTCAATCGCCCTCACAGAGATAGATCGCCAAATAAAGCGTTTCGAGTTAGGCCAACAATCTGGTCGAGCGCTCTCAATTGTATACAAATTTATTCTCTATATATGCATATATTTTAGTAATTAATTTGTTCTTTGTTTTAATCGGCTCTACTAGAAACTGGATGTTGCCTTAAGAGTCTTGCCTTTCTTTCTGTATTTTTTTGAAAGGTCAAAAGTACTGCCCAACAAGATTCTGTCACCAAGCGCCAAACTCCAAAAGTTTGCGACATGATAAATCCCAATCGGAAAGCAGTCGATAGAAATTAATTCACAAATGTGAAGGGCATAGTAAAAAATTCAAATAAAAAATGTATAGGATATTTTATAAAGTACAAATTTAAATATCTAATTAAAATTATTTTTAAAAATAAAAAAAAATTAAAAGTAATCAAAAAGTTAACACACATTTTAAATATAAATAAAAGATAAAATAAAAATATAAATTAAAAGAGAAAATGACTTCATTAAAAACAATATGTATATATATTTTTCAACACATGCTAAAGTAAGTACCAAAAAAAAAAAAAATTAATTAAAGATCCAAACTATAAAAAATAGAAAATAAAAGCTACTTAAAAAATATAAATGAAAATATGAATAATAAAAATTAAGTAATTATATGTAAGTAAATAAGTAAAACAAAATTTAAAAAATTAAGGATCAATTAAAATGACTTAATTTATATAAATATATATTTACTCTAAAGTCACTTTGATATTATTTTAAAAAATTTCTTTGCCAGCGTGCTATTATCTACTATGCCCCCTTCGGATTTTTTCTCTATTCTCATAAGTTTGTGTCTGAATATGCGAACTTATATAATTAAATATATATAATCAATCATAGAATGATCATTGAAAATTTAAAAAAATGGATATTAAATACTCGGAAATACCTATATGATATTATACGTCATTATGAGACCTAAGATATATATATATATATATATATATATATATTATATACAGCTTAAGTCCAGACATTCAGAACACTTGAATTCGGCATTGTCAAAGGGCATAACATTTATATTATAATTGACAATTGGTATAAATAATTGAATAAAGTCCGCGAATGCGTTTATGGATAATTTGTGAGTCAAAGAAAGTGAAAAGAACTAAAATAGATGTCGGTTGCACTTAAAGTGTGGCCAATAATGGATTGTATTAGCCAGCTGACAGAGGACTCTAGTTGAGCAGGCGAGAGGGAGGAGGCAACACCTAGGGTGTTGGCCATTCAAATTGTCAGCCAATTTCCAGGCAATTTGCATAAATCAACAGCAATGCGGATTCGGATTCGAATTTGGATCAGCTATAAAGAGGACATGCCAGGACCTGGCCAGGGCACAGTGAAGCAATAGCAGCAATAGCAGACCAGATGTTGACTGAGGTAGACTCGACACGGGCCTTTCGGTATCAATGGTACTTCTGGCGCTGCATTGGCCTCCATCCGCCGGCTGAGGATTCGTTTTGGGCACGCCACTACAGGGCCTGGAGCATTGTGGTCAATGTGCTGCCCATGATCTGTATGCCGTTGTCCTTCTACATGGAATGCCTGCACAGTCGCTCCCTAACTGCATTCTGCGAGGCTTTCTATCTGGCCGCCGTCACCTTCGTGCAGCAGATGAAGCTGATCAATGTGATTCGCGTGCGTGGCCATTTGCTGGAGCTGCAGGTCATCATGCGGCAGCTGGATGGCCGTCTGCAGTCGGCGCCGGAACGTGAAGCCATACGCGATAAGATCGACGAGTCGGAAAAGATCTGTCGCTATGTATTGCAACTGTTCCTGTCGGCCGTTGTCAGTGGCTGTTGCTTTGCGGCCTGTTCAGCCGAACGTCAGTTGCCGTTCCCCTCCTGGATGCCGTGGGACTATCAGGAATCCCAGGGCATCTACGCACTGACTTTCGTAGTCCAGTCTTTGGGCATACTTGCCTTGGCAGTAATTTGCGCCAGCAACGATACGTATCCGCTGGTCTATCTCATCATGGTCGCTGCCCACTGCAAGGCGCTGGCCCTGCGCATCGCCAAGCTGGGCCACAATGCTCTCAGCCAGGAGCAGACGCACCAGCAGCTGCTTGCATGCATCCAGGATCATCAGACCATACTGCAGTAAAGAGACTTTATATATATACTATATAGATATAGATATATGTATGTAGTTTGTTTCCCATTCATTCATTTATTCGCCTGCAGATTGTTGAAAATCTTGAACACCTCCATGTCGAGCGCCTGCATCATTCAGTTCGTCTGCACGGCCACCTCTCTGTGCACCCTCTCGTACATCGTGATCTACATTGAGATGAGCTTCTTCCGGCTATGCCATGTGTTCTCCTTGCTGACGAGCATCACTATTGAGACGCTGCTCATCTGCTATGCCTCCGAGCAAGTCACCCACGAGGGCGGACAGATGGCCATTGCGATCTATGACACCAACTGGATCGATCAGCCGGTCCGTTTCCGGCGTACCCTGGTGCTCATGCTAATGCGCTCGCAGCGTCCCATTTGCATTGTGGCTGGCAATATTTTGCCGGTGCGCATGACAACGCTGCTTTCGGTAGGTAGAGTTTACTGTATGCGGGCAGAGGGTCTGGGAGATTTACTGTAATTTGAGCGAAGACGGACGGAAGGCACGGAGAGACGCATGCACAAACAGACGGGTGGATGGACATACATACGGACAGGAAGATGAAAGAGCAGACAGACGGAGAGACAGATAGATAGACGAAAGAGCAGACGGAAGGATAGACGGACAGACTGACAGATAAGCGAGCTAGACTCAGACGGACAGACGGGCAGACAAACAGATGGATGGACAAACGAAAAGACGGACGGATAGACAAACGAATAGACGGACGGATAGACAAACGAATAGACGGACGGATAGACAGACGTATAGACAGACGAACGGACGGACGAACAGATAGACAGACAGATAGACGGACAGACACATGATCGGACGAGCAGAGTCAGATTGATAGATGGACAGACTGGATTCCGGGCGGACCGACAGATGGGCGGACTGTTAGATGAGCAAACATCTAAACAGACAAACGGAGGAAAAGACAGACGGATTTAGAGACATTCGGACGAATGGAGTCACAAATGGGTTACTGGACATTCGGAACATCCGTCCGGACGGACAGACGGGCGGGTAGACGGTAGAACGGATGAACGGCTGGATGGTCTGAGGGGTGGACATTTCAACGGAGGGACGGTGTAATATATGTGTGGATGGGTTGACAATCGAACCGACAGACGATCTGACTAACAGGCGGAAGGACCGACAGATGGGTAGACTGACGAATGGGCGGACTGACAGATGGACGTAAATATGGAGGGACAGAGTAGAATGAAGAATCAGGTACATTTCCTTCGGCCTGTGCGACATATAATTTTATAAATCAAGTCAGTTATGATATATGTAGATAAACTAGATATTATATCGTTGACTTGGTTTCTATTCCTCTTTTTTTCAGGTTATCAAGGGAGCCTATACCATGTTCACGCTGTTAAAAGAAGCCAAATCGAAGAACTAAGTATATACGTACATATATACATACTTATATATAAGCAGTATATACAGGCCAGCCTTATGAATATCGTAGGACACTCTCCACACAGACACCATCACACACACACAGAGTCGTACAGCAAGGCTTTATATTATTGAAAATAATTGGCACGCACAGTTTAATAAGTAGGAGTCCTACCGACTGGAGGATACCTTCTACTGTAGTAGCACAAATGGCACTTGAGTTACCATTGATCTGAGCTGTGCGATAAATATCGCCTCGTCACGGTGCGCGATATATTTACTTGTAAAGAAATTCACTCTGTTCTCTTGTCACATGCAATGGCTTCTTCCCGTTTCTTCCCATATTCCCCATCGAGTCAGTTGCTGGGCATGCGAAGCCATTGAAGCGAATGCTCACCCAATATGGCCATCGACTGGCGGCGTTCCGTATCGCTGGCCATGCAGGACTCGGCTGGATGTGCGTGCGTGCGTGCGTGCGTGCGTGCGTGCCGCCATTTTCATATTCAGCTGCCACCGGAAATGCGCATTTTATGCAAGTGTCACCCAATGGCGTCCAGCGGAAGTTGTTTATCTTACGCAGCAACGCGGCGTATACGCGCTAGCCGTTGATAATATAATTATGAAAGTGTCATGTGAATGGGAAAAGGACATTTATATATGTATATACGCATATATACTAGGCCCGACTCGGCTTGGCACACACTTTGACCTGATGCTGGTAAAAGTCTACACTTTTGTGATTTTTTCCACTTCTTTTATTTTATACAATTCCTCTTCAATATAATTTGAAGAGTTTATAATATACTTTATATCAACTTTATATCATCTGTTTAAAGCTCATTATGAATAAACACTGTTACTAATAAATCTATTAGCCACAAAACAAAAGAGGTCTATCTATATATAAGCTACATAGAGCATGATATCATATCATAGGCATGATTATTGGTCAGAGCAGATTAAGATCTGTATGCACAGTTTTCAGTTTTTTATGAATATTATCCATTATAAATTATTTTTGATGCCTTAGTCGAATCGGTCTGCAAACAAAAGATCAAGTAATTCCGATTTACATAAAAGTATTTTGATCTCCTATTTTGATCTCTCTCTCACTTTCTCTCTCTCGCTCTCGTTCTATCTCTTACTCTCGCTCTCTCTCTCTCTCTCTCTCGTTCTATCTCTTTCCCTCTCTTTCTCTCGATCGTTTTGCACTACAACCCAAATCGGAAGAGTTTATCGGATTAAAGCATAGCTTCGTCTGATTGTTGGCAATTGTTAAAGGTAATGAAATTTCCCAATATTCTCTATTGATATACCATATAAACCTAGACGCATTTACCATTTATATCTCATTTAAGCTTTGTTGAACATGCGAGCAGAGCATTTAACAGTCGGCCAAGGCTGCAGCAATTAACAGCGCATCGGATTTAACTGAACACTTTTTAATTTTTAACTGATTTTCATAAAATGCATGCAGATAATAGCCGCGTGTCTGGTTCGGTGGCCAAGCGGAGATAGCTATCCTTTTTAGCCCTTTTATCCTTGCTCATTTTTTGCCGTTTGTTGTTGTTGTTGTTGTTGTGTGCATGTCAACGGATTTGCGGGTCTGTGACTTTTATGAGCCTCTGACACTGAAGCGCCGCATCGCCATGGATTGCCCCCTTGGCCATGGACTTTTGAAGCGCTTATTACATAATCCTGCTGCTCATTATTAAATGAATTTACAGGATATTAACAAAAAAAAAAAAAAAAAAAAAAAAAAAGGGAAGCGAATAGCACCGCATGCTGCCATCTGCTTTAGTTCTCTCTCAATCGCCGCTCATTAAATGCAACAATTTTAATTGATGCCGCGCGCTGCTGCCGCTGCTCCTGCTGCTGCCGCTGCTGCTGCTGCTGCTGCTGCGGCTGACATCCCGCTTATGAGCAAATCAGAGCTTAATCATATTTGCAGAAATGTTTTCAATTAAACGACAATGAGACGAGCCACGACCAAAGCCCGCATAAGTCGGTTAATGGATATGCGATTTACGATTTGTCGTGGCGACCGTAAATTATCAGTGTTATTAAAATGGCCAACGGGCCACTCTATATCCCTATCATATATATTAAATCATTTCCACTATAAGCCGATACATTAATTACATACATTAATTACATATGTGTATGTGTATATATGCATATCTTATATGAAGTATTGGGATTTTGCTAGATATCTCTGGATAGGGTTGAGACAGTCGTGCTCAAAATATCATCTTAATTCTTTGTATTAGTGCAAGAGAGATCGGGATTGAATGGAGCTTAAATTACACATATAAATGTGCTTATATATATATATAAAAGCTTAGCTTACAAATTGGAGTTCAGTGTTTCATAGCTCGAATACCACTCTCACTCTCGCTCGCTCCTGAGCAAGAGAGTTTGTTTCTTTTCGCTTTCATTTTCTATTGAGCGCCTTGAGTTGAACTGTTCGTGTGACGACGCTCTCTTAACGAACATCGTTTTGAGAGAGATACGATTAACGCTCGTAGTTTGAAAATAACTCAATAAGTCAATGCAAACTCTCTTTACACTCTTCCACTCATACTCACATTCACATGTCCATGCTCAATTTACATACGCAACAGATATGCTTAGCGAATACAACAATCATATGCATACCACTACATTCACAAAACACTTTCTGCTTGCTTGCACTCAACCAAACGGTTAGGGAGCAATCAGAGCGAAACAAAACAACAACATAAACAACGGCTAATCGATCGCGAATGAGCTCGTAAAGGAAGCGATGCAAATGGCGCGCTCTGAGTCTTTTCGCAGTGTGTGAGTGAGAAGCGAAGAAACGGTAAACAATTATAAGCAAGCTATGCTCCCTTGTGTGGAAGTGATATCTCCTATAAGCAGAGTTGCAGCTCTTATTTATCTTGCTTGTATATCACTCAAACCTTGGCTTATGAGAATTCACTCAAACCCCAATGAGTGAGGTGAAAGCTCTTTTCAAGCAGAAAGCACTCACTGAAGAGTCAAGGACTATTAATGTAGTTCCTAAATCATATTCGTATGTGCAAACAGCTGGAAAACAGGTGATAACCGTGTAGTAAATTAATGAAAATCAGGTGGAAATAAATCAAACGAGTTCAGCATATAAAAGCGATTAAGCATTGAATGCTCTAATTTCAGCAATAAAAAGTGTCAATTAGCAATTCATATATGTGTATGTATGTATATATAATATTATTATATTAACATCTACAAAAATGAAACACACATTGCCATATAGTATATATAAACATAGCGAGTATATATTTGAAATTTAAAATATTTACACAGAAAACCACAGCGATAGTTGGCAGAACTTAGAGAGAGTCGGGAATGTAAAAAAAATACATATATTTTTAGGTAATTAATCTTTATGAATTACATGCAGCACAGCACCAATAAAACATTAAAAAAAAAAGAAAAAACAAAAACAAAAACAAAAATTATAACAACATTAAAATCTATGCAGCTGAAAGTTTATGCAAAATAATTAGCAAACAGCAGCAACAATTGCAGAGAAAAGGTTCTTAAAATGGATTCAAAAGAAATGTGAAAAGAAGCACACACCTAGATAAACATACACACACACACACAGACATACATGCACAAAGACTGTCATAAATGAGTAGCTGCAGCAATGATTGCTGCTGTTGCTGTTGCTATTGTTGTTGCTGTTGCTGTTGCTGCAGCTGTTGTTGCTGTTGCCTTTGATGTCGTCTGGCTCAGCGCTTAGGGATATTTCACAATGTTCGCAGCGGCTGACGTCTGTTTGATGGCAGCAGCACCTGCGCTATTGTCACCTGCCAGCCTTCCACTTGTTGCGGTTGGCGCTGCTGCCAGTCGCTGCTGCTGCTGTTGTTGCTGCTGTTGCTGTTGCTTTGTGCTCACTGCAGCTGCCGGATGATACAAATGCGTGCCATAATGCACAGCGCCCGGATGGCTAAAATATGGAATTACGGCAGGACTCGACGAGTGCTGTTGCTGCTGCTGCAGCGACTGTTGCTCCTCGGCAAAGCCGGCCAAGGACCCAGCATGGCTCTGATAGAATTGTTGATGCTGCTGCTGCTGCTGCTGGTGTTGCAGCATTGGCTGATAGTGTTGGTATTGGTGCAGCGGCTGCGGCTGCTGGTGTCCTAATGCGTTCGCCGCTGTCAATCGGACAACATGAATTGGTGGCGTTGACTCATGTCCCAGATTGTATGTCGCCTTCGGGTTATTATTGCTAAAGCGTGGCAATATTGTAAATTGATGTTGCTGTTGCAACTGCTGCTGCTGCTGCTGCTGATGATGATGATGATGTTGCTGCTCGGCTGGCGCCTGCACATAAATGGGATTGTAGTGGACGATGGGCAACGACTGATGCTGTTGGCCGTGCAGTGCTGCTGGTGTGGGCAGCACCAATGTTGCTGTTGTTGTTGCTGTT
The DNA here is from genome assembly GCF_018153725.1 of Drosophila mojavensis. Lineage (NCBI taxonomy): Eukaryota > Metazoa > Arthropoda > Insecta > Diptera > Drosophilidae > Drosophila > Drosophila mojavensis. The sequence goes on along the minus strand of NW_025318667.1, from coordinate 24,027,745 downwards.
GCTGCTGTTGTCGCTGGCGCTGTGGCGGATGGACTTGCTGCTGATGGCACTGACGCATATTTATGCTGCTGCTCCGCCTGCTTAAGCCCTAGCCGCAATAGTCGCGCCTGTTGCTGCTGCTGTTGTTGTTGCTGGTGCAGCGGATATGCTAAAAAAAAAAAAAGAAACATTTGTAGAAATTGTTAACCAGCTCATTGTCATTGGCTCATCATCACAGCACTCGATGCCAAAGGCTCAATTCACCCAAATTGCTCGTTGCCGTTGCCGTTGCTGATGTTGCTGCCCACCAGCAACATGTGTGCAATTCGCTGTTTAGTTTTCGACTTTGTCTCATTTCGATGCTGTATGACACCACAAACACAAACGCTGTGGCTTGGCTCTGGCTGGGATTTATGTACTGTTAGCCAGCTCCATGCTCCGGCGACATATTGCCCCCAGACTGCCCCAACCCCCGCCCCGCCCCTGTGGCACCATTGTAATGCGCTAAGCGGATTTCATGGGACGAACTACTGCCACGCCCAGCTGGGGTGCTAAAAGTGCTTCCGAAAAGGAATATGAAATCAGTTCAAAGTGCATCAGGAAAATACAGTCTTTACAGTCTTCAGCCAGCTGGAGCTGGGCTATACGAGTATATCGTATAGCTATTACATCCTTCAAGCTGTGCTTAAAAGGTTACTGAACATAAGTTTACTAACTGCTAAAAAATTGAATTGAACAAGAGGTCTTCAATAGGCCTTGAGTACTTAAGCCTGTACCACACACCCTGAGACCCTAGAGCTGCCTTCGCTAAACTTTGGATTAGCCTACACCTCGTATACACCTACACCTAGTATATGTATATCCTAAGCTACTCAGGACAAAAACTGGTCAAAGTGAATTGTTTTTGATTTTTTGACTATTTTCGTACTTTTAAAATAGTAGCTCAAAATTAGTTTACAAACTGAGTTTACGATGTTTTGAATGGGTTAGACTTAACTGCCCAATACAGCTGGAGCTCACAATGCGGAGTTTTCATTAATCTTAGCCTCTTTTCTGTATATGTGTGCATCGATATACGCTCACACATGCATGCAAAATCGTAGATCTCCGCTATTCTATTCTATTCACCTAAAGATGTGGCGAGGCATTCGAAATTCGAAATATTCTACAACTGCAGACTAAACTCTGAAGCCTGTTTAAGTTTTATGATCATTTGAAAATATCTATTATCATCGATATTAGGAATATGGACTGCGTTATCGATAAAAATGTAGATTCGCACTGCAAACGTCATACAAGACTATTCATCAGCTGTGGTCTCGTCGCTGAATCGCCTTTAGCATCTACGATCTTCAAACTCTACTTATAAAACCAAATAAAAATATCGATTATTATCGATACTAGGAATATAGGACTGAGCTATCAAGAATTTATATTCAAATATTAATATCAAAATCAGAAATGTTTATCTCTGAAACGTCTTTAACTTTTATGATCTTCTGGTCTTGTTTAAGAGACAAATCGATATATCGATTCGTATCGTTACTAGTAATATATTATCGATAAATGTGTAGACTTGCTCTGCATATGTCATTCATGGCTGGCGATATTCCCGGTTCAGTCATACGGACGAACGGACAGATGAACGATTGAAGCACCGTTCTCGAGATTAGTTTACCTACCGTACAACGTGCTTTGCTGACCCGCTGGCTGCTCGACATAGGTCGCTGGGGTCTGCTGGTAGATGCGCTGCAGGTGCAGCTGGGGCTGCGACTGGGGCTGGTGCAGTGGCCCCAGCTTCGGCTGCTGATAAATGAGGGGCTGATAGAGAGCAGCGGCAGATGTGGGCGCCACCTTTGGATAAACAGTTTGCAATTGGTGTTGCTGCTGGTGTTGTTGCTGTTGCTGCTGTTGCTGCTGGAGCTGCTGGGCGGCAGCTAGCAATACGTTCGCTGGTATCTGTAAATAGTGCTGCCCGTAGGCAGCAATCGGGGTGGGCACCGCCGAGGGCGCACTAACTAGGTCCGATTGATAGTACGGTCGGTAGATGCCTTGATGGTCGCGTGCCAATGGGCCGAGCAGTTGCATAATCGGCTGGCTGGCAGCCGAGGCAACTGTTGCTGTTGGTGCTGCTGTGCTGGTGCTGGTGCTGGTGCTGGTAGTGCTGCTGCTGCTGCTGCTGCTGCTCGCGGCAGTAGTGGGCGCCGTTGGCAGGAGGCCGGCGCTCAATTGCTGCTGCAGCTGACGCATATATGAGAGCGGTATGGCGATAATGTACTGTACGCGATGCCCCTGCAATGGCAGATGCTGCTGCGGTGCAGCGGCTGCTCCATATTGATATTGCTGCGGGCCAGCGCGCTCATAAATGCTCGGCTCGGCCTCCACATAGCTGTAGCTTGGACTCTGCGCCGATTTGGCAGTCACTGCTCGCTGATACAGCTCCACTTGTGGCGGCACTGCGAATCTAAATCGATGCGGAATTTGCTGCTGCTGCTGCTGCTGCTGTTGCTGTTGCTGCTGTTGTTGTTTTGGTGCAAATTGCAGTGGACCTGGCAGGGCTGCCTTCTGCTCCACTGCTGTGGGCGGCACATACCGTATGTCCGGCTTATCGTAGTAGCCCTGCAAGAAGTGAGTTAATTAAATGCAGTTGCTGCTGCTGCTGCTGCTGCTGCTTCTGCTGCTGTTGCATACCTGTGGCGCTGCATCCGCTGCCGTGTAGCGCACCGTCGTCGGCCCAAAGATGGTTCCACTCTCGGCGGCCTCGTAGTAGGCGCCCGATGGGTAGATGGGTCGGAAGGCCGTCTCTTTGGCTGCTTTGCTTGTGTAAACAGAGGCTGCAAATGAAGGAAAAGTCAAGAAAATTAATTAAGAGAAAACTTCATTAAACTCTGAAGAGGTGAGAATGATGCAGTCGGCAGTGCTCGACTCTAGCAGATACCCTAAACGCTGTGAACTTTCCACTCGCTATACGCATACACTCACATGTGCATACACACAAGCACAGCTGCACAGCGACTGCGCTCGGGCTGCGCTCAAGGGCTTTACTATAGGAAACTAATTGCTGCATAACTTTTGATCTAGTTGGAGTTTTCCAATCAAATTTTCAGAGCGTTACATGTTTGCCAAATTACAACGCTCAGCTATTTCGAATTTCCTGTACCTGAAATCCCATCTATTCTAAATATGTAATCTCTTAATTTTACTATTAATAATAACGAATATCTTTCTACTTATCGTTAAATATGTATACACTTTATGACAGCTGCCACGCCTACTTTAATGTATTACCCCCCAATGGTTGCAGATTATGCTTTTAGTGAGCAGCAGACGAGGAACTCAGCTTATCACCTTGAGCAGGGATATAGATGGTTCCTAGCAACTGCCACGCCTACTTCTACCGGTAACATACTTCTCCACCCAACGAATATACCCTAAGAGCCCTCTTCCACTAGCTGCAGTGTATAGCCGGTAAATTGCAGTGAAGTGTTCTTAGAAACTTCACTCACCTGTCTGATCCGATGAGTCGCGCTTCTCCGTCCTGCTCTTCGGTTCCTCGACGCTGGGCGTTAGCTTTGTGGTGGCAACGGCTTCAGCTTGGGCCTGCTCAGTCGCCGGCTTGGACTCCAGCTCGGCGGCCTGGCCAAGCAGGAAGCAGCACAGGCCCAACACGGCAAGCTGGCAGTGAGAGAGACAGAGAGAGAGAGAGAGAGAGAGGCAGAGGGGAGATCAATTTTAATTCATATTTAATTTGAAAATTAATAATAATTTCCAAATGGCAGTTTTAATCGGATTTTAATGCTCATTTCGCTAAAAGTGAGAAGCGGCACAAACATTTGACTCAATGTTGCACGTTTGTGCTTTTGTGTTGTTTGTCCATTTGATGTTGCATTGTAATTACAATTTCATACAATAATTTTATTAAATCTTGAATTATTATTTCAATTGCGACAGCGCACACGATTAAACAAATTGCAGTTGTTGTTGTTGTTGTTGCTGCAATTACAATCATAATTGCACTGTGCAACATAATTAAAAACTATTAATTATGTTGCCACACACGCACACACGCACACACACACACACACACACACACACAGCTTAATGTCTGCCACGTGCCAGCGAACCTGATCGTAGTTCAAAATGTTTAGCAGCTATAACTGTAATTAGTTTTCGACATGGTTTGAGCCAAGTTGCCAAGTCGACCTGTCCAACAGCTGAACTTTATTACCAACTGCCAGCTGTGAGCGTAAATCAGCCTGAGACAGATTTAGCTAGAGCGATTCGTATATTTCATTAAGCAAAACAATTCATCAGTCAATTGACATCGCAATGATTGAAGCTAAGTTGGCTGGGCAGAGGCAGCTGCTCCGACAGCTCAATCTAAAATATTTGACATCTATTTAGAATAGTATATGAGATTCCACAAATATACATACATATATGTATGTAGCATATGTCAGCTTTAGAAAGTGCCCGAAGCGTTGGCAAATCACAAATGTGCATAAACAATGTCTGCATGTCAAATATTTTGCCTGAATCAACGGGAAGGAATCGGAGCTGGCTTTATATGACAGCTCATTCGAGAGTTAACACTTCCAAATTGGTTTATCAAGTTAATGCTTTTATTCGGCAACATGATCCTGCAGTGCATCCCATTTCATGGACGTCCTGCAGAGTCGCTTCCATGAATCACACTGACGGCAGAGCTGCCATAAATCTTTTCCTTTTTTTTTTTTTTATTTATACAAAAATTGATGCTTCGGATTGCATGCTTATACGGTTGAATCCCGTTAATACGATGCTCAATGGGCCATCGCTACACCCGGAGGGCGCTATAACCGTACAAGTTTCCACACATAAATGTTTGCTTGACCAGAATCGCAATAGCCGTACGGGTGCTACAAACGGAGTCGTTATAACCGGGTTCTACTGTATATAAAAATTCCATGAAATGGAATGTAAAAATTGCTGTTTCAGCTTAAATTATATAAGCATAATTATATATTATTGTTATATTATATTGTGTATGAATTATACATTAATAAGCCTTATACAAAAAAGAAAAAAAATCATAAATAAATATTCAAAAAATTAAACTATAAAAAAAAAAGAAAAATATGACATCGAATTTTCTATTGTATTCCCTATTTTATGATTATTTAAATCTGTGTAACTCAAAAAAAAAGCAATAGAAAAAAATCATAAATCAAAATCAACTAATTTCCTATTCAATACACTTAAAAAAAAAAAAAAAAAAAATTAATAAATATTTGTCATTGAATTTTCTATTTAATCCTCTATTTTATGATAATTCCAATTTGTGTAACTCTAAGAAAAAAACAGCCAATATTTAATGGTTCCTATATTAGACTTATCAATCGAAGAGCCACAGTAGGTCAAATATTTAAATGTATAAATTTATTGAATTACCAGGTATAGCTCTTAAAATTCTCAACAAGGCATAAGTCATTATATATAAATTTATCATTCTATCAATTTAACCATCGAATTGTTTATCGATCTATACGAAATATCCTTGTAAAGTTATAATAGTTATAAATTTATCTATTAATCTAATTGATATATGATTATTTATCGATCTATAATAATTGTCTTTGTCACATTAATTCGGCGGATGACTTCAATCATGCCATATTTAACTATCATTCTATCTATCTATACTGAATAAATTGCCTCTATGGGGAGCATATTATAATCTTTTGTGTTTTTAGTTCTAGTTTGTAGCTGCGTGAGGCATGAAATGTTCGATTCATTAAATTTGCAATTAATTAACTATGGATTAAAAATTAATGAAGAGCAAAAATAAATATTTGTAATTTTATAAATATGATTTTGTTCAATTTTCATATAATTGTGATTGTATTTATTAAATGATTTTTTTTTATGATTTATGATTGCGCAATAAATAATAGAATTATAAAGCATTTAAGCATTCAGGCACAAAGGCTAAAATCAAATTTAAGCACATTGAATAAACAAATAAAAACATATATATATATATATATATATATATATATATATATATATATATATATATATATATATATATATAATAAATAAATATATACATTTATGTATATGTGTGAGTTAGATGTATATATGTATATATATATATATTTATTTATATATTTTTTTTTATATATTTATATCTCTTATTTATCAACTAAATCACAAGTTAATCAGCGCAAAAATTGCAACAAATTATGGGAGCAAACAATGTTGCGGTTTATTATAATATTTACTGCTCTCTTCTTCTGCTAGCTTTTAGTTTTTTTTTTTTTTCATAAATTGTATTTTTTATTCACCTTTAAAAGCGACATTGTTTGCCAACGCTTTGTTTATTTAATATATTTCAAATGTACTTCAAAAAAAAAAAAAAAAAAAAAAAAAAAAAAAAACAAAAACAAAACCAAAACAAACACACAAAATTTTAATTCACATATAGTTATGTATCTATCTCGATATAGATGTATATATCTTTGTATTCGCACTGTATTGAAGACGGTTTTGTGTTTGGTTATTCGATATGTTTGGCGGGCGACGCGTGTAATTAAATATATTACGTATACGCGGCGTAAGCGCGACTCGCTGATCGCTGCTCGTGGCTGTTGGCGTTGGCGTTGGCTCGTGGTTAGCTAACGAAGTGAGAGTGAAATTGGCAATGCGGCTGCAGCGCGTTTTATAGGCAATGGCAGGCAGGCAGGCAGCCAGGTAGGCAGCCAGGTGGGCCTGGCATGCAACATGCAGCTTGCCGCATGGGTGCAAGCACCTGAGCAACAAGAGCGTTTATTCAGCTGTTTGTTTTCATTTCATTTTCGCTTGAGTTTTTCGCATTCGTTTCGGGGGATTTGTTTTCATTTGCTGCATAATCGCGACCATAATCGAGTGCTTATAATTAGTTGGCCTTGGCCATTGTGAGGCGCCTGTGAGCCATGAGCTAAGAGCTGTTGTTGTTGTTGCTGTTGTTGCTGCTGTTGTTGTTGTTGCTGCCTTGCTTGGAGCATCAAGTGCAACAGCAATTGCTACCAATTAGCTGTCGCTGGCGGCGGGGCTTTCTGAGTTTTCTCGTTTTTCACTTTGCTGCCGCAAAATGCAAATTCTACTTAACAGCGGCAACAACAAATATATTATGAAGCCTTGCCTTGGTTAGCGGGCAACGCTGTAGCTGCCTCAAGCTGCATCTAGTTTGCTTTGTCCACGACCATGTCCATGGCGCTGCCCAACCACCACCCGCTCCACCCTGATCCATCCGCCTGTCTGTCTGTTGCAGGCCATGTTGCTGTCATTCTTTGTGCAGCTGCAGCATCCGTGTCGTGGCACTGTTCCTGCCACCAGCTGCTGCTGCTGCTGCCGCTGCCGTTCCATTTTCTTTACTCATTTTTTGTTTCGCCCCTGGCTCTCCCTCTCTCTCTCTCTCTCTCGTACGGCCATCCCTTTGCCATTAACGTCTGCCTCTAGTTTATGAGCTTGTGCTTCATATTTGCATTGGAATTTATTGCGTGCTCAGTTTATATCTATTAATCCTCATACGCAAGGCGCGCCACGATCCAGGCGCGCCCATTTCCGCTTTAATTAGCCAGTTTAGCCTATTTAGGTGGATGTTTTAGCCTTTTATGTTTACTGGGAATTTTAATCAATAGCTGTGCTGAATGCACTCTACATAAGCTATGCAAATCAGTTGAATATGGCGGACATTTTATAGAGTAGGAGCGGGAGACCGTTAGAGGAGAGTTGGCAAGGTAGTGCGAATAAGCCAAGTTAGTTAACTGATGCGCAGATGCTGGGGAGAGCAGAAGAACCGCAGGAGGATGAAACAGAGCTTGAAAATGTCATAGGTAGAATTTCATTACAGACATTCACTCAAAAAATTCATTCAAGGTTTTCACTCATGATATTCACTCTGGATTCATTCAAGTTATTCACTCCCGATATTCACTCAGATCTTTATGCAATACCCTAATTCCAAAACGAGATATTAAAATATTCATAATAGATATTCAACACAGAATTTCATTACAGATATTCATTTAAGATTTTCATTCAAGTTATTCACACATGATATTCACTCTGGACTCATTCAAGTTATTCACTCACGATATTCACTCAGATCTTCATTCAATATCGTAATTCCAGATCTGCATTCGAGATATTTGAAATAAGATATTCAGTCAAGAAATTAAAGCAATATTCTAGATATTCAAATGTATTCAATCTATTCATTCAATCTAGACTTTCCTTCAGTCTTCATTCAAGACATTCACTCAAGATATTCATTTACGATATTCGTTTACGATATTCATTCCAGTTCTTCATTCGAGATATTCAAAAAATATATTCACTTCAGATCGTCACAAATTATATATATAAACAAGTAAGAAGACTCTAGTCGAGACTGCTCGACTAGGACCTCTAATCTGAACCCTGAACCCTCTAATCTGATATTCTAATCAGTGAGCACTTCTTTTCGACACACATACATACACACACACGTATTAGAATGCGCTTTGCTAACTGCGCTAGGGCTGCGCTGTAGTGTAGGTAACATTATAAGAATTTATTTGTTGAATAATTTAATTTCTATACGTACAATCTTAATGAAAGTTTCAGGGCGTAATTATATGGTGAAAATGTATGTACATTCCAAAGCACATGTCTCTAGTACTTGAAATACGCCTTTTACAAAGGTGAGGGTGAGGGGGTGGGGGTAAATTACAACAAAAATCGAAATTATATAAAATACATATAAGTCTACATTTAAAATTTGCAAGCTCTAGCTCTAAAGGTGTAGGAGATATAATTAAATAACTAGCTTTCGATAAGGTTTTTGATCGATAATAAAATATTGGGAGTAGTTATCGATATATAAAGAAAAACTTGATATGCGCGTAATATACACGGACCTAGGAAAAAAAATTTCAAGTCTCTAGCTCTTATATCTTCTGAAATCGACGCGTTCATACATACGGACGGACGGACGGACCGACAGACAGACGGACAGGGCCAAATCGACTTAGCTCGTCGCCCTGATCAAGAATATATATACTTTGTGGGGTCTGCCACGCCTCCTTCTGCCTGTTACATACTTTTAACAAAACCATTATACCCTGATTTCCCATTTTCAATGGGTTCAGGGTATAAAAACAAGATATTCACTCTAAATATTTTAACACGATTCTAGATATTCAAACAAGATATTCAATCTAGATATTCATTCAATATATTCACTGTATATCCTTGAATTATAAATGGCCAAGATTTTTCCGATCAGCGTGGAAAATCAGAAAATATATTTGCCTATATCTCAGAAATCTAATCTAGTTGAGGTGCTAGAGAGTTGAAATTCGGAATGTAAGCTTGGGTAGATATGGCGGATATAATAACGCCAATTATGGATGTGGCTAGTCGGAAAATGGATCTAGCTTTGCAGTGAATGAGTATTCCGCAGTCAGTAGCGCCCGACTGCAACGCTCTTGTTTTTTAATTTGTTAAAATCTAGAAGAATCTCGCTTAACTAAAGTAAACTTGAAGCACAGATTCGAATACACTGCAAACAAAGCAAACCATCTGAATTGACTTCACCGAGATTGAATTAAGTAAAGTGAACTTGAAGGACACCAGAGTGGCAAGAGCGCCATATTTTCTTGTGAGCCTACGAGCTAAGATCAAGCAGAGGATTGCCCCTTCTCCAGCGACCCCAAAGTCAGCTGTGAATGCACTCCAAATAAGCCAAGCCAGCAGCAACGGCATTGAGTGCATTTGCCCCGAGTGACCAGGGAGCATAGGTGAACTTAGCTCTTAATCTCTTTCTCTCCAACTAATTGACCATGGACCCAACTGGGCAACGTCGTGTGCTGCAGAGTTTTTGAGCTGCTCAAGTGACGCTCGAGCACAGCAAAGGCATTTCAAGCAGACGTCTTTTCGCAATTTTCCATATTTAAATCAATTAAATTAGTTGTTTTTTCCTTGTTGACTCTTTTTACATACCCTGTAAAGGCAGTGAGCAGCAGGTATAAGGGAAATACAGTGCGCCCTTGAGGTTCTCTGTTAATGTTGAATATCTTGCATGCCATTTAGCTATATTCCCACAATTTGCTGCTATTGCATTCTCTCTTATTCTACCTGAAATAACTCACAATGTCAGCTAACATTTTAAATAAATAAAAAAAAAAAATCTTATTAAATCATCTACATCTTCAAATCATAAGTTTTCTATTCAGTTTACTCCCTCTTTCTGTCTAGCTTTCTATACCTCTCTCTCTCTCTCTCTCTCTCGCTATCTCCCTCTCTCTCTATATATATATATATCTCTATCTATCTCTTTCTCTCTCGCTATGCCTCCCTACCTCTATATACATATCTATACCTCTGCCTGTCTGTCCCATATCAATCCCTCTCTCTTTCTATCCCTCTATACATATCGCTCTCCCACTCTCACTCTCTCTCTTTCTTTCTCTATCTTCGTATCTCTATCTATCTCTATATATCTATACCTCTGCCTCTCTCTCTCTCTTCTTATCTCTCTATACATATCTCTCTCCCACTGTCACTCTCTCTTTCTCGCTCTCTCTCTCTCTCTCTATCTTCGTATCTCTCTCTATCTCTATATATCTATACCTCTTCCTCTCCCTTTCTCTCTCTATCTTCCTGTCTCTCTCTATCTCTCTATACATATCTCTCTCCCACTGTCACTCACTCTCTCTCTCTCTCTATCTTCGTATCTCTCTCTATCTCTATATATCTATACCTCTGCCTCTCCCTTTCTCTCTCTATCTTCCTGTCTCTCTCTATCTCTCTATACATATCTCTCCCCCACTGTCACTCTCTCTCTCTCTCCTCTCTCTCTCTATCTTCGTATCTCTCTCTATCTCTATATATCTATACCTTTGCCCCTCTTTCTCTACCTCAATCTTTCTCTCTCTCTCTCTCTTTCTGTATCTTTTTCCATTTTTTGCTTCACTCTCTTCAAATCTCTTTAACTTTTCTCATTGCCTCGTGACACTCTGCTTACAGGGTATTTCCTGGTCGCTATGCAGCTACACTGTTGCCTTTCACTTTCGGCACATCGCATTGCTGTTACACAAGCGCTTGGCAAATTTGACATCCATTAGGAGTTTGGCACTATAAAAACAGCTGAGCACATTCCTCACCATCCTCAACAGCCCAGCGACCCACAGCAGAGGCAAAAGCCAGCTAGCTGACGTTGGCCAACAGCAGCAGCAACAGTTCGAGCCAGAGGAAGAGCAAGACGAAGAGCAGCAATGACTTTATGAGTGTTCCTAATAAATTCAAGTGGCTTTCAGTAAAACTTAACAGTGACTCCCAATGCTGGCAGCAACAGCAACAACAGCAATAACAGCAACAACAGCAATAACAGCAACAACAGCAATAACAGCAGCAACAACAACAGCAACAATGAATGTCCATAATGCCTACGTTACATCAAATGAAAGCCCCAATTTACAGTCACACACACACACACACACACACACACACACAAGCTTAAAGCTGCTAGCTAAGAATGAGATGGTTGTGCCTCTGCGCCTCTGGCCTCGATCGACCTTAATTGTTATTGTTGTTCTTGTTAGTGGCCAAGCACCGGTGTGAAACAGTTATAATTAGCCGAGCAAACGTTGACTAAAATGCAAAAAAAGGCACACACACACACACACGTTTACAGAAAGGGAACAAAAATTCTTTAACGACAGCAGCTGCGGTTCGTTCTGCTGACGCGTCAGCAGCGCCTGTTTATGACTCCAGCGGCACAGTTTAATTTGCTGCTCGACATATAAAAAAAAAGACATGAAAAAAAAAAACAAGTAAGAAGACTCTAGTCGAGACTGCTCGACTAGGAGATACCCTGAACCCTCTAATTTGATATTCTATTCACTCTGCACTTCTTTTCGGCACACATACATACACACGCACGTAGTAGAACGCGCTCTGCTAACTGCGCAGTAAGCAGCGACTGCGCTTGGGCTGCGCTGCAGTGTGGGCAACATTATAAGAATTTACTTCTTGAATAATTTAATTTCTAGACGTACAATCTTAATGAAACGTTCAGAGAGTAATCATATGGTGAAAATGTATGTACATTCCAAAGCACAAGTCCCTAGTATTTGAAATACGCCTTTTACAAATGTGAGGGTGAGGGGGTGAATTAGGGTTGGGGGTAAATTTTGACAAAAACCGAAATTGTATAAAATGCATATAAGTATACATTTAAAATTTGGAGACTCTAGCTTTAAAGATGTAGGAGATATAAATTTATTACTGGTTTTCGATAATGTTTTTAATCGATAACAAAATAACAGGGCAATTTATCGATATATAAAGCAAACCTCGATATGCGCGTGCTATACACGGATCTAGGAAAAATTTCAAGTCTCTAGCTCTTATATCTTCTGAGATCGACGCGTTCAAACTTACGGACAGACGGACGGACGGATTGACGGACAGAGCTAAGTTCGTCGCCCTGATCAAGAATATATACTTTATGGAGTCTGCCACGCCTCCTTCTGCCTGTTACATACATTTAACAAAACCATTATACCCAGATTTCTCATTGAAAATGGGTTCAGGGTATAAAAAACAACAAACAGGGTTTAGAAAGAGCTGCAATAGCAGTTCTCTCACCTTACCGACACCCTCCCTTCCCCTCTCTCTCTCTTTCTCTCTTGACTTGCTATTTGCCTGTCATACTCTGCACGCATTGAAACTTAGTTGGAGTTGCTTGACTTCAGGGTAGAGTACAGAGAGATATTATGATGAGAGATATTATGATCTATTTATGTGATTATGTCTATATTATTCAGCATCGATATTTATCGATTTGGTATTTTAAGTAAATGTAGTATGATTATTCGACTATCGACACAGCTAATGACCAAAGAGATTAAAGAAGAAGCATTATTTAGACATAATGATCTATGTGTGATATTCGATATTTATCGATTTGGTATTTTAAGTAATTATTGAACATTATCAGAGCTAATATTATCAGAGTTAAAGAAGAAACATTAATAAGCTGTGATTATAATGATATATTTGCTATGATTTTCTATATAATTACTCGTCGATTACAATAGATTTGGTATTTTAAGTATATTTAGTATGTTTATTTGAGTATAACCACAACTAATGTTTCGCTGTGTCAGAGGTCAAAGAAGAATACATAATGACACTATGATCTATTTGCGTGTTGATATCACGCTAAATCGATATTTATCGATTTGGATTGTCAGTCATTATCCATAAGTCCGTAAAGTTCACTTTTACAGTTCATCTCAATGGACTTTACTCAGCCAAGTCTATGTCTATTTAAAGCTGTCAGCACAGTGTCTGCTAGTCGAGCATGCCCCATTCGCGACCAGAGCGCACCTTTCGCTTGTTTGTGCTTGCAATTGTCAACGCGCTGCATTTGTTGGCCCAGTTTAGCATCTCAGCAGAAACGAGTAAATTGAGTATGAGCAGCGCTCTGAATGCATGCAAAGCACTCGTTAGCTGGCAACAGTTGCCTTGCAGGAGTCAAGGAGCGCTATGTATGTACTTATGCATGTAGTCTGAATAAGATGAAAGAGAACTCCTGCTACTAGTTGCATTGCAGCTAGCAGGCAGGAGCAGCGCTTAAAGAGCTCAGGCTCTATGACCTTTCCAAAGAGCGCTGACTGATGCCAGAAATCGCCAATTTATATGCATAATACATTTAGCGGAATCATATGAAATCGAAGCACTGTTTGCTGCCGAATTTGGTATTATGAGTCAGTAGCACAAGTTGAGACAAACAAATGTCAAACTGTCAATTTAAATTATATAAACTATGCAATGATTATGATGTCACAAATCGAATATTCTCAAATGTATTTTTAATATGTGCATATTTTTTGTATATATTTATATTTTTATTACAGTTGATTATAGAGAAATGATGTACTGTAAATCAGTAATTTTATAATTTTGCATAATTTTATATATGTGCATTGAGTAAAAAGAAAATTATTTTCGAAACCTAATTCTGCTAAATTTAATTTTATATATGCGCTTTCACAGTATAAGCTTGTAGTTTTAATATATTAATGTACTAAAATGTATATATATATATATATGTATATATATATTTTTTTTTTTTTAATTTAAATATTTAATTAGCTTACAGTTTTATTAGTATTTAATTTACTTTTAATTTTTCTGAATGACTACATTTTTTCTTTGAATTTTTATTCATCTTGTAAAAAAAATATATACATACATATGTATATTAATTGAGTATATAAGTTTTATTCGTTTCCAGAGCAGTTGCAAGTTGTTGAACGAAGCTATTATTGACTCACTGTTGTTCTACAAATATTATGCGATTGGGTTTGCGTCTTAGCTAAGCGCTACTCATTTGCGTTTCATATCCTCCAATTGTCACTCAGTGAGAGAGCGAGACAACGCTAGCTGTTGAGCTGAATGTTGTCCAGAGTCTGGACTGTGGCTGAGTGTGAGCGAGTCGGGCATACTGAGGCCAATCGGACAGGATCGCTTTAAATGCCAGTGAACGCAGAGAAGCGACTAGAAACGAGTGAAAATAGTGGAAAGTATCAAATTATAATGAAAGGTGACACATAGCCACATATACTATTTGAATACGTTTGGCAATTTACCGAGAATCACGAATCGAAATGTGTTGCGAAAACTTGCATGAACTCGTCGCATAATTATAATGAGGGGCGCCTGCAATTGCGAAAATCAAATTGCGCTAATGTTTGGCTTGTCATTATATTTAATGTCATTTCATAATCACCGAATGGAATTTCATGATAAATAGTTTGCTTTTTTTATTTGCTGGACATAAAACTACACACATACATACATACATATATGCGAGTTGTCCAAAAAAGGCGGTCATTTGGTTGGCTACCTGTCTCCTGTCTGTCTGTCTGTCTGGCTGTCTCTCTCTCCTTCTCTGTCTATCCGCCTGGCAACTAATTAGCTCACCCAATCGCAGCTATACAGTGAGCACTGACTGCATGCGCACAGGCCAGGAAGTGCGATGCGTGAGTCCGCATGGAAAGCGCATTATGCAATTGCCATGCCAGTGGGTAGACAAAACTAAATCAGCGCAGCAGCAAGAGCAGCAGCTAGTCCAGATCCAGATACAGCTGGAGTTGAAGTTGATGCATGCTGGAAACAAGTTTGTGATAGCCTAAAAGGAAGCTGGCGCATTTATTGCCACGGAAACGCAGCTGCTGTTGCATCAATGGGTGTAACAGCATCAACAAAGAGAGCTCTGGCTGCCCGGCTGCCTGGCTAACCGGCTTCAGGCTGCAGGCTAAAGCGTTTCTGCAGTTGAACTGGTTTAAATGGCTTTGACTATGCGGTCAAGTCGTCAGCTCAAGTTGGCCTTCTTCTTTGAGTTGTTTCGGCCATGGACACAATGCAAAATGCGCTACTCTAACTAAACAAAGTCATCAAACAATAACAAACACGAATCACATGAAAGCTTTCAAAGCACATTCAGTTTTGGTAAAGCACTAGAAAGAGCTTCTTTTCCTTAAAACACTAAAGCGTATTAAACTTAACATTGCTTAGGCCAGTAGGAAGTACGCAAAGTACTTACATAAAATGAGCGAGCTTTAAAATGTCGCTTCAAAAGCAACTGCAACGCATTGAAAGCACATTAAAGCTTTATTTACCTATGCTTAATAATATATTTTTTGTCCATTTTTCAAGTTCAGTTTCAAGTTTCAGTTTAATCAAGAAGTTTATACATATAGATAATTTTATAAACCTATTCGAAGCAAACAAAAAATCAGCTCTTACTTTTACTTACAGCTTTAAATGATCTTCACCATATCATATATTTATTTCCTTTAGTTCCTCAAGTTTTGATTATTATTAATCAAACATAAACGTATTTTCAAAGGTTTTTGGCTTAAATGAAGTAAATATTGGAATTGATAGTGTTGCAAGACTTTTTAAGTTGCTGGCTTTACAGATACTGGAAAGTATGTCCTCATACTTATAATAATATATAATTCATGTGGAGTCTCTGTAAAATTGATAATCATATATAATTTGTGTAAAATGAGCTTTGAAAGCTTAGTGTTTTAAATAGCTTTCGTATATTATTAATATTTATTATAATTATCTATTACAATTTAGAAAATATTTATCATATATTTCTTACTTGTTATTCAACTAATTGCTCAGGCTATGGTAATTATTATTATCTATTCAAATAATTTAATATATATTATTTATTATTATTTTTAGTTTATTAGCTTATTTATTTTTTTTTTTATCATATTTTTAATTATTAAATATTTTTTTATATATATCTTAATCTTATCGCACTACTACTCTGCCATTGCTTATGGGGCATGTTTATGTCGCATATACGTAACGCATTCACGTCAATTTTTTTCTTCACTTTTCCTTTTTTTATTCATTGCTTTCGCGTTGCGGATTTTACTCTTAAGATTGTTTTTTTTTTTTTTTTTTTTTTGTGTTTTATGACTTTTTTGTAGTTTCTTTATTTTTATTTCAAATGAAAAACAAGATTTTCACAGTGGAAGCTATTTATATTTTCATTTACGTTGACAAAATGTTGCCGCTGGTGGAACAGAAATTTGGCTTGGATTAAATAATATAACTAGTATATACATACACACGATTTCGTAACATATTTTTAATGATCAGCATAAATATGTGAGATTAGCCCAAAGTGTGGTTTTAGTGTATTCGATAGGGACAATAAAATCTCATAGCAGATATGTGCGTAGATGTGAAATATATGTATATATACATATATGAGTGCATGTGTGTGTGTTCGTGTTTGTTTTTTGTCAGTGTCTGTGTGATTATCTCTATAATGTATTTGAACAGCTTTAAGTATTATTCTATTCAGTAATTCTCATGAATTTATTTGAAGTCTTAAAGCTTTATTGTTTATCATAGTATTTACTGTATATACATATGTGTGTGTGTGTGTGCGTATATTTTTATGCTTTGTATAGTGCCCTACTATGCGAATCTCGTTGGTTTATCTAAGGTCCTTTAGGTCCCAGCGCTCCGACAACTTTCAAATGAAATATATGAGGTCTAAAATTCCTTTTTTCTCGTTTTTTATTACGAATTTTTATAAATAATAGTTTAAGCATTCGAATCTAACTTTATTTATAGCTTTATTGATCTGAGGATTTTCAAATTGTTTCAAAGTTGGCACAATTCAAAACTGATTTAAAGACAATTGTTTTGAATTATTTCATCACGTACGCTCCATCGCCCTCTCACTCTCTATGTATATCTGCCTTCTGCCTGCCTTTGCGCACCCCCTGTGCATTTGTCAGCGACTGCCCACGTCTCTGCCCCTCCCCGTCTCCCCTGCCCCCAGCCGCATGCCTTGGCCACTGAGTCAAGTTGTCAACGCAGCAAAGTTGAACCAAACCAAGCCAAAAACTGAACTCAGCAGCCAACGATCCGAGCCAGATACAAATACGTACATACGTATAAATCTATGTATACATACATATGTATATATATTTATATATGTTATGGATTCAGATTTGGTGCCGCTGTCGGGGCTATCCGAGCAGTTGAAAACAAAATTATTCATTACGACTTCCGCGCTACCGAGAAGAAAAAATCGAGCAAGAAAAGCAGAAAAAAAAAAAACAACAAAAAACAGAAAAAGAAAAGTGAAATAAAATGCTAGCAAGCGAACGTGGATAAAGAAAAAGTTTTCCATGAAAATGTTTCAAATGCTCATTTGTATCTGTTGTTGTTGTCGCTGAATGTGAGTGCGCAATTGAAGCGTTTTGGTGTTGGGGCGTGGCAGAGCGCCTTCGCTCGCTTTTGGCTGCTGCTGCTGCCACGCCGCGTGCCAACAATTGACTTTGAATAAGTTTCACATTGAAATTATGCCAATTTGTTGCTGCTGCTGCCGCTGCTGCTGCTGCTGCTTAAGCTGCGACACTGGCGCAGATAATTTGCGGCGATGTTGTAATTTTTCTGGTTAAAGTTTTGCCAGTAAACAACTCGAGGCGTTGTTGCAATTGAAACAGACGCACCGCCCGCAGGCATCAGGCGCCGCCAAGCGGAGGGAGGAGGCGTGACGCGACGCGACGCGAGGCGAGGAAATGAGGCAGGACTTTTGCCCGTTCGGCAGCCACTTCGTTTCATTGTTATTGTAATTTATTTTGTACGTCGCGCCTTATGCACTTGTGTACCCACATCACACTCCATTTCCATTTCCATTTCCATCGCATACCCCTGCCACCCCCCTCTCTTGTCACGCCTTCACTAAGCACACAAATTGATCGCCTGCCAGCGTCACACAACAGCTCAGCGCCACTTGTTGCCCCGCCGGAACTTACGCCCGGATTGTCCACTTCCCGCAGAAACAACAAAATAAAAACAATATAACAAAAACAAAAAAAAAGCACACAAACTTTTTTTAATTTTAATCAAAAAAGTTTGTTGTTATTTTTGCGGGCAGCAAAACGCATTTAATTGGACAAGGGAATAAACAAAATGCTGCAAAATGCTGTGAAAGTGAAAAAAAATCAAAACTTTTGCAAAATACATTGCTTAGAATTGCTCGGCTTAGAGATACCCAGCATTTAGATGGGGTAGAGAGATGGAAAGAGAGGCAGAGAAAGAGAGAGTGTGTTAAACTGAAGGAAAAGAAATATATGTAGATATGGGCAATGATATACACAGAGTGTAGGAAAGAGGGAGGGAGAGCGAGAGACAGAGAGAGAGAGAGAGTCAGAGAGAGAGAGAGAGAGAGAAGAAAGATAAGAGAAAGGGTCCTTAGATAGAGAAAAAAGAAAGAGTAAGAAACCATTAGAGAGAGCGACGAAGAAAGAGAGAGAGAGATAGAGAGATATAGAAAAAGACAGGGAGTGTGAGAGAAAGAGATTGAGAAAGGGAGAGAGAGGGAGTTAAAAAGAGAGAGTTAAAGTTATACGGTAGACAGAAATAGATAGAGAGAATATGAGGTAGAGTGAGAGAAAGTTAAAGTGAAAGACAAAGATTCTGGGGAAGAGAGAGAGGAAGCTAGGCCGATATGAGGAAAATGAGAAATATAGCGAGAACACAGAGAGAGATAGAGAGAGAGTCAGAGAGAGAGAGAGAGAGATAGAGAGAGAGTCACAGAGATAGAGAGGGGAAAGAAGAGAGAAAGGGCCAATATAAGATCTTTGTAAGATTATTAGCTTCAGACAGAGGTCTATCTATAGTCGATACGATTAGAGATAACCCAAATGTCTGCTAAGCCAATTGACATGTTGTTTGCCTATTTATAATAATCCCATCTCCATCAAAATGTTCTGCTCAACTTTCGCTTCAAGTCCCGACTACCCGTTAGCTGTATAAATGCTCTGAAATAAATACCATTCTACTAAGCGAAAACTTTTTGCCCGCTCTTTAACTCTTTCGCTCTAGTTCATTAAGTCTTCTATGCGATTTTCATCGAACTCGAGAATTATTTACTCACCCAAATGTACGAAAATTGACTGTGAGAGAGCAATTTATGGCCAATGTTAAGGAAACTAGATATATCAGCATTGATTCCACTTATGTTTCTGTTAGTTATACAACATTTATTTTAGTAGCTAGAGAATTTTGGTATTGGTTGAGTTCACACTCCATCTATGTAGAAGTCCTTGAACTATGCAAGAGACTAATGGGGGAAAAAGAACATTTAAGAACCAAGCACTAATTGAAAATGATCTGCAAATTAGCCATTCATGGGGCGAAACTGATATCTGATACCAAAAGTGCAAAATACAAGAAGGAAAAAAAAAAAAGGAGCACACGTAATGAACACGCTCCAAATGGACCCGGATCCGGGCCCGGGCCCGGGTAGAAGAGCAAGCACCACGAATTGCCCAGTCAAATGAAAAACTATTTAAATGCAATTGCTGACCAAGCGTCGATTTGCTCACTGAATATTCGAGTGCGCAATATAAATATTTGTTGAGGAGCCACGAGTGCGAGATGCTCACATCCACGCCCCCAACCACGCCTCCGTCCATGCCCCCACCGCACACAGCCACAGCCACAGCCAGCACGCCCGAGAGAACGCGAACGAACCACAACGAAATTTCCGCCCAGAATTTACCGAGCCCTCTGTGCCTCTTCCCAGTGCCAAATGGTAGTAGCTGGACCGGAGAGTGCGTAGAGACGGGGCAGGGGCGAGGGGCGAGGGGCAGGACCACCACAATTGTGGAGCTCCCCGTTATAGGAAGTTAGCTTAGGTCATTATTGTGCATTGCCCGACTGAAATGGATGCAACAATGAGGCGGGCGCTTAACTGAAAATTGTGCCACAACTCGCAGCTATCAAATTTGAATAAATAACGGCCCCGAACGGCGCACCAACTGCCCCAGTCCTGCACCAGTGCGGCATCGAGTCATCGATAGGGTCTGCAGAGGCGAGTTCGCCAAATGAGAATCGAGTGCAAATATTGTATTTTAGTTTTACACTGACTAACTGCAGAGTAGAGGGACTAGTTGATAAAATAGGAGATAAAAGATAAAGAGAAAGCATTGGGAGAAGTGGAAGTAAGAGTTGCGAGTAGGAAGAAGAAGAAGTAGTAAGATGAAGTAGGAGTACGATACGAAGTGGGAGCTCAAAAAGGAGTAGATGTAGGAGTAGAAGAAGAAGTCGGAGAAGGATAAGGAAGAGTAGACAGTAGTAGAAATCTATGGAGTAGAAAAGTAGAAAAGATGTAGAAGTAAGAATGTAGAATGTAGGAGAAGGAGAAGTAGGAGTAGAAATGGGAGTAGAAAAATGAATAAAAGTAATAAGATGTGGGAGAAGGAGGATTAATAGTGGGAATAGAAAACGGAGTAGATGTAGGAATAGATGTTATAAGATGTAGGAGAATTAGAGGGAGGAGTAGAAAGTTGTAGAAAGTTTTGGAGTAGAAGTAGATGAAGTAGGAGAAAGAGGAGTAGGAGTAGGTGTGACAGTAGAGAAATAAGTAGAAGTGAGAAGGAGGAGTAGAAGTAGGAGTAGAAGTGGGAGTAGAAAAGGGAGTAAATATAGGAGTAAATATTACCGAGTAGATATTACAGTAGACGGTAGTAGAAGTGGAAGTGGGAGTAGAAAAAGGAGTAGATATAATAATATAAATAATAAGAAGTAAAAGAAGGAGGAGTAGGAGTAGAAGTGGGAGTGAAAAGAGGAGTATTAGTAGTAGAAGTAAAAATAAGAAGCAAAATAAGTAGAGAAGGAGAGGGAAATCCTTAGGCGAAAGGCTATAGAAAAACAGTTGAGAAAAAAAAAAAAACGAGCGAGTCAAAGATGTAAATATACATATTTTGTGAGGGAGAACCAGATGAACACGCAACCCTCTCAAGCTTAATAATTTGGCATATCTGTTCAGCTCCTCAGGCAGTAAATTGGCCTAGTCGCTGTGCGCGCATATTAATATTGATGCATACATAAATATATTAATATGTCGGGTATGCTAATTCGCAGAAACGCCAAGTTATGCTGCGTAAAATATGAATAAATGCGAGCGCACATGCAGACGCAATGATAATACACCCACACACACACACAGACACACAGACACACAGACACGCAGACAGCCAGAGAGGCAGGAGCTGACCCACACCCAGCTAAGGTGGATCTTGAATTTGGTTGTGGCCAACGCAGAGCTCATTTGTGAAATGAATTTTTATCTGTGCCTGGCGCCTCCCGCTTCATCATCCGCAGCATGCTGGGCAGACGTGTGAGCCGACATACAGCCGCATTGCCATCGGCCACGCCCACCGAGTGCTTTGGTTCCGTTCCCACACGCGCCCCCCTTCTGCCCCCCGTCCTGTGCGCAGTCAAGTGTGCAACACTTTGGGCGCTTCGCCAACTTGAATACTTTGAATACTTTATTTATTTTATTTTGCACGCTCTTTCTAATGCCCTGTAAATTCAACTAGTAGACACAAGAGGTATGTGGTGGAGTTGATTAGAGAGTAGATTTGCTAGAGCTTAATTTTACTCTATTTACTATTTATTTTAGATATAAGCAATTTAAAAAATTTTGTATTTTGTTTTCATTTTTATTTCTATATAATGAGAAGTATAGATATACTCTATAAAATACTATATATATTAATTATTATTATTAATATAAATATTTAAAAATTAATAATAATATAAATTAATAAATAACAATAATATTTTTAATTATATTAAGTTGGGCAGAAATTGTTTACAGCAAATATATTTTTTAAAAGATATATTAATAGCTGTAAAATATATAAAAAAAAAACCTACATAGTAAATAATAACAAAATTTTTTGCTATATCAATTTTTCAAAAAAAAAAAAAAAAAAAAAAAAAACTTTTTATTAATTTAAAAATTTTTCTTTTTAATTAGATACAAATTTTTTATTACTACCCATTTTTAAATATTAAAAATATTTGATCTTGCATATTAATTAATTAATTCCAACTTTAGCATTTTTATATTTTTGTCTATAAAATTAAAGCATATAATATTTTGTAAAAATAATATAATATAATATTATATATATTTTCAGTAGCTACAAAAATTTTTTCATGTCAAAAAAAAAAAAAAAAAAAAATAAAATAAATATAATAAAGAAAACAAAATATTTGTAAGAACATCAGCCATGTAGGGTATCTGCTCTTTGGTCTAACAACTTAGTCCATAATCCCATTTGCTCTAGTCCCCATTGCCAGTTAAGCTGAGTAGTCGCTGTTGCAGTTGGCGTTGGCGTTGGCGTTTGAGTCGAGCTGAGTGAAGTCGCGTCGCGTCGCGTCGCGTCGAGTTGAGTCGAGTCGAGTCGAGTTGAGTCGAGTCACTCTTTCAGTCAGTTAACGTTTCCGGCCCCAGCAATTATATCACTTCCCATCGCCGGCAACTGGGAACTGAGCCGTGCGGGCCACTGCGTTTCAGTGGTGCGTGCAAAATTTAAGCTAATTTGCAGATCTCTATATATATGTATCTAAATTTATATATGTATAATTTTTATTTTCATTTTCATTTGTATTTTATTTTATTTGTTGTTGTTGTTGTTGTTGTTGTACATTTTCTGCTTGAAGCGAGCGCCCAATTTTGCTAAATGCATGTTCATGTTAGCTGTTTATTCGCTTTCTTGGCTTTGTATTAATTTTCATTTGAAATATAATTGGAAAGGCTTTGGGAATGCCACTGACATAATGTAATTAAATTGCCTAAAATACCAACAAATGCGGCAGCGGAAGGAGCCGACAACAAAAACAAAATTTTTCAAATGCTTTCGCACAACTTTTCCGTTGCCAAAGCATTTCAGCATCGATTTTATTTGATATTGTAAATTAACTCTAGTAATAAATTTATTTGTTTTATATTTTTTGATAATTATCTTCTGTGTGGTGGAGTGCCTCTAATGTTAAAATATTCCTTCAGTGTTGTTTTGTTTTTCTGCTGACTTTTAATTTGCGTCAAAGCATTTAATTAGTTACATTTGAAGTAAATTTAAGCAAACATTTCAGGCCTTGGCATTTCCTTTGCTGGCTGGCGCCTCTCTGTTTTTCGGGGGCACGCCCCAACCCTTCTGGCCGCCCACGTCAGGTAAACAGCGAAAATAAACAGTCTGTTATTATTTAGGTGCACGGTTGTGTATCCAGCTGAAGCACATCACTCATACCACATGTTGGCCCAGATGCTGCTCCATGTGCTGTCAAACTTATGAGCACGCACAGCCAGCAGGGCAGCACACACACGCACACACACACACAGGCAGACACCTACACACATATTTTAATAATGAGCATTGCCAAATATCATTTACAGCAAATTAGTTGAAATAATTTAATGCTAACTGCTTCCTGCTCGCATTTTTACACACAGCTAGAGATGGATAGGGCGAGCGAGCTAGAGAGAGGGAGAGGGAGATAGCGATAGAGCGAGAGCAAGAGCAAGAGCAAAAATAATTACGACGGGAATATGTTGCTTCAATTAAAAACACGATACGCGGAACTCTTTAGCGCTTCTTCCACCTTTTTCTTAATAATAGAAAGATAAATATACAGATACAGATACAGATACAGATACAGATACAGATACAGATACAGATACAGGTACAGATACAGATACAGATACAGATACAGATATATATAGAGATACAGATACAGATACAGATACAGATACAGATACAGATACAGATACAAATACAGATACTGATACAGATACAGATACAGATACAGGTACAGATACAGATACAGATACAGATACAGATACAGATATATATAGAGATACAGATACAGATACAGATACAGATACAGATACAGATATAGATATAGATATAGATACAGACAGATACAGATACAGATACAGATACAGATACATATACACAGATACAGATACAGATACAGATACAGATACAGATACAGATACAGATACAGATACAAATACAGATACAAATACAGATACAGATACAGATACAGATACAGATACAGATACAGATACAAATACAGATACAGATACAGATACAGATACAGATACAGATACAGATACAGATACAGATACAGATACAGATACAGATACAGATACAGATACAGATACAGATACAGATACAGATACAGATACAGATACAGATACAGATACAGATACAGATACAGATACAGATACAGATACAGATACAGATACAGATACAGATACAGATACAGATACAGATACAGATACAGATACAGATACAGATACAGATACAGATACAGATACAGATACAGATACAGATACAGATACAGATACAGATACAGATACAGATACAGATACAGATACAGATACAGATACAGATACAGATACAGATACAGATACAGATACAGATACAGATACACAGATACAGATACAGATACAGATACAGATACAGATACAGATACAGATACAGATACAGATACACATACAGATACAGATACAGATACAAATACAGATACATATACAGATACACATACAGATACAGATAGAGATACACATACAGATACAGATACAGATACAGATACAGATACAAATACAGATACAGAGATACGTATACAGATACAGATACAGATACAGAGACAGATACAGATACAGATGCAGATACAGATACAGATACAGATACAGATTCAGATACAGATACAGATACAGATACAGATACAGATACAGATACAGATAGAGATACTGATACAAATACAGATACATATATTTAGTCTGTTTCTACTTCTTTTATCGCTTTGCAGTAGTTCTGACTAGTTGCTAATAGAGCCGAGTCATAAATAGAAAAGTCGAATAGCTGCTGCCGACTTTGGTTCGGGGATAACGATTTATGTAAAGTTGCCAACTTAATTTCCTGTGCTCACGAAAAATGCAGCACGCATTGTTAGCACCTAGCGAAAGTGTACAAATGGATGTAGATTCTCACTCTCACTCGCTCCCTCTCTCTCTCTCTCTCTTTCTGTCTCTTTTTCGCAAGCCTAAATGATGATGGCACTAAAAAGTGTAACTAGCCAGAGACTGCCCGAACACTAGTTGGGTTGATTGAAGGGGTGAGAGTGAGTGGGTGAGTGAGAGGGATAGGGAGAGGGAGGGTGAGTGAAAGAGAGCACTCGAAATGAACTAACGCAAATGAAATTTCAGTCGAGAATTTACGAACGCATTAAATTTGCAAACCAAATAGCAGGCGCAAAGTGCAAACCTTTTGGGCACAGGAAGTCGAAAGTTCGAACAACAACAACAACGACAATAACAGGACAATGTATTTCTGCTAACAAAGAGATAGAGTGGGAGAGAGTGAAAGTGAGAGATAGAGAGAGAGAGAGAGAGAGAGAGAGCGGGGGGCAGAGAGGAGACAAGGTGTGCACGGCAAAAGCAAAGTTAATGGCAGCACGTAGCCAACACCGACACGGACTTGGACACGGACATGGACAAGGACATGGATACGGACACGGCGGATGCGGACAACGACTCCAAAATGTACGACAACATTGGATAGTCTAGAGTTGGTGCCGCTGCTGCAGCTGCTGTTGCCGGCGTGACTCTCGGGCCTTGGGCCAGGACCAGAACCTGAACCAGTACCAGGACTTTGACTGCTATTAATACACTGTTCTATTTGATGCCGCTTTTTACATTTTTAATGAAATTATTTTCAACCATTTATAATTGCCACGAGTAGTCAGCCCAGCGCTGCTCCGGCTGCTCCGGCTGCTCTGGCTGCTCTGGCTGCTCTGGCTCTCCTCGGCCGGCCCAGCGCTGCGTTTAGTTAAATGCACCCCGGGGAGAGCTCTGGTGCTCAGCAAATTTATATGAATTATACGATATGTATTCCTTGTATACGTGTATCTGGCAAAAGCATTTAGGTTCCCCCACTCGCCTGCCCTGCCCTGCCCTGTCCACTCCGGCTCAACTTTAACAAAGTTCCCAAGACTTTTTGGGCAGCCCATTCGGCTGCCTGGACAGCTTTAAGGCATAGCTCCCAGATCCAGTATATCCCGAGGTTGAGGCTCAAATTGATGTGGCATGATATGACATTACATTGACTATATTGCGATATATCTTTGGGAAGTTTTCGAGTCTAAGATGAACTACACTCTGTTGTATCTAAAGGCAAGATTCAGGTGAAGATTGGCATGAACTGAAGATATAAGAGAGTTCTGATCGGGTGTGTCTGACTAGGAGATTTTCCGAACTACGAACACAGCTCGACTCACTCGGATGATGACATCCTGATCAGGAATATATATACTCAGTAGGTTCATCCCGCCTCCTTCTGGCTTATATCTGGCCTCTATTTTCAATTGGTTCAGGGTTATATATAATCCATAAAAGTTCTATGACTTTGTTAGACTTTAAACTAAATTCAGAATATGTCAGTTGCTCAGCAAAACTTTAAGCGTTAAAGAATATTTTCATTATTATAAACAAGAGCAGCCTATATATATTTTTTTGTTCCTATACATATTATAATACAATGTGCCTCAGCTATTAGCGCTTGTATATTTCTCTAAATCTGTATCAGTTGTTAACGCTTTTTGTTTGGCTGTTTGGCATTTGCGGCGCAGCGTTGCCACCCCGTCAAAATCGTGTGGCAGTGTTTACATTGCGGTAAAGATAACGAACTCGTGTTTGCTGTCCTGCCACTTATTGTTTTTGCCGCCGCTGTTGATGTTGCCGTTGCCGTTGCTGTTGCTGTTGCTGTTGCCGTTATTATTTGTTGACAACGGGACCCTTATCAAAGTGAGAGACGCGTCGCATTATTGAGCTAAATCAGTTGAACCAGTGGACCCACAAGAAAGACAAAAAAGACACGGCCCAAAGTGCTGCGGCAAACAGAGATAGACAGAGAAAGAGAGGGAGAGAGAGAGGGCGAGAGAGAGAGAGAGGAAGTGAGCAACGCTCGACTAGCAGATACTCTATATGAATCTCGATTATACACACATATTCCTTATCTTTCTCTCATATATAATATCTTTTAGATCTTAGGTACTTTCCAATGTCAGACTTATGCATCATAGAATTCCCCTGCCTAACAGCTTCAGCTTAGCACCACATCGACTACAGGGTATGCAAGCATAATGCTCACAGTTGCCATTTCATATTTCACATTTCGTCCTCATTGAACGCGTCCATGTGACACTTTGAGTCGTCTGGAAATATTTCAGTGTTTGAGCATATATTTTTGGCATTTCTCGTAGCTCATTAAATTTGAATGGGAAGACAATCAGATCAATCAAATGGGCTAATAATGCGGCATTCCACGTTCGCTCCTCGTTAGTGTCAAGCGGTGCTAATCATTTCGGGGAACGCCTCTTTAATTGATACTACCTAGTGATAGCGGCTGACAGTTATCTGAAATAGCCGTAACGCGCTTTCCACTTCAACTATTTGCGTACACACACACACACACACACACATACGTTGTATGTCTCTTATATTGATTTATGCCTAGCTGAGTAAAGCTGAAAGCTGAATACGATTTTCACTTGACTCAGAGTCGAATGGCTGAATGAAAAGATGGACGGACGAATATATGAAATATGTGAGTGGACGGACGGACGGACGGACGATTTAACAGATGAACGTTAAGGGCGAGCTTTTATTCGATTGGAATGATGTATTTAACAAATATGGAATCGGCGTTTGAAGTTGATGCAGTCCAATCAGATGGATAGATGAATATTACGGGAGGAAGCACGGATACCCGGACGGACAAACGAATAGCAGGAAAAATGGATATGGCTCAATTGAATGAGCTGCTAGTTCTGATCTAGTTCCAGGATAAGAGGGACGCAAGACGAATATGACGGAATGTAATCAGATATTATACTGACCTCTTTCTACCCCATAATACATGCTTGAACCGAATTACTGAAAATTATTTTTCTATTAAATAATCGTATAAAAATAAATATAAACATTATTCGCTTCGATAATTGCCTTAATTCCTTGGCTTCATTCTGAATTGAATTCTGTTAATAATTTAGCCAGATAATCTCACAGAGTATCTCTTATTAACAGCTATACAACACTGGTCGCTAGTGCCCGCTATTGGTAAGCTCCATTGCATGCCGTTGGGTGCTAGTTAAAATATCATGTTTATAGAAAAGGGAACGAAAAAAAAACGAACTTAACAATCGTGTAAGTCAGATGTGTGACACGCGAATGGCGCGCTGTGTGCATACACTTTTTGGCAGCACTGTAGACTGGTGTAAAAATGCAAAAAAAAAAAAAAAAAAAAGTGAAAAAAAAAGCAGAAATAAAAATAAAAATGTAACGAAAACAACAAAATGCAGACAGCAAACTATAACGAAAACCCCATTTTGTTGTTGTTTTGTTTGTTGTTGTTGGTTGTTGTTTGTTTTTGTTTTTAATGCTCGCAATTTGCACAAAGAATCTTTTTGAAAAAACGCGCGCGCGCTGAAAATGCAGCCACTTAGTTCATGAATATGCATATTGTGTGCTTACTATGGCACAACAGCATACCACTAAAGGATGTGAATGAGTGTGTGTGCGAGTGTGTTGGTGTGTGCTATTAGTAACTGTCACTCGTTACATGTGTGCGCATTCAGAGATGTCCCCTACTTTGGGTCGTTTTGTGTCCCCTGCTGCTATGTACTGGGCGCATATTTTTGCCACTGTTTACTATTAAATTAGCATATGAGAGAGAGAGTGGGGAGAGGGGGGGGAGAGGTAGGGACAGAGCTAGCAGCCGACACTTCACACACACACACACACACACACACTTATATGCATGTATGTGAAAGGGTTTTGGACATTCGTGCAAAATTTGCAAAATGTGCGGATTTTTATTTTTGGCTCACACTTACATATGCACATATCAAAGTATATTGCCACGCCCAATTGAGACAATTCCAGCTAAAGCTTGCCATCTGCATGCATATTTATCATTGAATACATAAGAAATTTGAGCACCTCGCATAAAAGGAGGGGGGAGGGTGGGATACTAACTCCAAATATTCGCCGGAATATTGAAATATTCAATGAGATGTTCCAGTTGATTATGCGAATGTGATGCGATTACAGCTGTGTCGATTGAACTGGTTCGCAAGCCAGCTCATTCATGAATCAGCATTAGAGCGCTTTAAACTACTGTTTAGCAAATCCTCTCGCATTTCCCGGAACGGAAGCTCATCACGCTCCGCTCACTTTGAATATAAATTTTTAATTACTGTAATTGGGCTGCAAATTCAGAGAAACCTTAATTCGCCATGGCAATGATATGATATGGCTGAATGAAAATCAAATAGAAATAATGAAAACAAACTTGAACTTATTAATTAGGCACAGGAAATTAGCTCAACAACATTTGTTGCATCTTTAATCAGCAGAAACTCGAAATCTTGTAAAGCTAAGGCTTAGTGCGGATGCAAACAGAGAGATAAGTGTGAATGGCAGGCGGTGCACAAGAGAGAAGCGAGGCACAAGTGCACAGATAAGTGTGAGTAATGGGCAGCTAATGAAACAAATCTTAGAATTATGTAAGTACAAAGTTTGCAAGTGGACCTCCGGCTGAGGAGGCGGTGCAAGCTGGCAAAGGTGAGCATGCTGGAAATTGTGTTGAAGTGTTGACGGAAGAGCTGGAGCAGTTGTAGTGCCGGCTGAGGGTGCAGTCGGAACTGGAGTAGTTGCTGGACCCGGAGCAGAAGCTGAAGTTCAGTGAAAGTTGTTAATAGAGCTTAAGCTGGAGGCTGCAGCCTGCACTAGAGCTGGATTTTTAGACGGAAGTGGAACCGGAACGGGAGCTGGCTGTAGCTGTAGGGATTGAACTGGAACTGGAGCCAAAGCTGGATTGGCAACAGGCACTGGAACTAGTTGCACATAGAGATAGTACTGGAATTGGAGCCAAAGCTGGAGTTGGAACTGGTACCGAAGTTGGAAGTACAGATGGAACTACAACTGTAAATGAAGCTGGAACTGGAGCTGGAGCTTGAGCTGGAACTGGTGCTGGAACTGGAGCTGGAACCGGAGCTGAACCTGAAGTTGGACTTGAAGTTGGAAGTACAGATGGAACTACAACTGTAAATGAAGCTGGAACTGGTACTGGAACTGGAGCTGGAACTGGAGCTGGAACTGGTGCTGGAACTGAAGCTGGAACCGGAGCTGAACCTAAAGCTGGAGCCGGAGCTGCAACTGGAGCTGGAAATGAAGCTGGAACTGGAACCGGAGCTGGATCTAGAACCGCAAGTAGCAAATTTGAGGAAACTAGTCTAGGAACTGGAGCTGGAAGTAGAACTGTGGATGGAACTAGCTTAGGTTGCAACTTGAGCTGGAGTCAGTGAGTAATGCTGAGCTGGAACTAGAACTGCAACTAGATCCCTTGAGCTGGAGCTGAAGCTGATGCAGTTGCTAAAGCTGGAATTCGAGCTGAAACTAAATCCATTGTGCACTTTAGCTAGAACCGGGAGCATGATGACTGGAACTAAAACTGGAATTGAAGATGAACTAGATACAGAAACAGCAGCTGGGATTGAAGCTGGAGCTGGAGCTGGAGCAGTTGCGTGCTGGAACAGTTGCTGGGTCTGCATCGCAAGGTGGGCTGGAAATGTGAATGGAGCGGGAGCTGGAGCTGGAGCTGGAACTGGAACTGGTAGTTTAGCTGCGTTGCATTCAGGAGATGCAGTGACAGCTCTCGCGCCAGCACTGGCCAATCCAGTGGTCGAGCCGCTTGCAGTACTGATAGCACTTGGGGAAGTGGGGATGGTAGCGCGACTGCTCCTTGCACAGGGCACGGTCCATGGCGATGGCCCGCGATTTGATGGAGACAATGCCCAGCGGCTTCGGCGTGGTCGTTGCATCCGACACAAACTCCTCCGACTTCAGCGACTCACCGGCCGCCAGCTCCGCATTCAGCACCGGCTCGGGCGCCGCATTAGCCTCGCGCTGCAGTCGTCGCGCCTCTCCAGGAACCGGACACAGGCAGAGCCACAGACCCAGGCAAAGCAGCACAACGTGCAATAGTTTCATTATTTTTTTTCTTTTAGTTCGACTGAGCTTCAGCGTGTGCGAAGCTCTAAATTCGTATTGCGACTGTGAGCGGCATTAAATTCGCATTGTTAAGAACGCCTCGATGCGTAGTTCCATATTTCCAGCGCTGCTTATCAGGCCGATCGGGCGCTATCAAGGCCAGAGGTCAGCGCTAATCATCATTGGCTCGACTTTGGCTGAGAGCTTAGAGGCATTGCTAGTTCTCGCTACAGTGTATGTTTACATAGATGTATGTATGTAGGTATTTCTATCTGTCTGTCTGTCTGTCTGTATGTATTTAGGTCACATTCGACAGCGCAAGGCTAGCTGCTGGCTGGGTCATGTCATGTCATGTCATAAAACGCACGTAAAACACTTTCTAAGCCCTTGGCGTACAACATATTTTATGGCCTTATCGCTAGGCTGCCTCTACCGCCTCTACCGCCTCTACCGCCTCTTCTGATTTGTTGTTGTTCCTTTCTCTGGCCCTCCACCACCTGTTCACATTATAAAAGAGCAGAGCAAAAGTAAAAAACTCATACATCTAAATGAATGTCCGGCAATAATTGTCAAATTTAATTGCCCTTTAAGCAAACGAATTGTTGTGAGACTTGAGCTATGTAGATATAAAGTTGATGCTTTACCTTTCGTCTGCTACAGATAGACAGGCAGACTTCATAACATGACTTGAATATATCTTTGTATTATTTGAGTTTATGGGGCAAAACTTGTTCTTCCGTTTGCTTAAACTTTTGACTCATTTAAGCGCTATCACAGAGGTACTTATGCATTTTATAGAATTTTCGTATTTTTTTTTTCACTAACATAAATATGTTGCGCCCTTCTACGTAATTCTCAAGTTGCAAAATCATGAGCAATAGATATTCATTACTAAACTTCTGACAATTGACAAAAATTGAAGAGCTACCGGAGCTCGTCCAAGTGAACTGAGCGGAATGCTGACTCTATATAATCTTAAAGCTAAGAGGTCTGCTCAAAATATACAACTGATTGTGACTTGAATGGAATAAGATTATCGGGAACTCAAAACTTGCCACATTGCTCTGGGATATCTTAAAAATTATAAAAAATAATTGGAATACCTAAAGCAACTCTCTAAATGCTTCCGCATAGACATTTAAAAAAATTTTGTTATCAAAAATAATTTCTTAAAAATAAATATAGAATCAAAGAAGCTTCGAATTTTCCCCCAGTTTACTCATAACTGGAATATCTTTGGCTAGAGCACAATCATATTTAAAACATAAAATTATAGTCTCAAAAGAAGAAGGGAACGGGAAAGGGCCTACAACCTCGCCTATGAAGTGCAATGGCCGAGGGTATTAAATCTTCGGCATTATGAAGAGCAGCTTTCAATAAAGAAATATATGTTTATATAAACGCATCAATTACGTATGCTTACACATAAGCAAACCGAGAATAACAGCAATAATCGGCAGGAGGAGGAAGAAGGAGAGCCCGTAGAGATGCGTAAGAAGAGGCCGAAGAAAAGCCATCAAAAAATGTTGAGCTGGTAATTTATGCGGAAATTTGTGTTTTTATGTGCGCGAATGCTGCGAGGCTTGACTGTACAGTAAGTAAAATTGATGGGCGACGGACAGGCAGTTAAAGAAGCATCAAATTGTATGGCAAAAGACTGCCAAAATCATTCTGGGCTAATTTAAGAGAGCAAGAGAGGGATAGCGAGAGAGAGGGAGAGAGAGAGAGAGATGGCCAAAATGAGACAGACACATACAGGAAAACGCATAAAAGTCCATTTGCTTTAAAATGCAAAAACAATAACAATAATCATAATAATAATAATAATATATACAATAACAATAACAGCAGCGGAACAGCACTCAAATGTGTGTGCGATGCTTCGCAAAGAGCAGCTGCCAAATAACTTTTAGAATGTTTGCCAATTGCCTCCCCACACCCAGTGAGCCCCTACAGCAACAACAAGCAGTCGCCCCCTTGTGGTGGTGGTGGGGAGTGGTGGCAGTCACAATTGGGCCGAGGCAAAGTCAATACATTATGCAACATAAAGTGGCGGCGATTTGCCTGCCCCATCAGCGATTGAGCACCTCCATTAGTGGACGATTTGAAACTGCACTTGCCCCATTATTTATTGGCCGCCTAGGGTAGTTGCCATGCCGTTCACATTTCTCGCATTTCGCATTTCACATTTCATAAAACTCGAGTTGTAAACAACATTTTTATTTGATGAAACAACCCACGCACGCACTCACACTATACCACATTTGTTATACATGTATGTATATAGTCACAATATGTATCTTTATTATTCGCCTTTTTATGCTGCTCAACGGCATTTTATAAAAAACTATTGCATTTCAAATTAATCGAATTTTATATTAGAAATTGGAGTAGAGAGAGACTCTGATTAAGTAGCTCTTGAAACTAGATTCTTGCCGAACAAAAGGCAGAGCGAGCTCAGAGAGAGTGACGCTTGAGCTCTGAGAACTTCGTCTTCAAATGAATACTGATTAATGATACCGATACATGTCTACTAAATATCCTCATATATATTATTGATGCTGCAACAAAGAAATAAAAGATTAACACAAATATTAATATATCGCTTTATTTGATTAGAGAAAAATAACTCTTGATTGGCTGTAAGCCCTAAGATCTACAGCTCATACAGATTCGAGCAAACAATCGATTGAACCATGAGACTATATACAGGGTTGGTTATACATATTGTACGAGGCTTTTATATCGTAACTTTATTTCGCTTTAATTTCTTTCCCAAGTCTTAGCTCTTCAACTCTAAACTCAACTCCTTCAGCTTCAACTGAGCTCTAGACTTGGGTAGCTCATGAGTGAGTGAGCCAAAATGAATGGCTCACTGGACTGAGCCACTGAGCTTGTTCCTTCAATATGGCTTATTTTGGCTCACTAGCTCGTTTTTGCTTACTCGCTCATTTTGGTTAATTTTGTTTACGATCACTATCGGCTCATGAGCTATCAGCAAGTGAGCCAGTGAGCCAGTGAGCCGAATTAGTGAGTTGGCTCACTTCACAAAAAAGAGCGAGTGAGCCGGTTCACCTCAATGAGCTGCTTTTACCCATCTGCCCATCTTTCTCTTCATCTTCATCTTGGCACGCCAAGTATCGACTTCCTCAGCCATCGATATGGTTAACTACCTATAGATGTGTATTTATCGATGGTCAACCATAGTGCTGATCCCTCAAATCCTACACTGGCCTGCACCAATATTAACCTATGTATATTGGAAATAGCTCAGGATTATCACTTTCCAACGAGTTTATATGTCTGAGAGAGAAGCCTACAGGCCATCTCACTCTCACTGAACAGCATCCGGGTGCATGTTCAGCAACAGCTATGGTTGTCTCACTCACGTGGAGTGCCAAGCTGAGTCTACTAAGAAGCGTGCTGCCAACTTGGAATATAGCTCCACGACAACTCTGCACAGGCTTGCAATCAATAAGATTCTTTGTTGTAGATAATAATATTATTAACTGATAACCTATGTATGTATATATGAATGAGTATATAATATTTACTTACATTGAAACAGGTATTGCTTACATCAGTTTGCAAACCTGGCCGTAGACTTATCACCTCAGCCGCTCTACATGCAGCATAGAATCCTTTATAAAAGCTTTGTGGTCTTATCTCTTAAAGTCCTGTGTCCAGGCCAAGTTTACATAACTCAATTGATATAGATTGTCAATTTGTATGTATGCGTGTGTGTGTGTGTGTGTGTGTCTTCAAAAGCACTTGGGGCATCAATGGCAAATTGATTTGGTGAACCACTAAATTGTGTCGGACCAGGGACAAAGTATAATCTATAATACCTTTAAATTAAAAAAAGAAGAGGAACAATAAAAAGGAACAAGAATATAGAACAAAATAGAGAAAAAGCTGATGGAAACACATACAAAAGGCTGCCGTCTAAGCGATTTAACGGTAATGAAGCGGAATAATCGTTTAAAATAAACAAAGTGCCACAAAAGACAGCGGAGAGTGTGGCGACATAATGAACGACTGCAATATACCCTGTAAAGAGCGGGTAGCTTGATGAGAAATGTATGCACAGGGGTAGTGTATATGTGTCTAGGGTAAATATGTTTTATATATAGACTCTGTTTGTATAGGGTATATATGTTTATATGTATGGATTCAATCCAAATTTTATTTAATATATATTAGGCTAATCGACTAACCTTAACTACAATTAATCGGATCGAATATTTACATACACTACTATCTTTTTGGAGAGTCCAGGATGTGGGATCCCCTTAGACCTTTGAATATGATCGGTATTTTCTAGTAGTCCTTAGGGTATTTGCTAGTCGTCCAGTTCCGTTTAGAGCACTTTCACTTATTGCTTTCTCAACACACTTTGAGACATTTCAATAGTCCGAAATTTAATAATAGATGCTTTGGATATTTTATTAAGTAAGGGGTATGCGAAGCGTCTACAGAAAGTAACCCACATAAAAGATATTTTAAAGAGATACTAAGACTATATAACATAGATTTCATGTTCTGGTCAGTTAAATATATTATACATGGAATTATTTTCATTTAAGTTCTTAATGTTGTTGTTGTTTTTCTTATTTTCTTTATCAATTTTGGCTTTAATTAAAAAAGTTTTCTTTTGGTGTGTGTTTTCCTGGAAACTGCGAGACAGATTTGCTTCTGTATTGATTACAGTCGTCGGATATATGTATGTATGTATGTATGTATGCACATACACACTGGGTAAGTCAATATGTAGCCGGGCATGAACATTTTGATTTGCTGTCGAGGCCGTTGAAAAATGTTTTCAAATATTCTCATAACTTCAATATCATGCTTATTCGCACCCGCTCGCAGCTCGCTACAGTTGCGACTCCTCAGATAAAAGAAATATGTTAATCAAAAGCAAAAGCAAAAGTGAAAGTGAAAGCAGGAGCAGCAGCAGAAGCAGGAGCAGCAGCAGCAGCAGCAGCAGCAGGAGCAGGAGCAGCAGGAGCAGGAGCAGCAGCAGGAGCATGAGCTGAAGCAGGAGCGACAGCAATACTCTAGAGTCAATGTCTCGCCCCCGATGCCTGGCACGCCTCGGTCCTCCTCTGTGGAGCTCTTCCCTCTGCTGCTGATAATGTTTTCACTTTGTATTTGAATTCGGGTATTCGCGCAATGCGTAGCGTCAAACAAAATTATTTCTTTATTTATGTATGTTGATTTAATTAAATTTTTAATATACGTATGTACGTACGTACGCACAAAGGCAACACCGACTGCAGGGAGAGCGTAAAATCGAAATGCTGAATATGCCGGAGAGCGAGGGCAGCACATTAACATATGAGTGGCAGTCTCTCAATCTCGGCGCTTCACTGTAATCATAACACAAACACGAGCGAAAATGTGGATCCGCCAAGCAGGGATGAACTACAGATACCCTGTAGTTACAGTGAAAATGAATTGAATGAGCAGATGCATGAAAATATTCTACTTAATGATGAATGCATATTTATATAGGATATATAGGAGTTTTAAATATGTACTTATATAGCAGAAGCAATAATTCAGTAAGCAGCTGGGATTAGGGTGAGATCTTAGAGTATATAAATATGTATGTATATGTATATGTATTTGCATTTATATTAATTATTTATCTATAGCACATACATCAAATACAAATACAAAAATTCCAAGACAGGGTATAACAAGTCCAAACACGACAGTCGACTTAATGCAGATTAGGCTATTAATCCACGACTTTCAAGTCTTCCTGTAAAGCAGGCTTAGATCTGAAGAACCGCATAACTGACTGTTCCCAGCTCCAGCACTTTGAATAATATTGTTCGTATTTCAATTAGCCATATTCTCAATGCTCGTTCCTTAATAATTTCTACAGAGTAGCTCACCTGCAACCCGAACATAATTTATAGGAAGTTAAACCGTTAGTTCATTCTCAGTCAATTATAAGCCCAAGCAATGCATGTTGAATAAGAAACCAAGATACTCTCTATGCTTTATAAACGAGCATAGAGAGCAATAAAAAAAAAGAACATCAACATACCCTATAAAGCTTTGGGTTGAAATACAAAACAAAATACAAAAGACGATGCAGCAATAAAAGTGAAAGCGGGAAACCCCAGCTATAAAATGACTACAGCTTAAAAATTCACTTTGACCCAATCGAGACATACATACATACATACATATACATGTACATATATTTATGTGTGTATACACATGTATACAAAGTACATCAAAGAGCTAACTTTGTATTTTGTAATTCGGCTGACAATAAAAAAAATATGAATCGAGCATTAGCTGATGCATTGCTCATTCAATTTATCCAGACTTGACACATAAAAATATCATTTCTATACTATACATATATCATTGTCGTTGCTCATGATCCAAAGTGGCTTATTGCTCAAAGAGCGAGGGAGAGAGAGAGGAGAGAGAGAGGCGTCTGCCTGGCTGTGTCAGTGGGAAAACCCATTTCCGAGTGCTACCGACATCGACTAACTTGATAGCAGGCAGACTTTTAAAAGCAGATACCTTAGCCAGGTGACCACAACACAATGCACCTGCTGTGAGCCTCTATCTAAACAGCAAAGCCACAAGGCAACGTCCTGTTCCGGCTTTCTTATGTTGACTCTGGGGATTTGCGGTGCAGTCCAATGCTAACAAAGGCAAATTGACTGCAGCTGACTGCTTTGTGAGAAAATTAGTTCCATACCTACGCAGGTTCAGTGATTCCTCTCGTTGGGCGATATAGCCTATCATAGATGAATAGACTCTCAATGCATCCAACCTTTAGCCAGTATTTTAAGGCTTTATTTAATTAACTGAACCAATCTTATGCTTTGTCTTCGCGAATTCTTCTTCTTCTATTCATGCCATTCGCATTCTGTATCGATGACATAATTATGTAAGTATCGATGGCTTTAGGTAAGTATCGATAGTTAGCTATAGTGATATTCCCTTACTCGTAATGGTCTACTTAAATTCGGCCAATTCGATTAATGAGATCTAATGAGATAATGAGCTTTATCTCTGTCAATTTCTCACGACTATAAATTTACTTATTTGACTTATTAAATTCTTACAAATAATATTACATAGACATATGATATTACATATATATATTTGACATTAGAATCAATTAATTCATTCGGATAACATACATATATGAAATAATTTTATAATATAGCTGAAACTCTCATTTTTACTTAAAATAACTGCGAATTGAGAACTGAGCTTAACTCCAAGTTTGTGTAGAGTGCATGGGATTCTTTTCCATTCTTGGGTACATTTGCGCCTTTTAAGATCCCAGCTCGGCCCATTCGCATTCGCTT
This sequence comes from Drosophila mojavensis, assembly GCF_018153725.1. Classification (NCBI taxonomy): domain Eukaryota; kingdom Metazoa; phylum Arthropoda; class Insecta; order Diptera; family Drosophilidae; genus Drosophila; species Drosophila mojavensis. Next base: position 23,988,937 of record NW_025318667.1, on the reverse strand, counting down.
TAAGTTGGCAGCAAATTGTTAACAATTTGACATTGTTCATTCGATTCAAAACTTATAGGATTCACTTTCAAATTGTTTTACTCCTATAGAGCTACGAGTAAAAAGATTTACCCCGATACTTTATGTATTTTTATAGCCAGCTGATTTTGAACTATGCGATTTCCATTCATTTTTTGCCAACTGGCGTGCATTTTCCTTCACTCATTCCATTAACAATTTGTCGTTGCCCGTCGTCAAGCACGCATTTCCTAGGGTATTTGCAACCTCTATTTTTTTTTTAGAAATTTGCCGCTTCTTTTTTTTGAAAATTGCGCTTACTATCATGCCAAAAATGTAGCTTGTAAAACTAACGAGCGAGCGTTAGACTTCTAGGCACGCGCTCTATTCGCAGCAAAAAACATATAAAAACACACATGCGTGGGTGTGTGTGTGTGTGTGTGTGTTGATGTGTATTGAAATGCTGATGACTTGAAAAATGCATGACTTTGGCCAATGGCCATGCAATTAAAATGGCCAACAACCGAGTATTCTGTGATGGCCATAACGATCTCGACGCGTTGACAGCCCATTGATGTGGGTCCATCTTCTCGTCGCGTCGCGTCGCGTCGCATCGCATCGCGTCACGTCCACCCCCCCGCCCCTCCCAAAAGCCCAACCCTTTGAGCTGTCCAGTTCGCCAAATGCTGATTGCCCATCTCTTTCCCTTTGCCCTTCCCTCCCCCCACTCTGCGTTAGCAATTAAAAAGCTAAATACAAATGGATTCCAATACGAATTCTTCAATGAAAACAACGTCACTCAGAATTGATGTCTCAAATGCCAAAAGGAAAAAAAAAGAAAAAGAAAAAGAAACGAATTTAATTTGAAAAGTTTTTGCAAGTTTCATTGAATTGATGTATCCATACATACATACATACATACATACATGTAATAGAAGGATATTAATATATGTAGGTAATATTAATATAAGTGTAATATATTTATATATTTGATAATTTGTATAAATATATATATATATGTACATATATAAATATAGCATTTACTTGATATTTTCATATATAAACATATTATATATGGATATCTACATACATATATACATATATATTATTATTTTTTTTTCATTTATTTTTTTTTTTTGTTTTATAAAATAATATCTGTATGCAATGTAAGTATAAATATAATATATCTCTTATTTAAGCATAAAAATAATTCGAATTTCGCTTTGAGTTTTTTCTTATATATGTATGTGCTTCTATATATGGTATATGGGTAAAATTAAACACGATTATCATCATGTTTCCCACTCCATGGAGTTCAGTTAAGCTGAACATGCTGAAGATTTGCTATTCCTGAATTTGTGTTGACCAAATTCAATATCAAATGCAAATGGAGCAATTGAAAAGGCTAGGGGCCAATTAGGATGGCATTAAATTGAGTTGAAAATACACTTATGCATAGGCAAACATGTTACACACACACACACACACACATACATATATCGAGAGGGAGCAATGCAGGCAGCCAGCATAATTATTGTTATCCTTGTGCTTATCGGGGCATAGCGCAGAGGGCACCAAAGACAATCACGAACAAAACAATTTGATAATTAATCGTTTCGAACTCCCGCTTCCAGCTAAATGTGTACACAAACACACACACAAGCATGTGTGTGTGTGTGTATACACAGCGTAATCACGTCATATCATTTATATCGCATAGTTGAGCGTGCGTGCTTGCGTATGTGTGTGTTTGTGTGTGTGACCGGAACCGGAAGCGGCAAAAATGATTGTCCCGAATGGCGTTTGCTGTTCTTCTTGTTGCTGTTGTTGTTGTTAATGATGCCGTTAGCTGGCAAAAACAGTTATCAGATAATGTACATGTTGCCTCATTTAGTGTATATATGTACATATGTATATATGAATATATGTACATATGTATATATTTATATATGTATGTATGTATGCATTCATGTATGCTGATGCCCTGTGTAGTGTCATATCTGTTAAAACAGGCGTAAATATAATAAATAATCCTTAGCAGATTACGTCGCACACTGGCCCCGTTAATTATGTGGCTAAATGTCTGTTAACCCCATTAATGCTCAACAGCTCAGTTACCCAAATTCGATTGCACAAATTGTTTATGGGATTCGATTTGTCAATTTTTGAATTATCTCAGCTCTCGACTCGACTCGACTCGACAAATGCAATAAAAAAGGATTTGCAAAATCATTTTCATTTGAGTCCATAAACCAAATTATAAAGCCAACTTATATCTGTATATACTGCATATACATACATAGATGTGTATGTGTGTTCCTGCATGCATGACTAAATATTTCAAATATATTCTAAATCCACTTATTCAGAGTGCTTATGATATTCATTTGTAAAGTTTGTTTATTTTTTTTATGTGATGAGATTTAATAGAGCATGCATTTTTACTTAATACCCTCTAGGCAATTGGCAGCTTAGGTATATTGGTTTTGTGAAAGAGTGTGTAACAGATATCGTAAGGTATATATATCCTTGAGCAGGAAATCGATATCTTTCCCATCTGCTGATCGATTTTACTAATTTTGGATTGACATTTGCGAATATCCCCTTTAGAACTCTAGAGTTTTATGCTTCGACAAATATCTTTGCAATTATTCATTATCTTTGCGACGATTGTAATATCAGCTCTATGCAGCTTTCAGGATATTTCCCACTCCTTCACACCCCCCCGTATCACATATATAGTATACATATCGTATATAGCATCTGCAGCATCGAGTGAGCTATAATATTCCACTAATATTCGCAACTGTGGGCTGCTGTCTGTCGTCAACGTTGTTCCTTGAATCTGTATCTGTGTGTGTGTGTGTGTGTTTCTCACTCTCTGTCTATCTGTCTGTCTAGCTGTCCGTCTATCCGTCTGTCTGTGGCCATGTTGCTTGGCAACTGCATAGGTACATGTGGCCGAAAGACTTATGATTCGGGGCGAACATTGTCAAACAATTACATGACTTTACAATTAATTTGTCCTTACAATATGATAACAGTTCGAGAGTGACAATCAAATGGGGCATCAGACCAAGCAGCAGCTGCTGCAGACAGAGAGACAGACAGAGAGAGAGAGAGAGACATGAGACGAGACCAAGATGTATCCGGATTGTCAGCCCAGCCGCATGCTCATGTAAATGTAAATGAAATTTTAAAGAGCCTGAGTCAGGAGTCTGAAAATGAAATGTTGCAGCGACAGAAAGTGAGTGAAAGAGATAGAGAGGGAGAGAGACAGAGAGGGAGAGAGGTGCAGTGGCATTAGTGATGACTTCCTGACTGCGGCTGCCCATGGAGTTGTCCAAGCTGCTGTCAATGTCTGTAAAGGCAGAGAAGAAGTGGTCAGAGAGCGAGAGAGAGAGAGAGAGATAGAACGAGAGATGGAGAAAGAGAGAGAGTTGCAGCTGGTGTTGGTATATCAACGGGACTGGCACTCAAGAGCCGTTGTCCTTGCTTTCAGATCAACAGCTTACAAGCAAGCAGCAGCGTGACAGAGAGGGCAGATGCCGGCTGCGGCAGTGCGAGAGTGAGAGAGTGAGAGTGAGAGTGAGAGCGAACGAAAGTTGTGTTGTAATCTAATCAAATGACAATATACTTGGGCTCTTGCTATGCCAATGCAATCGTTGGGCATTAGCCCAGCCAACTGCCGCTGACAAGGCTCGCATGCTATGTGTGTGTCGTGTGTGTTTGTGTGTGTGTGTGTGTGTCGTATGTGTCTATATGTCTCTTTCGTATTTGTTCTCGTTGTTTCTGTTTATTGTTTGCCTCTGTCACGCTCTGTCTAAGCTTCAATTTAAATGTCATTTATTTTAAATGTAATAACTATTTCAGCATGCACTCAGTCAGCCGTCCGTCCGTCCGTCGGCCAGTCTGTTAGCCAGTCCGTCCGTTAGTCGGCGCCGGGCTGTCTCTTGTCGTTTGCCTGATTGCAAAAATGATTGCATGTAATCTCTCATACGACACATTGGCCACGAGTGTTTCGTGTTTGCATTACAGATTTGTTACGCCCGGCCTGTTGTTATGGATTCCGTAATACAATCAATCATTGTTCATTCCTCCATCCACTCTATCGCTCTATCGCTCTATCGCTCCATCGCCTAATCCTTGTTACACACACACACACACACACGCACACGTCACTATCAGATCTACATACGTTTTACACACACACACACACACACACACTCACACGTGTGTAGTAATTCCTCACTCGAGTGATAACTGCTGCTCGCTTTCTAACCATTTTCCATGATTATTCACTTATCCATAATATTTCCCTGCTAGCTGCAAAATTCACTCATATGTACATACATACACATATGTATGTAATTAAGAATACATACATACGTATGTATATACATATGTATGCGTTATAAATATACTATGTACACACATACATACAACTGATGTAAATACATCAGTTCGAGTTCAACTGTTCTTAAAGCTCAGATTCAAACATACATACATACATACATATGTACATACATATATGTGTATATGCATGCAATACATATGTATGAACATATGGAATGTATATTGGAGAATGGATACAATTTATTGGTTGAGTGTCTCCAAGATATAATCCAATGAAATTAACAAAAACTAATTGAATTCCAATTTTATTTTTGGGTAAAATATCTGTATGTATGTATGTACATACATATAAAACTTTTCAAGCATCTATGATGTACATATCGTGATGTACATATATGTACATACATAGATATACAAACATGCATACATACATATGTATACAGTAGAATCCGGTTATAACGACACTCAAGGTACCGTCGTTATACCCGGAAGGCGCTATAGCCGTATAAGTTTGCTCATAAAAGTTTGTCTGGGGAACAGAATTTTCGTCGCTATAAACGTAGAGACGCTATAAGCGAGGTCGTTATAACCGGATTCTACTCTATATTTGTACGTCGAATTTATCGCGAAACACGTTATACACTGAAAAAAACTTTTCATATTCGAAAAATTAGTGTGAAATGGAATTGGAACATGCAATTGGCTAACAGTTTCTTGACAGCTTACAAAATTAACCTCCCCAAAAGAATGATCCTATAGGATATTAATAGATATAAAAACAGAATTTAAAAATTTTTAAAGTTTTTTTTTTTTTTTTTTTTAATTATTTTAATGGATGCCCAATATTTTTGCACTTGTTCCCAGTGCGCTGAGCTGTGCAGGCGGGCTGCAAAAATATATTTTTAGAAACTTCCGTTGGATATCCAGAAAAAATTTAGTTTGGCGTTTCGAGAACGGATAGTTCAGTAAAAATTTGTTTTCATTTAATCCAAATATTTTGTGATGAAAATTTTGATTTTTGGCCTATGGACGCAACCACAGTATGTTAAATGTTTCTGGACAAACTGTATGTATATGTATATGTATGTGTGTAGAATGAGCATACATCATATGTATGTACATATATATATGTACATATACATGTACAAGTATTTCCAAATAAACATAGCAGTTGCTTGCCTGGCAGTTCCCAAAATTCTGTCTAATTCTGTGCAGAGCTGAATAGAGAGAAGTGTAGAAAAGAGAGAGAGGAGAAGAGAAGCGAAGGGAAGAGCCTTAATAATATGTATGTAAATACATAGCTGAGCAATGACAATAATTGTGGAATACTAGAAATTGCACGAGAGTGTTCAATAGGTTTGTGGGCCGTCCAATTCGGCGATAGTTTGTGACGTCACAGCGTCGTCTTGAGCTCTGTTAATCTACAATGTAGAAAACTACCAAGATTCTGATTTCTATTTCGATAAACTTAACTAATAAACCTTTTAATTGGCTTAACGATGTATATCGGCAAATGTTGGCTATTGGAAAAACATCGATATTGATGTCTTCATCGAAAGCTAACTATGCATTTGTGTATTTTTGGCAGCATCACAAATGATGTTCGCATTGCAGAAGTTACAACCTTCGAGAATAAAAGAAACTTCTTTTTCAGGCAGGGTTACCAATCTCACCAACATATTCGAGAACCTTCTGGTGACTTAACGAAAGCCCAATATCGATGCTAGAACTTTCCGGGCATAGCATCGATACTGGAACGTCGATGCTTCCAGCATGAAAATCTGCCACTTGCATTGAACCACGTGGAGCGAAAAGTCAGTTCTGCTTTCATTCCTGCGTTTAATTTTCTGTGTTCTCGAAAAGGAAAAAAAAAAAAAACCAATCCTTAAAATGGCTCAAGTTTTGTGCTCGTTGGCTAGCGATCTGCCATGGAAACTTACGGATCTGCAGATGGTGCATGTATTTTGTAGCGAAGGTAGGACTTATTCGAAGCCCACCACCTTGGGCTACTATCGTGCACCCTCGGACAGGGAGTTTCCGCTGGACATGGTGATGGGCTTCAAGTCGTTCGTTAGATATGAGAACCGTTACTCTGGTAACGGGATGCACTTGTTCAACTACATCATGCAGTTGGAGCGCCCGTTGAGCGTGCTGGAGCATGTCGATATTTGCACCAGCAGCGGCACCTTGTTGAAGATGATGTGCCAGAACGACTTTACGGTGCTGGCGACTAGATATCGCAACACCATTTACTTGAAGACCCTACCGTTGCCGAACTACCTAATCAAGTCGGACTCGTCCTGTTTGTTCAAGTTGCGTCAATATCTGTATGTCGGTGAGTGCACGTGTTTTTTTTTATGTGATTCTACATAGTTTCCCTTTCGATTCGGATCGAGTCTGATATCCGTATGCGCATTGTCATGCATTTCACAGATGAGCCTGGCGATATGCCCAACATGAACGCCTGTGTGGATCTCAATAAGCAAAATATAGGGACCTTTACGGCCAAGTTGGGCAAATTCCGTTTGCTGTACACGGCCGAGGTGTTCGGAGTGCAGAACACCGAGCCCTTGGGCGATCTGTAAGCATTTGTAAAAGGCCTCTTGGGCATTTGTGATACCTTTCCATTCCATTCGATAGAGATGACCCGGAAGTTCTGAAGCAATGCCGTCTATCATCGGTGCGCTTGTATCCCCATCATGCTCCGAACTGGCGTCGCAACTATCGCATGAAACGTTGGCTGCTCAATGCCTATCTGGCTGGCATAGAGGAGATGCAATTCGCCCCCACCAAGAGGGGCATGATCCTCAAGCCGATTACCATCGTGAACGTGGAGTCTGCGATTAAGGCAAGCAGAGCTTCAGAAATTCCCGATCGATATTAACTCATCTGTTTCTGTTTTTTCTTTTTCCCATCTAGGAGCAACCGTGGAGTCTATCCGAATCGTTGCAGACGATGCATCTGCTTCTCACTGAGATTAGCAAGGCCATGGTCAACATTGACTGTCCCCACACCACTTTCATCTTCAACCTAAGGGACAGCATCGTGACCTACAGGCGCATCTATGGCAAGAGCGAGAGCAGCTTCCTCGTTGACAGATATGTGAGATTCCTTTCGGAATTGGAATGAACTTGGACTGCAAACGAATGCAAATGCATCAACAACTGATACATCATACATACTGAAACTCATACATCAACTGAGTCACTCATACACATTTCTGTATCAATAAATTTAATTTCCAGAAATTTACATCAATTTCTATTTATTGCATTTTTTTTTGTAATTTATTATTACTTCTTTATTTAGTGATTTATTTTTTAATTTTATTTTAGAAAGTTATATTATAAATACATATATATCTATTTTTTTTTAAATTTATTAAATTTTTTTCCATTTTTAATTTTTTTTTTTTTTTATGGTTTAAATTGTTTTTTTTTTATTCCTTCCGATTCGATTATGTTGCTCCTCTGAGTCAATGAGGCCTGAATGGCTGTAAAGAGTTCGGTGCAGTTAATTTTCATGGCATTGCCGTTTCCTAGAATGACTTGAATATATTGGAAAGGATTTTGTAACCTAACCTAACCTAACCTAAAATGGGAGAGTCAACACAGAGTGCGGTCGCACGTCTTCATTAGTAATTGAGAAAGGTCAATTGGATAATCAGTGGATAGATGTCGATGCTTGATGCTTGAGAAGAATGCCGAGGTAGGCAGCATAGCGAGTCGCCTTCACTTGCTCTATTCCAGTAGCATAACTCACATGTGATATATAATTTACATACGTGAGCATGTGTGTGCGGGTCATTGTCAGTCTGGCCATCCGGGCGATGGACCGTGACAATGGCCATTCAGAGGCAAGCAGATGGAATGGCAGCAGCAGCAGGAGCAGCAGCAGGAGCAGGAGCAGGAGCTGCTAGCTGGCCTGTGATTAAAATGATATTTTCAGACGATGTCAAACAGCGTGTGACTAATGGGTCTATGGGTTGTCCGAAATGTCTGTTATTACTTGATAAATCTTGTCGGTCACACATTTAGCAGCACAGCAAACACACACGCACACACGCATACAACGCTCTCATATGTGTGTGTGTGTGTGTGTTCTAGGCAATCGTGTGTTTGTTTTATGCAAATCCCCCACAGTCGAGCCTAATGACAAATGGGTCAAAAATTTGCGGCTAATGACACAAATATGCTCGTGCTATATGCTATAAATTTTATGCATAAATAAACCCTTAACAGCCCAGAAGTATTTTCATCCACACAAGGGCAAAAAAAAAAAAAAAAAAAAAAAAAAAATGAGAAGCATAAGAAATATATGAAGATGATGCAGAGCCGAAACGAGCAGCAAGGCAACACACAGCAAGCAAACTATGATTGAAGACTTCTGGCAACGACCTTTGCGGACGCCCTGGCACCGCACATTAATCAATGGCCAAATAAACATCGGATTAGTCGAAATGGTCATAGGGGCGTTCCAACATTATAAAGGATTTGGCCAAATCGAGCGCAGGACTCCAATTAGAAAGTCGATTAGTTCTAATGCCTGAATATGGATAGACCGAAGTACTTATCATCCATCGAGTCCTGGCATCAGTGCTGAATGGGATTACTCTGGCATACCCGCCCACTGGCCGAAAGGAGTATATGTGCTGTCGCCAGACAACTTGAAATGGTATGGCAGAGCATAGTAGAGTGCCTAATTAAGGAAGGGCCTCCATAGCGTAGTCCGATTAGGATCTGTAATAGATGAACTTGATCTCAGTAGAGCTCAGGGCAAAGTCTAGAGCGATACAGATACATAGCACTTACGATAGAACATAGAGGATGGTCTGCCAGGCACAGTTTCCTCGGCTTTTAGACTGTCTATGATACGACTGAGAGATTTGGCTGTGCTGATCGCAGTATAATCAGTTGCAAGTTGATATTTGGCGGTGTCTTTAACTGAAAGAAATGCAAGTCTTCTATAGAATCTCATTGCACCAGTTATTCCTTAAGACAAAGCTACATACATACCTATGCTAATAAAACTAAAAGAAAAGGTTTTTAGAGAGAGCATTGATATGGCGAATATTGATAGAGGTATGTAATAGAGCGCCATTCATACAATATACACGTGTCAGGTCAGTATATGAAACTGAAAATAACTCCCATTGTCTATTTTGCATAATTTATAGAATTTACAGAATTTAAATTATATAGTTGCGTTTTTCTATGAATCGATAACATCGATAAGTCGTCACGGACTTTAACAGTGCACTCGCTGGCAGCATTAAGCACGTGCTGAAAGCTTCATTTCTCGATTCGGGCATACCCCAGTGTGGCTGAAAGGAAAACAATCTATTATTTATTCTGATTGTATTACAGATTCCGTTGTATTACACACTTACTGGACTTCCTTATGTTTGCCCAATTCACTGCAAGGGCATAAGAATGCTCGGCGTATTTTAGCCGAAGCGATCTTAACATAAAGGTTAACATAGAGGTTACATTACAGTAACAATCGATATACAGAGGTAATAATCGACTTACGCTCAACATAAAAATCGAACATGATATTCAAATAAATCCAATTAATTCGCAGTTGCACTTCAAGGAAAATTCTATGATGCTAATTGTGATACATAGCCAAGATATGGATACTCACTGTCTCCCTCTCGTTCTAGCACTCCCTCTCTGTCTCTCTCTCTCTCCCTCTCGTTCTAGCACTCCCTCTCTGTCTCTCTCTCTCTCCCTCGCTCAGTCGCTCCTGCAGAGCTGGTCAAGTTAATAAAAAGCCAAATAAATACGAAATCTGTTAAACTGAAACTTCAACATAATCCCGGGACACGTACGGTATGTGATGTATTATTTACATTAGTTGTCCAATTCAAATACAATAACTGCAATACAATGAACCAGCTGTTGTACGGCGGACAAGACTGAGACCATGGCCGTAGTCGTAGCCGTAGCCGTAGTCGAGGCCTGGTACGCTGGTTAGCTCTTTGCTGGCTTGTCTTTGTATTTGTATTTGTATTTGTGTTTTGTGTTTGTATTTGCGTTTTTTCTGTATTTGTATTTGTATTTGTTTTTTTTGTTAGTTGGGTGGACAGACAGCTGGACATATGAGTGTGTGTGTGTGTGTGTAGTCCATAGGAAAATCATTGCTGGCGACAATAAAAAAACATGAACACACGCACGCCAAGATAAAGCTGGAGACGGAGATGGAGATGGAGATAAACTAGGCACGGCAACAACAGCAACAACAACAGCAACAACAACAACAGAAAATAGCGTGGAGACCTAAACAAATATGTTGCAAGCGTGACAGCGGCAATCCAAGGATCCAAGGACCTTCAGCCTCAAGGCTGTAGCTGTAGCTGAAACTGGAGCTGGAGCTGGAGCAGCTGGAGGTGGCGCGCAACAGGAATTACCTCTATTTGTCTTGATTACGTCCTTTGTCCATCATTATCGAGCACTGGGCTCAGTTGCGCCTGGCACTCGATCTGGGGTCACAGCAACTCTCTGATATGCCATGCGATATAGGTATAGCTGTTGCTTCTGAAGTTTTCATTCAAATTCAATATTGTTGACTTCGATGGAATTTGAGCCGAGAGCTCAGAGCTCTTTGTGGCTCTCGATTGAAGTCGCAAATACTCTAGGCAGAGGCACACACTCCATGATAACTTCAAGTGCTCTCGGCAGGTTCTCATAATTGGCATCTCTATTCCAGGTTGTTCGCTGGCTTTATGAAATGAAGACGCGTAAGAAGAGCAGGAGGAGTTGGAAAACTCTAGACAGCCCCACAGTGTCCTAAGTCAACAGCGATGGCATCGTTCAACACCTGGCCGGCGAACAGGTAGCACAAGGCACACCTTGGCGCTAATAAGCTGCAATTTGATCATAATTATCACTGAGAGTGGACACGGAGGGGGCGACGTAATTTCAGCTATGTAAGTGAATGGACAAATGCATAGAGAAAGAAAACGAAAAGCTCTGAGAAATGCTAGAGACACCGAGTCGCTTAGCTGATTCTCGTTCGCAGTTCAGCGCTGCTTTGTGGCTGTCTTTGTCAACTGGCGCACATTGCTCATACGCCGCGTGCGCCCAAATATTTGCCCAGATATCGGGCGCGGCTCGCGGCCACAAACAGGCGCTGTATCCGAAAGATACTTTCGCAGCACATCAAATTAGCGTCCTAACTAGCTGGCCCCGAATATTTGCCCAACACTTTTGGGATGCCGCGTGCACACACACACACACACACACAGAGGGAGAGGGAGAGGGGGAGCATGAGAGTGGGAGACTGGGAGAGTGGGAGAGGCAGGTGGGCTTTAGTTGAGTTTCGCTTGCAATTTATTTGCCGGAAAAGCAAACGCAGCTCAGCCAAAAGGCAAACAAATACAAATCCTATTTGAATTGTAACCATTTTGCCTAGTGGGCTAAGCAGCATATGGGCCATGGCCCCAGTGTGTGTGTGTGTGTGTGTGGAGAGAGAACAACGAGAGCTTCAAACAGACTTTGTTATTATTCCGTCTGTCTATTTGTATTTATTTATTTATTTTCTATTTTTATTTATTTATTTTTCTCTTTTTTTTTTTTTTTTTTTTTTATCAGCTAACTGCGTGTCTCAATGCGCTGCATTTGCGCTGAGCAAATATTAATCGGCGAAGACGACGCCCCACTCGACGCTCCCAACTTTGAAATTCAAGCATCGCTTTGGCTTTGACTACTCCATTGCCAAATCAATTGCACTTACAACAACAAGCACTCGCTCGGCTATGTAGCTGCAGCTAGCTCACAGGCAAATGGAAATCAATTTTGAAATGAGAATCACGTGCCGTCGCTCGACAGGCTCCAGCAGCAGTAGCAGCAGCAGCAGCAGCAGCAGAGGAGCAGCAGCAACCTCTTGCACCTCTTGCATCTTTATGCAGTGGCTGCAGTTTCTGTTTGCCTTCGATTGCCTTGCCAAACATGTGCAATCGCTAGCCGTGCATAAAATGCATGACTCTATGTTAATTTGCCTGTCAGAGCCGTCTAGCTACACGTGCCCAGCGATTATGTGTATTCAGCGTGCAGCATGTCATCGATCGTGACAATCAGCCTCGCTCACAGAAGGCCCTTAAGATGCTTAGATATAGATAGCATACAGCTAGAAGATACGATGCGGCTGAGATGCCTCAGAACTGGAGACTCGAGATATTTCAGATACCCGAAAGACTCTTACCTACATCTTAGATGTGAGTATATTGCTAATACTAAAAAAAATTAATATTAATGTAATCCTTCATTCTTCAGCTGCTCCAAATAATCAATAAGATAAAGCATTCATAAAAGACGTAGAGTTTGCTTTGCTCTGAAATATTTTTTTTGAAAAAATTGATTTGTCTATTGCTCTGAATGGAAGCTAAAGCTAAAGTATCTATAAGAAAGTCCAGCATATCCAAGGTGCTCTTGTTAAGATCTGTAAAGTATTCCAGCGAGTATCTGTAAACTGATCAAGTAAGAATATCTAAGCTACTTAAGTAAAGATCTGTTGCCCAAGATGCTTGAAGTACCAAAAAAGAACCTGGTCTCGTTTAAGAACTGTAAGACGTATCTGAAATCTGTAAAATTATTAAATAAGTATCTCTAAGATTATCAAGAAAATAAGATACACAGTTAATAAGATACACAAGTACAGATCTGTAAGATTACCATTGAAGTATCTGTAAGATACTCAAGAAAGAGATATATTGGATCCTTAAGTAGGTTTCTGCGAGATACTTAAAGTATTCAAGTAAACAATATTGAAGCACAAATAATCTTTTAGATTTTCTTAGTCAATGATCTTTACAGTCAAGTCAGATACACAAGCAAAGATCTGTAAGATTATCATTTTAGTAAGATGTAAGATGCTCATGTAAGTATCTATATAATATATATATTCAAATGAGTATCTATGAGATGCAGAAGCAAAGATCTACAAGATGCTCAAGTGAGTAATTCAAATATTTCAATATTCCCTCATGGGTATTCATAGTTGTATATTCCCTAGCTATCCCCACTTGATTAAATGCTTAATGCTTACGTAATGAGGTCCATTTTCAGGTCAGCCGGAATAATGGATAAAGTGCAACAGTGTTCGCTTAATAGTTATAGCATTGGGCATAAATATTAATTAACGCTTAAGACGACAGCGAAAGGAGAGGAAAACAAATGACAAGAAAATGCGAAGGCGACAAAAAAAAAAAAAAAAAAAAAAACATCATTATGAGATCTCCTTTTGTGAAATACATATTTATCTTCATACAAGGCGCCTGGGTGGGGAAAAAAAAAAAAAACACGGGATGAAAGATGAAAGAATAATATTAACATGAAGAAGGCTTCACTATCCAGAGTGCACGACTAAAAGATATCCTATAATTAAATGCAAATTAAAACTCTACAAACCGAAAAGTCTTCGATATATAATATTTTAATAATCGACAATAAGCGAATAGGAGATCTATCAATGGAAAAGGCTAAGCTTCTAACCTGAACATAGGCACAGGTGTGCTCAGGTGCTTGAGTTAATGAGTCACGCATGCCGCTCATCATTTGACTTTTAATGAGTACCGGGTATAAAGCTGACAGTCAAAGGAAAGCAACGCCAACAACAACAACAGTGTGAATACAACAAATGGCAGCTGATTAAATTTTGTGGGTTTGTACAGTGGCGCAAATTAACAATAATTATGTCCAACGAGTTAAGTCATTTGTAATATTTGTGTAACTTTTAACAGAACGTAATAATACAATTTAGTTTTATAGCTGCACGAGTTGCCATCGAGCAGATTTTTAAAAGTTACTCTTTCATTAGGGGCATTCCTTGCTTGTACTATAAGCAAAACTAAATATATTCTTAGTTAGGAATACACAGAATAGGAATATACAATATACAATAGGAATATATATATATATATTTTTATATCAATTTATCGATCCACTTGGAATCGATTGCATGTCGATAACAAGCTTCAGTTGTGTAGGCACCTCATTTGACTGGATGACTCCACTCTTAGGACATCTTCGGCAAAAGTGTGGATTATCGATTGCTTACAGAGTATCTCCCAGCTGAGCACTCCCATCCGGAGCTCACTTACTTATTCACTTGCTAGTTTCGCATAATTTTCCATCTGTTTCCCCTCTTTCAAAGGTCGATTTAGTTGTCGTCCACGTGCAGTTAGCCTATTTTCCAGCCCTAAATTGTTATGTGGTTAATGTTAGTACTCTCTCTGTCTCCCTACCTCCCTCTCCCCCTTTCACTGTGCGCCTTTGTGGTCGCTTAAGACAAATGATTTTCAATTTAATATTTAACAGAAAGCCACAAAAGCTGCCACGAAAAGTGCGAAACTAATTAAAATTCTGATTTTCAAGAGCTTCTCGACTTTTAGGTAATCTACTTTGGTAATCCACTTTTACTTACTCTTGCCGACCGCGATTTTTAGTTTCCCAGAAATCGAATGTACAGCACGCTAAGCATGTTAAGGCTCAACCATATTACATTTCCAAAACTCTAAGCAACCAAACGCTGTCTGACTCACGATTTCCGAATGGTTTGAGCATTTTGTCTAGGATTTTAATTGCTTTCCAAATTGATATACATATGTATGTAGTAGATCTTATCAATAATCAACGTATTTATATGTGCATCATTTTATATGCAGAATATTATCCTAAGAGAAATGAGTTTAGATTAAAGAAATTCTTTGAGATGGGCTTGAACTATAAAATTTGTAATGGATATGATTTTAGTCTTGGATGCAGGTTTGATAGAGTGATTTATAGAATTTGCACTTAGTAAAGACGAAAGAGTTTAATCGATTTAGAATTATTGTCTTAGCAGTCTTATAGGCATAGCTCGCAAATAACTGTTAACACTTTTTCGTTGTCTGCAAATAAGTGTCTTTCACTGACACAATCAAAAAAATTTAGACAGAAACGGTTTGTGTCGCGTCTGGCTTAGCTCGCTCGCGCTCTGAGCGAGACAGTTATTTCTGTTTTCGTTTCGCTCAAGTCAAACACTGATCGTTTGCTTGAGTTAAATGAAGCAAACTGTCAGTTGCGTATGTATGGGTAATCACGCGCGATTGTTGCGTTCTTTTTGTATGTATGTATGCATGTATTTACATGCACACGAAGGCAAAGACAATTTCTGTTGAGTTTTTTAGTCAAACTGTCTTTTGCTGAGAGTCTTTGTGTGAGCGAAAATCGTCTTAGTCTTTACGCGACACTCATTTGAGAGCGTCACACGAATGAGTCATTGCAATGCGTCTAACCGAAACAGATTTTAAAGAGAACAAAGAGTGTCGCTCAGAGCGAGATCGTGACTGCACAAGCAATTCGGTTATGATACGAAGCAGAGCATATACGAAAAAACGATCAACTCTCATTTGCGAGCTCTGCTTGTAGGTCATCAATCACTTATCTTTTGTTGGCTCTTCTCTGATATAAATAAAGGCCAACTTAGCGACTTTCCCGCTAGCTATAGCTATATGGCAACACCATTGCCAAAACTCCGTCCTATTGCAGCACAGTATTCTCTCTTATCGATAGTTGCACGCAATCGATGTGGCTGCCACCGTCTCTAGTTGCACTTTTGAGCTTTGTTCCAATGAAATTTGACTATTGTAGATATTTGCACTTCGAGTCGCTTACATTGAGTGCATATAAGTATGCGTATAAGCAAGTATCAGCGAAACGCTGGCAAGTGAGTCAATTCAGCAATTAGGAACTTGAGCGGGAGCTACCGCAGAGATTTGATGGGTTGCCAGCCCTTTAGAGATAACACTCCATCACATTCCAATACTCTACGATAAATACTTCAGCAATTTTGTTGTGTGCCAAATTTAAAATTGAAATTTAACTGAGAGAGTCCCTAAACGAATTTGTAATAATGTGTAAGGGCACACACATATGCACATATGTATGTGTACATACATGAACATGTATGTATGTGCATGCATTTAAAATTTGCGCATTTATTTTGTTCATTAACTTTGATAATAAATTTGCGATTTATTTATTTTATTTTTGTTTACTCTTTCAGCATTCAAAAGCTGTTCAAAAGGCCAGCAGTAAAATGAATATCACATCTCCAGGGAAACTCACCGAGGAGAGCGAAGAGAGTGGAGAGAGACGGGCCGAAAGTGTGAGAATTGAGCTAAACAGTTCATGAGTTAGATGGAGATGGTCAAAAGATATGTGGCAGTTGGCTCATTGTGGCTGACACCAGACTGCCAAGAGCCCCTGTCCCTTGGCCCACCCCCTGCCCCAGCCCAGCTCGCCCCTAAATCCCAAAGGGTGTCATAATTTTCTATGCTGGCGCCGTTGCTGTCACCAGCGGCTTGGCTGGCCAGTTGCTGCTGCTGCATCAGTTGCCTGCATCAAAGACCAGCCATAGCCAATGCCATAGCAAGAGCGAGAGACAGAGAGAGAGAGAGAGAGAGAGAGAGGGAGTGTGAGTGTGAGAGAGATGGGCTACAGGAAGCGGGTGGTGCAGTGGCCACGGAAATACAAAGTATTGTTGAGATGTTAAGAGCTCGACATAGATTTTGTCGCCGTCCTCTGTAGTTGACATAATTATATTGTAAAATATCGTTGCACATTCCAGCTCTCTCTGTGTGTGTGTGTGTGTGTGTTTGTGTGTGTAATGATATACGATGTGTGCGTCAGAGCAGCCGCTTTGGTGTTACAGCGCTCGTTCTCTATGGTTCAATTTTTTAATGCTGAGATTTATGATGCGTCGCATATGTGCATGTCTCTCCCCCCCCTCTCCCTCTCTCTCCTCTTTCTCTCCCTCTCTGTGTGTACCGTCATCAAATTATTTTTGATTTACTCAATCAACGGCTGAGCTGGGTGTGCGCTTTCGTATCGATTGCACTCACAGCCAATGCGTCAGGCAGCCTGGCAACACTTTAAATGAAATCGCAGGGCGGGAGACACTTGAAATTGATTTGATCCCAGCAGGTTTCACTGCAGCTAGAGAGAGAGAGAGAGAGAGAGAAAGAGAAAGTGGGGGAGAGAGAGGAAAGTGTAAGCATGATTAGTTGGTAGAGCAGTCCTCCTTCAGCCTTTCTTCTATCTTCCTCTCTCTTTCATATTTTCACAAGAAATACTTTCTCCTACTGTGTTCGATTTCACCAATTAACATTTATCTATGTATTGTCTGGCCCTGGCTAATCCCAGTCCCATCGCGCTTGCGATTCCAACGAACTCAAAGAGTTTCGCAGACAGAAATGAAATACTTTCGCGTATGAATTGGCGAGCAGAGGAATATAGGACTAATTGAATGCTGAACTGCGTATCTGTGGATAATCGGATTACATTAAAGGTAAACTCTAGCAGTGGAAGATTGAGACTCTTTAAATGGCATGGCCCACGCTCAGCTTTTCATCTAATGAAATACAATTTCCCAACTAAATTGCAAAGCTTCAAATTTGCACAATTCTTTTGTTCTCCAGCGGCAGATGAGTGCGTTTCCAGGATTCTCGCTCAGCCAGCCGTGGGCAAAACTAGCCAAAAAATGAAAAATAAAAAATATAAAAAGCCAGCCAAGAAAAGCTATAAGATAAAAAAATATACAACCAGACGAAGCATCGAAAATTTGTCAAGCGCTGGACTTTTGGTTCAACCATGTATGCTATGCTATGTGTGTGAATAGAAAGAGACAGAGACAGAGACAGAGACAGAGAGAGAGAGAGAGGGCGAGAGAAATGGAAAATCTCTTATCTGGGCATAAATTAACTCGCCTGCAGAGAAATAATTGCCTTGGCCATGGCCATATACATAGGTGGCCTATGTATGCCACATGCAACATGCGCAACGTGTCGACAGCTAATTATTTATGTTAGACTCGGCTTCAACTTCTCCTCCCAATTAATTGGCCAAGGGGCCAAATCTTTGCTGCTGTCTGAGCCACTTGGAATTTTCCTCGACTGCGATGGACTTTAATGAAATTCTGCATGCAAGTAAATGTGGTATTAACTGTAAAAAATTATCAGGAGAATGTGGATATTATATAGTATTCCATACCATTTCCTCATGTTCTTATACTCCAAAGCTCTGCAGAGGTGCAAGGTAAAACTTGGATGGGCTTTTGTTTTTGTCTTAATAAATCAAGGCTTTGATTCTGTCTCTGCTACATCAAAATTGTATTCAACAGAATAGGAATGTACATATATAAGTCTATATATATAAATGTATATATATAAATGTATATATATAAATGTATATATATAAATATTCTATGGTATTTCACGCTGTGGAAGGCCAATAAGAGATTAGAGGGAACAGCACTATGGTTAACTATCGCTAGATATACATCTATCGATACTTAACCGCATCGATGGCTATGAGGCTGTCGATAGTTGGCGTGAGTGCGATGATCGTGAATAGCTAAAGCAGAAGAAGAAGAACGAAAAGGCATTTTGAAAGTAAAAACCGACGAAATTTAGGAGCTGCGGATATAATCTCGGGAAAGAAGGAAAGAATACCTCCTACAACGTTATGTCCTCATGGCTCTATACTCCATCTCTCTCTATGTTGCGGCTGGTGGCTTTTGAGTCTGTTCCTAGTTCTAGAGCGTGAGCTTACTATTCTTTGGACTGCAGTACATAGATGCCTAGGTAGACTTGGAACAGTCAGGCACGCAGTCTATGGAGTCTATCTTCCATTTATGACACCTTCATGTCTCGCTCGATGCCAATGGCTGTCCCTCTCTCTCGCTCTTTCTCTCTCTCCCTCTCTCCCTCTAACTCTCATTCATCCACTCTTTCACTTTCTTTTCTTTGTAATGGAAAACATTTGATTGGCGTTGATGAAAGCGTCAGCTAGATGATCTTATTCTCCACGGATAGCTATAGACACAAATCAAATTTTTTGATAGTAATTGATATATAATTTGGTATAGTTAGGGATATAAATTGGCATGCAAACTAAATACCAAATAATAAATATTACTATTATATATATGAGATATGTGAAACCCAAAAGAGCAGCTCATGGACTGCAGCTGGGTCAAATAATAATATATCATTTACCCTACTGCTAATTGCATATAGCGGGGCTCACTCATACGCACATACATAATCTGAGTTCTATATACATATATACATATATGTATGTATATACATACATATCTATGATATTGTTTGTGGACTTTGTTTTTAATTTGCCTTTTTCTTTGCACCTGAGCTATGAGCTCACCGTGCTGCGGCTCGTCCTGATCCTGGCCCAAGGAAATATGAATAATTTATTGTTGTTATTGTTTTTTTGTGGTTTGGCTGCAGCTGCAGCTGTGGTGCTGCTCAGCAAAAGAAATGAGCGTACCGCAAAAGGCTCGCTCCCACTCCCACAACCACAACAAAGCGAATTGCAACCAAAAAAAGTTTTTCTTCTCCGCCTTTTGTGCATTCGGCCTTTGGGTCAACTAATTTATGCGGCCAGCTTGTTTGTTTGCCTCTTCTTCTTCTTGTTGTTGCTGTTGTTGCTTGTTTGTTTGCTTGCTTGTTGGCCAGAAATACTTGATAATTGTTTAAATCGTACTTGCACCACAAAGCACAACAACAACAGCAAATGAAATTAAATCAAGAAATTGAATATGAATGATTCGCCAATTACATCCAATCGCTCCTAATTGACAAGCGGAAATGCATTTTCCATCAAATATCAATACTAAATAGCAAACTATTCCTGTATTGAAGTACATAATTTGAATAGTAAATGCTAAAACTAAATGAATTAGCAGGCAGTTGAGGTTAATTGTAAGATATTTGTTTTCATGTCACTATCTTGATGAAACTTTCAGATTATGAATATAACAAAGATATGCATGTATTTGCCAAGCACAAATCTCTAATATTTGAAATACGCCTTTTACAAATGTAAGGGTGAGGGGGTGAATTAGGGATGGAGGGTAAATGCATTTAAGTATACATATAAAATTTGGAGATTCTAGCTTTAAAGATGTTTTCGACAATGTTTTTAATCGATAACAAAATAACGGGACAAGTTATCGATATTTAAAGCAAAGCTAGATATGCGCGTGCTATACACGGACCTAGGAAAAGAAATTTCAAGTCTCTAACTCTTATATATTCTGAGATCGATGCGTTCAAACATACGGACAGACGCACAGATCGACTAAATCGACTCAGCTCGTCGCTGAGTTTGCCACGCCTCCTTCTGCCTGTTACATATATTTAACAAAACCATTATACCCTGACTTCCCATTCTCAATGGGTTCAGGGTATAAAAATAAGTTAAAAGCTTTCCAAGTAGTTGAGGCTCATTGCAAGTTCATGGTAAGATCAGTGTAGTATATTTCGAATACGCAGAGGCTGAAGTTGGAAGCTAAGTATCAGACTTACCAGACAGCCGAGGTGCATTGTAAGTACATTGTAAATACAGTTTAGTGGAAATTAAAAGTTAAAGTCAATTTAAAGAGCGATTGACATTTCTTATAGTACAGTTTTATGAATTCTAAAGAGGATGGAGCAAATTAAATATGAAATTCAGATTAAGTTTAGTTAAAGACTTACCAGACAGTTGAGGTGCTTTGTAAGTGCATTGTAAATACAGTTTAGGGGAAACTGAATAGAATGAATTTAGATTGAAATTGATATTCATTGGGAGTATAGATTAGTGTAAATAAAACATAAAATTCGAATGCAGGCAGTTGAGGTGCATTGTAAATACATTGTAACTGTAGCTTAGTGGATTTAGTATATCTAGTAACTCGAATTGAAAGTGAAAGCTACGCTTAAGACTTACCACGCAGTTGAAGTTTATTGTAAGTGCAGCTTAGTATATTTCGTTGAAATTGAAAATGCATTTTAGTGGATTGAAAATGTCTAGCATATACGACGCTGCTCCCCATAAACATGCTCCACATAAGGAGCGCGTTCTGAAGGCTCGTTCAAGTGCGCAGCAGAAACGAAAATACGAAACTAACAGACGGACTTGACAGCTCTCATGAAATATGTATCAGCTGGGAGAGAAATACATACACACACGCACACGCACACCCACGCACACTCGCACACTCGCACACTTTAGATATTATAAGAACTAGAAACGGCGTTGGCAACTCTTTAGCTGTAACTTTTTACACCGGCTCGCAGAGGAAATGGATTCGTGCCCGGATTGGGCCCCGAGTCGCAACATGTGAATAATTTATGTAACAATTGCGACACTTTTTTTTTCTTCACATAAAGAGAGGGTGAGAGAGGGGGGCAAGCAAAGTGTGGACCTAGCGACTACAAGTTTAATGGCATTGTTGCTCGGTTTTTAGCCATGGTCCTGGCGCCGGCCCAGGCGTGTCGTAAAAGTAAATAGAGCGAGTGGAAGACAGTGAATGCAAGACGACGGCAATGGCAACGGAACGCCGGGCACTCCGGCACTCCGGCTCTCTGGTAGATGCAGCCACTCCGCCACACTGACAGACAGCGCTTTGGCGACCCGCCTAACTGAATGAAATATGGCTGCCTAATAAAAATTGTATGAAATAAAAGTGATGACTTTCACTTTCGCTTTCACTTTCGCTTTCGCACTGCCAGCTTGCCATTGGCTTAGGCCCCATCAACCGCCTTGGGCCGGGCCACCCATAGCTTCGCTGCGGGGCATACGTAAAGCGAAACCTCCCAAACTTAGCACACAGACACATATGAAACTCGCACTCCCTCACTCACTGTGTTTGCATTTTCCTACACTTGTTGCGCATCACTAAACACCGTCTCCGATGTGCGGGTGGCAGTTGCCAAATTGAATCCTGAATTTAGCCAAAAAGTGTCTGAAACTATGAAAAGTTAAGGTTAAACTGGACATAGAACAGAAGTAATACTCGTAATAATAACAATAATAAAAATAATAGTAATAATGATGTGCATACGCAAAAGAAAGTGAAATTGGAGGGTCTAGGGGGGTCTAGGGGCGGTCGAAGGGGGGGTTGAATGTCAAGATTTCCTTTAAATATCGATAACTTGTCCCGTTATTTTGTTATCGATTAAAATGAAAGCATTATCGAAAATGCATTTACCCCCCATCCCTAATTCAAATATTAGAGACTTGTGCTTTGGCAAATACATGCATATCTTTATTCATAATCTGAAAGTTTCATCAAGATAGTCCATCCACAAGAAAAGTTATTAAACAATTAATTTCCCATAGTAAGCCAAGTCTGTGTGTGTGCGTGTATGTGTGCATATGCGAATAATTATTGAAATATCAGTTGCTCGAAGGGTTCAGGGGATCTCGTAGTCGGGCAGTCTCGACTAGAGCTTTCTTACTTGTTCGACTATTATTTTTTCTTGCACTAATCGCTCACCTATTCTGTTTCTACTGCTTCTTCTACTACTTCTTTTACTAACACATTTCCTGATTCTTCTCCTACTACTTCTTCTACATTCTTCTTTACTACTTCTGCTGATTTTACTGTTCCTCCATCTTCTTCCACGTATTATTTCTCTTGAACTGACGTAGTTTTCTTAATTTTTATTGTTTCTTCTGCTACTATTTCTACTACTGCAACTTCTGCTTGACCTTCAACTTCTTCTGCTTTTACTTCTTTCTCTACTACTACTTCTTCTTATTTACCAACTACTCCTGCTAATTTTACTTATTGTTTTCCTTCCACTTGTTATCCCTCGTCAACTTCTTTTTCTGTGTCTTTTTCTTCGTTTTTACTTCTACTACTATTTCTAATATTACTCTTTCTACTACAACTTTTGCTTGATCTTCTACTTCTTCTACTACTACTTCCTCTTCATACTTCTATTACTACTTATTCTTCTACTATTATTTCTTCTTCAAATGTTTCTTTTTCTATTGGTTCCACTTCTGCTCCGTTTTCTATTTGGTCTTCATATTATTATTGAACTCCGTGCATTTCTTCCTCTTTTTGCATTTCTTTTCTACTACTTCGCCTTTTTTACGGCCTCTACTAGAACTCATTCTAATTGTTCTTTCCTACTACTTCTTGTTTTCCTATTTCATCTACAGCTACCTCTACATGTTCTTCCTCTTATTTGACTATATTTCCAGTTCTCCTCTTTCCTTCTTCTTCTTTATTTTTCTCTCATACTTCTCATTAGAATAATGCTTAGTATGCACATTGTGAATGCTCGAATGCGTAATGGACGTTGACGCTGCCCCCATGCATCCCCAAGGAATGCACTTTGGGGCTGGTCAGCCAATTAGAGAAATGAGTGGAGTACTACAAACAGCCCACACAGACACACACACAAACACACACACAGCGAATGTGCATATGCAGAGTGTAACTTATTAAAAGTCGCTTGGATACGCGATGCCACAACTTAATTAAATGCATCCATTGGCGGCATGCGGCATGTGGCATGGGGCATGGGGCATGCGGCATGCAGCGTGCGCAATGTTAGGCTAACAAGGCATAAGGCACAGCGTAGACAACAGCAGCAATGCAAACAAACTCTCTCATCTGGAGACGTCTGCCGCTTGGCCACAAAACACTCGATGCATGCCGCATGCCTTCCGAAAAGAGGGAGCAGTCTGAAGGGGGTGTGGGGAGGGCTAGGCTCTCAGTACTCTTGGCCTGTCTTAAATAGAGTTGGATTTTTGTATACCCTACCTACGTAGCTATTCCCAAGAGAAATGCAGTCGTCTGCATTAGACGACGACTGCTGTGCTAACAGAACTATGCTATACATAAATGTTAGCTCATAAACTATAGAGTGAGTCAAGTCTGGCTGCTACACGCCCTAAAGTTACCCTAAGTGAAGCTGCTTTCAAAGTAAAGTGCCCCTAGCTGCTCTATATCCATCTCAGCCAGGGTATAAAGTCTTCGATAATCCACGGCCTATTCTCTGGGCTTCCATTTTTTCAACTAGTCCGCACGAAAGTTGTTCTGTTGCTGCATTTTTTTCTTATACCCAGCAGCTATTTGATAAAGGGCATATTGGTTGTATAGAGAATGCATGTAAGAAGTATCTTGGAAGTATTTCAGGAGGGCAATCTGAGTGGACTTAGACAGGCTCATCTAACACTCTAGAATAGTTGGTGATAGCTAATATAATTTCTTTATATTTTGAGCTACAAATAATCGATAGCTTTTCGATATATCATGAAATCGATATTAGTCTATAAGTATGTATGTAGAAAAGGCAAATTTCGAATAGTTAACTTGTTGTCCAGGGTATCTGGCAGCTGGGCACTCTCGCTTGCCGCTGACTAGCTGTTATAGTTGTTCTGGCGTCGTTGTTGTTGCTGTTGTTGCAGTGGCTGTAGTTGCTGTTGTTGTATGCAATAAATTGCGGCACTTGAACAAAGTTAATAAAGTCACAAATAGTTTAAATATTTATTTACGGTTTTTCGGTTTGGCCAACAATGTTGCGCTCTTTGTTGTGCTAAGTACAGAGCTGGTTGCGGGTTAGTTGTTGTTGTTGTTGTTGCT
Source organism: Drosophila mojavensis (assembly GCF_018153725.1). Taxonomy (NCBI): domain Eukaryota; kingdom Metazoa; phylum Arthropoda; class Insecta; order Diptera; family Drosophilidae; genus Drosophila; species Drosophila mojavensis. The sequence continues at coordinate 23,964,157 of NW_025318667.1, read as the reverse complement.
GCTGTTGCTGGTTGTTAGCTTACGTGACGTGGTGACGACTACGTCGGCTGGCAAAGTGCGAAGTGGTAAATGGCAAATGGCAGGCTAAAGCCAGCAGCGAGGCACAAACAAAAAAATGAAGAAGGGAGCACGCTTAAAGCTGTCGAGTTACTGGAGACTGCTATGGCCACAATGACATTACAACATCATCAACAGTTAAGTCTAACATATAGAGGACAACATACACATACATGTACATGTACATGTACATGTACATGCATGCATGCATGTCTTGTACCATATAGTGTGGTGTATGCTCTCAACTTATGCAAACATTCATGTTTTCGTGATTCACTGAAATCGTTGTGGAAGTTGTGTTAACTTGGCGCTGTTAACATATGCTGTTAATAGCGCTGTTAAAGTTGAGCTGACAGCTCATATTATGGCACTCTTGTACATATAAATTGTTAGTTCAGTTGTTGCAATTTAACCATTAGCCATGTTAACCTGATGTTAAGCAGCTGTTAATATATTGTGAGTAATATTTGACGCTTTAGAATGGCATTTGGAGGTTATGAAAGCACCCACTTGAACCAATTCATATGCAAAAATTCATGTTTTTATCAGCTCTTAATATGCAGTAGTTGAAGTAGTGTTAACATTGTGCAATTAACATATGTTGCTTAGAGCGCTGTTAGTGTAAAGCTAATAGCTCGTTTTAAATCTGTAATTTCAGCAGAGCTTTTAGAATTTTTTAAGCGTGTTCATTAACATTTACAATAGCCATGTTAGGATAATGTTAAATAACTGTTAATACACTGCAACGATTCGTTAGCGCTTTAGATCAGCAATAGATATGTCAGCAGAAAATCTTGTAGAAATTTTTCAGCATGTTCAGTAACATTTACATTAGCCATGTTAAGATAATGTTAAATGTCAATATACTGAAACGACTCTAGCGCTTTAGAGCAGCAATAGAAGGGTTACAAAGCAACGTCGTTGCCAGATTCTTGCTGAACTTTTGATTTTTCATTTATAAATTTTAAAGAGTCCTTTCTATGCAATTCTCACGAATGCACTTAAGCATACATAGAGTCAGGAATTGTCGTCGCTTATTATAAAATGTTGCTTAATGGACTCGCAGCGAAGCCAAACTGAAAGACGTCTGTGTTAAATGATTGCGAGGCTGTAGCATATCCTTCGGCTTCCGCCGGAGAATTAAGCAAACTAAACGAAATCCTGCATGTGCTGTAAAGTGACAAATGTTAGGGCTGTTAGAAGCTGTTGCTCGGCAGTGAAGGCCCCAGTTGAAGTAGAGCCACGATAACGTTAACCGCACGTGCTCCGGCCAACCGCCCGCCCCGCCCACACCACATGCTACGTACGGCCGGGCCACGCCTCAATCAAATGCTAAGTTGCCACAATAAATGTAGGAGAAGACAGAAATATGGCAAAAGTGGTGAAAGTTTATTGCTAGCTGCTAGCTCGACTGCTCCACTGCTTCACCGCCCCGCTACCCCGCTGCCCCGTTGACTTCTGCCAGCTGGCGGCAGGCGGCAACAGTCAAAATCTTTGGCATCCAAAATCTGGCCCGATTGCCGCCCATGGCCCGACGGCATCAGCTAATGCATGGGCCAAGATGCTGATGCGTTCGGCCACGGCGGCAGTGAGCGGTGCGCGGTGCGCGGTGCACGGTGGGTGATGGGCGATGGGCGATGGGCGGTAGGCGGGGCCAGCTAGCAAACAAGTTGCTACATACATGCGATTTATTTTTGATTGATATTTGCGTAACTGTCAACCTCGGTGATTGATTGAAGGCTTGCTCTGCCTCCCACCACACACGCACACACACACACACACACACCTCTCTCTCTCTCTCCCTCTCTCTCTCTCTCTCTAGCATCTCTATGGGCAACGTTTGCGCACTTTTTTGTGGCTCTGGCTTAGGCAACGTGTCTCCTGCCTGCTCACCCACCTTCCCACCCACTTATCACGTGCCCCGCGCGTCTGCACTGAGCGTTTTGAATAATGCGTAATACGGAATATATAAATGGCCTCTGTATGCGTGTGTGTGTGAGAGAGAGAGAGAGAGAGGGAGAGAGAGAGAGCGCGTGTGCTTGACAGACGATTTGCATTTTGTTTTTGGAAATCGGCCGATGACTTTTGCGCTTTGTCATGATGTACAACACATACATAAACACATACATACATATATACATACATATCTGCATAGCTCGACTGCTGGAATACAGATACGGAACGATATATTTGATTTATGCGGAGCAATGTGTGAAGTCAAGGAGATCTCAAGCAGCCATTACGTTAGATCCATATAGCTATCGATCCGTAAATGAATCTTGTTTATAGGTTAGTTCAATTGGGGCTGGAGCCTGTAAAGAGGAAGGACGAGGGAGAGCGCGAGAGAAGACAACTTAATTACTAATGCAATAATTATTTGGCTAAGGACCGCCCGAAGTGGGGCTAGCTCTGTCACCACATCCCACACCGCTCCCCTCGGCCTTCCCCTCTGAGTGAGCGGCTCTATAAATTCGTTGTCGTTAGTCGCCTGCGGCTTCCACTCGATGTCCTTGCGATTTATCTTTTTAAGCCAAAAACATTATTTTCTTTATCGTTCGCATTGCCGGCAAATCTGCACAATTAACACACTTTATGTGGCCCAATGGCAAGGGCGGTGTGCGGCGCTGCGGGGCGTGGCGGGGCAGACCCAAAATGTGAGCAAATAGCAAATGCTTTTGGCCAGCCAAATCTCAGCGGCTCATAGGCGCTGGGACAATGCGACAGCTGATGAAGAAGTCAATGCCAGGGATAATTATGCTGATGAACTTGACGAGCAGCCACTAGCTGGGAGCAGGAGGCAGCAGGAGCCGGCCACGAGCTGGACCCAGTGACGCATTGCCTCATTAACGCAAAGCCCACGCGCTTATTTTTCACAGAGTCCGGCTGAGCTGCTGCTGGGTTTCAGTTTTAGTTGGAGTTTCCTTTTTGTGGGGAGCCTTGTGCCTGGGGTCTAGGCACGATTGGCACGCATGTCCCATGAAACCAAAAATTGTCCTTTTAATTTGAATGCGTCATTTTTCAGCCGTTTCTTGTTGGGTTGGGGCTGGCGGGGAGTGGGGGAGCGGTTCATCAAAGGCCACATGAAGCGAACTTATTAAGCCGCTTTCATTTTTAATTGTGCGGACGTCTTCTATTTGCCATTCGCAAATATTATTTAAGAAGAAGAAGAAGAGGAGGAAGAAGAAGAAGAAACAGCGGCAGCAGCAAATCGTTTGCCTGCTAAACATTAATTGTGCTGTTGCTTGTAGCTGCTTCTGCCCCAAGTCAAAATCCACCTGCTTCGACCCACTCCGTCTTCTGCTCCTGCTCCAGCTCCGTCTCCTGCCACAACTGCTGCAGCCAGCAGGCAAGTGCAATCAATCACGCAAAATTTAATTAAAAATTGTATTTTTCTCTTCTTTTTTTTTTTTTTTTTTTTTTACTTATTTTCGCTTTTATTTTCTCTCTTTGCCAGTTTTAACTTTGATTCTGATTAGATTTCAGTGCTTAAGGACGCGTCTTTGGGGAAACCATAGTTGCGCCCTAATAGAATCTTCAATTTTCTATGGAACTCCACTAGGCGCTTTGATGTCTCGAATTCATTTATTATATTTTTATTTTAGGAGAAGCCTAAAAATATCAACCTGCTGCCAAAAATAGAATTTCAATTATATTTTTGGCTTTATTATGAATTGCCAAAATCTTGAGCCAGGAATCCGACTATATTTTTATTGCTCGTCATGTAGGCTCTTTAGGCAACACTCTTTTGACTCACGAAAATCGTAATTGAATGGAATTATCTGGAATTAACACACATCAAGTGAAAGTCTTGACTGGCGTTTTATTCTCCTCCCTTGAATTTTGTTATATTGCTTCAGGTTCCACGAACCTGGCAGGGTGCTCTATTCCTACGACTGCTCAGAGCCTGTTCTGCGAACTAAGTTTAGTAATTGCCTGGTGCTTGGGAGCAGTAACTGGTGTTTGTCCACAGCTGATCACTACAATTGCCCCCGGGTAGGGCAACTCAGAATCAGAGTCAGAGTCAAACTTGTGGCTAAAGTTCAAATGGCAAGTGATTGGCCTGAATGAGAAGTGTGACAAATGATGTGAATATATTCTCTAAAGAAACTACTACTACTGTACTTACATATATATGTGTGCATATGAACTTACAAGCTTCCAAATTCACGAAATGTACCAAAAAATCATGCTCACTCGCTCTCGCTCTGGCTAATTTCGTTTTTGTTGTCTCGATACGATTGATGGTTCGCACTCGTTCGCAAAGAACTCAAAAAGAACTCAAAAAGTCAATGCAAACGCTCTTCACACTCTCACTCACATTCACATGCACACACACATGTTTAGCGAGCACAACACTCACACACATACCAATGCAACCACAACAGAAAATATTTAACTCAGCCAAACGGTTAGGGAACGACAAGAGCGAAACGGAACAGCAACGATTGCTAGCCGATCAGGAAAGAGCTCGTAAAAGAACCGATGCTCTCTGAGTGTTTTCTCAGAGTGTGAGCAGAAGGCTTTTACATACATATGTATGTAAGCATGTACATATCTGCAGACATTGTGAAACGGTCAACAGTCATTTGCGAGCTATGTATGCTTAATATTGCATTGCCTATGTGCAGTTTTTTGCATTGTCAATTGCTAGTTGGTTCTCATCGTCTATTGGCAATGCATAACGAGCCTATCTGATTGGCCCCAATAGCCATCTCGCTCATACTCAGCTACAGGCGAAGCTGTGTTCATCAATAGCTATTTTCGCCACCTCTGTCTTTCTCTCACACACAGAGTGAGAATCAGAGCAGACAAAACAGTGATGAGAAGAGTTTAGCTAAGACACAAACTGAATCGGGTAATATTTTTACAGCAGCTCTATGCAAGCACTCAGCTTGACACCAATACTACAGCAAGCGTGGGAGCCAATCAGAATATGGAAACCAGACTCTAATACATCACGTACGTTATCATTATATATACACGATTAGCTGATGCATAAAGCGATGTCTGACTTTATTACCGATACTCCAGTTGTCTGAGCTTTGCTCTGATATTCATTAAAATTATGAAGCTTGCCCCAGGCCAGTCAACATATCATATACATACATATTTATATATGAAATTTCTTTCATACAAACTTTTTTTGTATCGTATTTCTGTGGGTCTGGGTCCACCTCGCTTGTCTGGCGTCTGTTTGTCATTTTGTCAAATGTTGCTCAAGCAGCGAAACAAATTTCGCTCAGTTCGATTTTTTTGTTTTTAATTTGACAGCTGCGACATTTAATTGCTGACAGCTTCAGGAGTCAGGCGTCTTGGCCAAACCGCTGGGGCGAGGGCGTGGCTCTTTGCCTTGGCGCTGTGGACGCTTGCCGAATGGCAATAAATTGCAACAAGCGCTGCTAAGTGTGCTACGATTGCTGCCCCGCCATAGTGACTCGTTTCTACTATGCACATAAATCATAAAAGTGTGCGAGTGTGTGACAGTGTGTGCGAGTCTGTATATACATGTGTGTGTGTGTGTGTGTGTGTTCACTAGAAATGCATGTTTGGGGGATTGCCATCAGTCAAATATGTTTAAGTGTTTCTCTATGTTAATGCCGTTGCCAGGCGGTGTATCTATGCGTGTGTGTGTGTGTGTGTGTGTCAACTAGTATTGCCCGAGTATGCAACCTGTTATTGCACTACCACACACACGCACACACTTACACATACACGCGCTGACACCCACGAACAGTCACTTGAAGCCAGGCGAGAGACCCAGAGGAATTTTCGAGTACCATTTACATCTATGAGTGCAGCAGCTCACTCCCTATGTGTGTGTGTGTGTGTGTGTGCCAACTCTAATGCTTTGTGCCTGGCCAGCACATTTATCACACATTGTGCTGCCATTTACGCTGTTTGCCATTTACCAGTATTACAATGACATTTACATTGCTGCATTGCCATACCTATAACACACACACACATACACACACATACACAAACACATTCGCAGAGCAGTCATAATCCATGCGATCCCCTTGATAGCCGATATAAATACACTGAAAGACAGCGCTGCGTCATATCATACTGTGAACAGCGCAGCATCTGGCAACGCCAGCTCAGTGTTGTAAAGAGTTGCCATATTTAGCATACATATTTAGCGCACTTTAAATATATACGCATACTATATTTGATATATCTATATACGTTAATATATTTCTCTAACTCTCGCGGGGTTGCCACACTTTCCATATTTGGCTTTTCTTTAATATATATAAATGTTGTATATGTACAATATACATATATGCACTATATGGATAGCTGTATCTTGCATATACTTCGGGGAGCAGTCTAGCATCTGCATCTGGCAACGCTCGCAGTCATCGAGTTGCCACATTTGGTAAATTTGCACATTATCAAGTTATACTCTCAATTTACAGCTCAGCTCTTAAACTTCTCCATTGAGCATTCACACACTTATTTAATATAAACTAAAATTTGTAAATTTAAATTAAGTGAAATTATTCTTTAACATCTGCTTGCCTAAGTTCCATGTTCAGTTTTCTCACTTTATCTGAGCTAAACTTGAAAATCCATACATTTTTCACAGTGTATATCAAGTTTTGCAGTCAGTCGTCGCTTCATCTAAATCCCACACACACACACACACACAGCCAGACAGAGACACACATAGACAGATGCAAACTAACCTCAGAGCCAGATCAATTTCGGCTGCCTCGCCTAAAATGTTAGCAGTGCTTGAGAACAGCTTAAGCTGCATGGGCATTGCAGGCAATCGGCTGCTGCTGCTGTTGCTGCTGCTGCTGGGTCGTTCGGGTCGTTCTATCAGTCGATGCGGCCTACTTAACACCAGGCACACACAGAGAGAGAGACTAAGGGCGACATCTTGCGGCTAGAACTGCCAACTGGCAAACGCTTTTGGTATTGTTTTTGCCTTTTGTGGTATTATTTTATTATCGCATAGCGCCGCTTGCCAAAACTGTTAGCTGGGTGGCTAGCTGGCTAGGTGGTTGGGTGGTTGGATGGGTGGCTGTATGGGGTGGCTAGGTGGCTGGGTGGGTGGCTGTATGGGGTGGCTTCTGTGGCACCACTTGACGGCGGCTAAGCAGCCGTCGCCATAGACAACATCATTATTGTCACACTTAACTGCGCCATTCTGAAGTGCAGCTGCAGCTCGTCGACTTGTTGAAGTGTCGAATGCGAAATGCGAAATGCAAAATGCCAACGGCGAGCAGCCAAGGCCCGGACGGCGGCAAGGGCAGCTGTGGGGTGGGCAGGGTGGCCACTGCAGCTACAACTGAAGTTTCCATTCGGTTTGGCGGCCCTAAAACAGATGCGGGCATGCCCGGTTCCGGCAGCCCGAGCGCTGCCTGTAAATGACTTAAGTGTCTGGCATTTATCTAGACTGAAATGTGTTTTTCAGGCCGGCAGCAACAGCAGCAGCAGCAGCAGCAGCAGCAGCAGCAGCAGCAGCAGCAGCAGCAGCAGCAGCAGCAGCAGCAGCGTTGACATTGCCCTGCCTCGCCGCACCTGTGCATCGCCCCACGATGCGGCTGGGCTGGGCTGTGGGTGGGGTAGGGTTAGACGGCGGTGGTGCATCTGTTGTGGGTTAGCGATTTGCTGTGCTGGCTTTGGCACATCAAAGTTTTTGCGCAAAACTTTTTACATCAAATTCATTTGGTAAGTGAATCCCAATTGAATGCCAAATGACTTTTCAACTTTGCAGCACGAAGCTCGTAGCTCGTAGCACGAAGCACGAAAAACAGCATGAAAATAATAACAAAGAAAACTAGAGATATATATGCAAGTCGAGATACAATAAAGAAACAAATGACGAGGCGCTGGGGAAGTAAACCGACTAAGCAATGCTCTAATCGCGTGAGTTGAAAGATCCCTTAAAGGAACCCACAAATATGAAAGAGTAGTTAATATATTTCAATATGCCGCTTTATGTGGATAGAAAAAGACGCAGGGAATTGGGACGAAGCTATTCGCTTGCTTGCGTATGTGGGATGTGGATATTATATAGCCATATGTCTATCCATCTCTCGCCCTATCTCTCTCACTCTCTCTTCCCCTCTCTTCCTCTGACTCTGTCTCTTTCTCTCTTTCTATCTCACTCACTCGCTCTGTCCCTCTTTCGCTTTCCATCTTTCTCTTTTGCTCTGTCTCTCTCTCTATCATTTTCTATCTCTCTCTATTTGCCTCTCTTTCTTTAACTCTCTCTATCTCATTCACTCGCTCTCTCACAATCATTTTCTGTCTCTCTCTATCTCCCTCTCTATCTCACTCTAACTCCCTCTCTATCTCACTCTATCTCCCTCTGTTTGCATGCTATGAATAGTACACTCTTTGAGAATCGCATAGAGGGGTCAGAGACAATAGATTTAAATTTTGTTTATATATGAAATATATTATGAAAAATATAAAATATTCTTCATAAATTGGTTTAATTTGAGATTCGCTAAGCAAGGCTCACAGATATTTTTCATTTTGCATAAATACACAGTTTGATTAATTTTCTCAAAAAAAAAAAAAAAAAAAAAAAAAAAAAAAAAAACTATCAAATTGTAAATCTAAGAGGCTTAATGCTTTGATAATTATATAGAACGACGTACAGGCCCATGACCGTAACAACTAATAATAATAAAAATGATAATAATAATAATTATATACATATAAAAAATGCACTTGATGTTCGCTGAGATTCACATAGAAGGGCTCTGCATACATATACACACTCATATATAATTGCGTATTTGTCATCTCTTGTAGCCAACAGTCCTCTCTGATAGACAGTGTACTAATATGTGCTCGAAATATAAATTCTATGGAAATTGCATAATTCTTTTGTGCTTTACTTTTGGCTATAGAAATTTGTGCTGAGCCGCTTATTGTAAGAGGTTTCTTGTTTTTTCTTGTGGCTTTTAAATATCTTTGGCAGCTGGCTGGCTGTCTGGCTGGCTGGCTACGAATGCGAATGTGAATGTGAATGTGAATGTGAATTTAAATTCCAAGTGAATGACCCGGCTTTTTCCAAACTCACTTCTGTACTGTGTGTGGGGGGGCGGGGGAGGGGGGTCGGTGTCGGGGCTTCGCTTTTAGTCAAGATACGATTGCAGAAAAGTTGCCAATAGAAATGAAACTTTAGTTGTTCTGAGCTAGTGAGCTATCCACTGTCCACTGTCCGTTGTCCACTGTCCGTTGTCCGTTGTCCGCTGTTGTCCGCCTCTTCAGTTCTTAACAGTGCTTAATGTTTTGGCACACAATTTAAAGTATGTCCTTTGTGCTACTTACACGTTTTTGGTCCCTGGCCGAGCGACAAGTGTGCGACATGGCGCTTGGGCAAGATTTATTTAGCTTTTGCTTGGCCTGTCCTCATTAATGTGGTTGCTCTTGTTCTACTTCTACTTCGACTTCTACTTCTACTGCGGGCTCTTCTTCTCCTCCTCCTCCACATCTTCTTCTTCGGTTTCATTGTTGTTGTTATTTGTGCTGGCACAGCCTGCCATTTTCCAAATAATTACACATTTACATTTTCATAGACAATTTCGGCGCAATCATGAAATCAACTTCATTTCACTTCTACTACTCGTAAATAAAGTCAACACGACGGGCCCCGAGACACGACGGCGTGCGGTAATAGAAGCGGAAACGGAAGTCAATGCTGCCGTTGCCTTCTCTATTGGTCCAGGGATCTTGGCGCTGCCAAACGCCGTAGCCGTAGCCGTAGCCGCAGCCGGAGCTGGAGCCGGAGCCAGAGCCGGAGCTTTGCTCGCCACGTTTCCACGTGAATGTGCGAGGGGTCGACTATTTCGGCCATTGTGGCCGCTTTATCTGGGCAGCGTTTGCCGTTGATGTTGATGGCTATCTTTAAAAAGCCATAAATCATTTGCTGCACACACATAGAGTGAGCGAGAGAGTGAGCGAGAGAGAGCCCCTCTCCTCCTCTCCTCCCTCTCCATTCGAGTCCAACTCTCTTTGTGTATTGGACATTTGGTCTAGGCTCTCATCCGGTCGCTGTAATTAATCATGGGCCAAGGCACTGACTTAATTTTTCTTTTGATGCCCTGTACTCATTAAAAATTGCTGAAGAGGGTATAATTGTCCTGTCGAAATGTAGGTAATGGTCGAGAGAGCTACACCCCCCCCACCCCCCTGCCTAATAAATGTGAACTGAGTTTTCGATTTGAATTTCTCGTTCATGCAAGGGAAATTTCGACTCTTGAGCCGAGCCATTGCTGCGTATAGGGTATGTGTTAGTCGTGCATGCTGTACTAGCGCCATTTTCGTAGATGTTTTTGCATATTATTTGGCATTTGCTTTGCTCCATGTATTTCTCATGTCTCAAACTCGTCGCTGTTTCAATTTCCTCGCACTTGTTACGTATGCGCAGCCTTGAGGCCACTTGGATGGATGGATGGATGGATGGATGGATGGATGGTTGGAGATCAAGGCGAGCCGTGAACAAAATCGATATACTCTATGGGCTGCCTGGGCGAGTATGAGCAGCAGAGACCAGAGTCCAGTTGGCTCGCGCTGCGTATTAGTAATATGCAACAAGCACAAATTACGCATACGCCGGTTGGAATTTTGTTTTATTTTGATGAATTTGAATTTAACGAAATTGCAGGAATTTTTCTCAAATAAATATCTCTGTTGTGTGCGAAATAAAAATGAAAATAAATACTATGAAAAGCAGACAAAATATTGCCCCTTTGACAGGAAACGAATATTTTATTTATTAGCCCCGGCAGCAGGACTCTGCTGGCGACGTTGCAATGTTGCAATATTGCTTTGAGCTAAGCTGTTGCTCTCGTAAGCGGGGCTAGCTGGACACCTGGAGATGCTTCAGCTGCAGACTGTAAGCCCAGCTGATTTCCCAGAGTATCTGTGCATCGTGCATATCCTGAAACTCACATTTATTGGCATCAAATTTGACTATCAAATGTCTTCGAGCCATGTCCGAGAAATATTTGCATTTGACCAGGCATTGACAGGGACGTTTATTAGTTTTTGTCTTTGACTTTTTGTTAATTGCTTTTAATTGTGACCAAATATGAAGGCAAGCTGACAATGTTGTTGTTGTTGTTGCTGTGCGTTGTTGTTGTGTTCAAGCTAAATTAAATTCCATGTGGCTCTTGCCGCCCAAACCGCAGAATGTTATTGCAATTGCAATTGCAATTGAAGGACTTGCGGGCGCGCGCCCAAGTGACTCGCTGACGACCGCAAATGCTAGTCGTGTGAGTTGCCGTTGAATGCGGTTGAAGAGGCGCCGTAATTGAAGTTGTAGCACACGCACACACACACAGAGAGAGAGAGAGAGAAAGAGAGAGAGAGAGAGACAGAGAGAGAGAGAGACAGAGAGAGAGAGAGCGAGAGAGAGAGAGAGTCGTGCACACCCACAACATGCATAAGCAATTAATTATTTAGAGCCTAATAATCAAACGATGCTGCTGCTGCTGCTGTTGTTGCTGCTGCTGTTGTTGTTGTTGTTGTTGTTGTTGACGCACAAAACACATACGATTACAATTAAAGCTTACAAGGCGTCGAAATGAAGGCACACACACACACACACACACACACACACACACTACACTCAAGCTCAATTGACTCTGTGGCCAAAATGCTCAACTAGCCACGGCTGCTGCTGCTGCTCCTGCTCCTGCTCCTGTTGCTACTCTAGTTGCTGCTTTTGCTGCTGCTCCTGCTCCTGCTGCTACTCTAGTTGCTCCTGCTGCTGCTGCTCCTGCTCCTGCTGCTACTCTAGTTGCTGCTGCTGCTTCTGCTCCTGCTGCTGCTACTATTTTAGTTGCTACTGCTGCTCCTGCTCCTGTTGCTACTCTAGTTACTGCTGCTGCTCCTGCTCCTGCTGCTGCTGCTGCTGCTACTCTAGTTGCTGCTCCTGCTAGTGGCTGTTGTTGTTGTTATTGCAAGTTTATGAGCCGCACCGCCCGTTACATTCGTCATGCGGCCATTTTGTTGCTGTTGTTGTTGTTGCTGTGCGAGCGAGGCAGTCAAACATTTCTGCTTATTGTTATGAGCGACCAAGCGACCAATTATGTTGCACGCACAAACACACCCACACACATACACACACACACACACACACACACACACACGGGAGGGCTCTGACTGAAGATTTGAAGCGAATGGCAATAATTTCCAAACGGCGCCCCATTTAATGTCTACAAACAATTAGAACTTTTTTTTTTTTTTTTCGTTTGCTACTCCTGCTGCTGCTGCGGCTCCTGCTGCTGTGGTTTGCCTGCTCCTGCCCGCGCGGCCACTGTTCGGGCTGTTTGCTAACGCCGCTTTAATTTAACAGCCCGAACCACCAGGCTCAGGCTCTACCCTGTGCACCACACCCCCCCTCCCAGCCGCTTTCTCTCTGTTGCTTCGCTCATTTACGCCATGTCCGCCAGCAGCCTCATTAGTCCTGCCAGCTCCTGCGCTCAAAGTTGCCAAGTTGCCCGTTGTGCAGGCAAAAGCAATTCAAAACAACAATTTTTTTCTCCTTTTTGTGCAGCGCTTCTGCTTCTTCTTCATGTCGGGGGCTTCCCTTGTTGTTTTTTGTTTTCTTTTTTTTCTTTTTTTTTTTTTTTTGAATTTATGCTTGTGTTTGTTTGTTGCTCGTCTCTTGCTCTCTCTGTGTGTGTGTGTGTGTGTGTTTGTTTGTTTGTTGGGCAGTTCTGGTTATTGCTTGCCTTTAACTAGCACTGCATGGCCAGCTCGCAAAGTTGGCCAAGCACTTGCCGCAAACAAATAAGCTCTTAAATACCACAAGAACTCATGTCGCAACTGAGCTGCCAAACAGTCGAACAACCCAACAGGCGAGCAGTCGAGCAACTGTGCCTGCAACTTCAACAAGTTGACTCACATAGTTCTCGCTGACGACTTACCAAATGGACGCATTGTCATTAAATAATGCGAGAGACTTCCACTAAAAATATCGAAATATCGAGCGAGACTTTCTCGAGCTGTGCTTAGGCCTAAGCATGCGAAGAGCTTCATCAAAACTAAACTAGAATGTGAAACGTTTGGGATGCAATGACTGAATATCGACTATATTAACGATGCATAACAATGTCACTATATTCACGTTTATTAAACACATAAATAGCATATCAATGTATAGACTAGAAATGTTGATTTCAACTTTTATGCCTAGCTATCGCCTAGTCTTCATTCAATGAGCTGTCACAAAATATCGAATTATTCATAGACAACACATGAGAGAGAGAGCTGCTTCAAGAGAATTTGTTAAGCTGTACTTAGTATTAAACACCGACCCTCATTCATAATCATATCATCATATAATGTCAAACGGGCATATTGGCTTTGCTATATTAAGCATTTCAATAGATGAGAGTAAACTAAGAGAATATGCAAGATTTCAGAAGATACATCAAGTCAATCCAAAAAGCAGTTTCATCCCATATACATAGATATAGATATAAGGTATAACTAACCAATTTTATTGTATATTAATTTAGTGAAACATTAAAAATATTTTATAAAATATTAACCACGCTAATACATATGTATATAGATAAATAAAAAATTGAAAGAAGTAGTGCGAACGAGTACTGTTGAGGATTGATCTCGAAAAACTCATCATCAAGTGGGCATTTGAGCTAACGGTAAACACAGTCGTCGGCTGATCGCGCATTTGTCTCTAGAATAAGAAACCGAATGTTCTGGATTATGAAATAGACGCAAACATAGAAGCATAAGGAGACATCCAGAACATTCGATATGCAGTAGAAGTAGGTATATAAGCGTGCTGTAAGTCGAGCCAAAGTTCATTCAGTAAGTTCATTGTGTAAGATCAATGTCAGTGTGTCGGCTCGGTTAGTTAAGTTCAAATCGTCGCGGTACGTGAAGAAGTGTACTTGTTACTGAATATTGTGTTAAATAAACTTTTTGCGTTGCGCCTACATATACCGTGTTTCATTTAAGAAAAACCTTCAACAGGTTATGGGCCCAGACAGTGCTAAATCGAGTGCAAGTACAAAAGTGAATTAGTGGCAAATTTGTAACTAAATAAAGACAATGAAAATGGAGCCATTAAATATGAGAATTGAACGATTACGCGACAAAGACAATTGGCATTTGTGGTGTTTTATGATTCGTACGCTATTGGAAGAAGACGACGATGTTCTTGCCGTTTGTGAAGGTAGTTTGACGTGTCCGACACAGGAGTCTGCAACATACGAGAGAGACTCGAAAAGGTTCTTGAAAGCTGATAAGACTGCAAGGAAAATAATTATTCATTCTATCGAGAGAAGACCGATGGAATTGATTGTAAGCTGCAAAACAGCAAGAGAAATGTGGATAAAATTGAACTCAGTGTATGATATGAAATCAGAAGAAAATTTATCGGCTATTCAGAAACAGTTTTTTGATTTCAAATGGATTGAAAGTGAGAGTGTGGACTACAATATTTCAAAGTTGGAAGTTTTGTGGAGCAAGATGAAAAATCTTGGAAGTGCTGTGCCTGAAACAATGTTAATGTCGCGAATCCTGTCATCTTTGCCTCAAAAGTTTAACTATTTTCATAGTGCGTGGGATTCGGTCGAAGACAGCAAAAGAACATTGAACAATTTGACGACTCGTTTAATGACAGAAGAAATGCGGTCAAAAGAACAAGAAGTGGTACCTGAAGAGTCAACAGCGTTAGTCGCCGGCAACGGAAAAAATAAAAGAGAACATGAAAATAAGAAGAAAATTATGAAGTGCTATAACTGCGGCGTGATGGGACATCTGAAGAAGGACTGCTACAGGTGTTATATATGCAAGAAGAAAGGCCACAAGAGCAACACCTGTCACCAAAGGAGAAATGCAGGAAGTCAAGCGGAAAATAATCAAGGAGAATCGGGTGAATCATCGAGGAAAGGATTGATTGCGAGCAGGGACGGCAGAGAAGATGACGTGTGGGTGATCGACTCAGGAGCTTCTGATCACATGTCAAGGCGTCGAGATTGGTATTCTACTTATGAAGAATTTTTGGAGCCCCTGAGGATAGGCGTAGGTAACGTTCCAGCGCCACCGCCGCGGGTGCTCAGCGAAACGCAAAAGCAAACGCTCAAGAAGCTCAAGTCACGACCACGCAGACGGCCCGACTGGTCCGAGATGATGAAGGAGGTGGAGAGCGGCAAGAAGCTGCGCCACGTGGCATGCAACGACAGATCTCAGCCCATATTGACATGCAAATCGATGACCAAAGTGGACGATAAATTCATCTATGAAACAGAGAAGGACAACTCGCACAACAAACTGCTCAAGCAAATCCAGGGCGGCGTTCGACTGAGGCCCACGCAGACAAACGATCGCAGCAAGCCCATATTGGAGGGTCTGCGCAAGTTCGGACGCCAGATGACCATCGAGGAGCAGCTGCACAAGTCCCTGTCCAAGGTCAATATGCTGAGCGAGGCGCCCAGCAGCCATGCGCTGAACAGTGCGAACAGTGGGTCGGCGAGTGGTGCGGGCAGCTCCAGGCCCAGCATTGTCTTGACCATGTCCATCGATGAGGAGAGTCCCGATGAACTGGACGATATCGACAAGTTGCGTGACGATTTGCAGAGCACCAAGCAGATGCTGGCGCTGGAGCTGCGCAACCGTGAGGCGCAGGAACGTGAGAACAAGAAGCTCTTGGCCAAAATACGTACGCTCGAGACGGAATTGGAGCGTGAGAAGTCGCGCGAAAAGAATCTGGAGTATGGCTCCAATGTTATTGTAGCCACCATGGACCCCACGCCCACATCCGAACAGACATATGTCAACTCACTGAAACGTGAAGTCGAGGACGATGATTACTACGGTGAGAAGGGGAGCAATCATAAGGGCGGCACATTTGATGGCTCGAGAAGACCGAGCGATCCACTTTTCGGACGCGACAGCTCACCCGAACTGGAGCTGGAGTTGAGCGAGAGCGATCCCGATGAGCCGGAGGAGAAGAAGACAGAGCGACGCGAGCGACGAATGGGCAAGGAGGTGAAGGTGCTAAGCAGCAAGCTAACCAAACTGAAGGTCAAGGAGGAGGCGGCCAAGAAGGAGAAGGATGCGCTGAAGCAAGCCATGAAGAAGAATCATGTTATACTCAAAGAGGAGAACAAAAAGTTCAAGAAACTGGAGAAAGAGGTGCAAAAGATGGCCGCATCGATGAAGCTGGACGATGGATCGATGCCGAGGACAAAGAAGAAGAGGAGGCAGCCGAAGAGGAACAGGAGGAGGAAGAGGAAGAGTCCGAGGAGGAGTCAGAAGAATCCGAATCAGAGGAGAGCGAAGCAGAACCGGACAGTGAATCCGAGGCAGAAGATGCTCCCAATTCCGCCAAGAAGAGCAACTTGGAGCCGCGCGTGAAGAAGCACGAGAGTCGCTTTGCAGCAATGAAGAAGTGCAATGTGCTGCTGCAGGCGAACGTGGATAATTTGCAGGACCAAATTCACAGGTGCGCTCCAGAGCTACCAATCTGCACTGAACTGGATGCGGTGATTGCCGATTTGGGTTTCTAGGCCCATGAGTCACAATATGAAGGAGATGTTGAGTTTTAGGGAGGGTGTTGAGGATTGATCTCGAAAAACTCATCATCAAG